>NC_045806.1:95800884-96155207 GCF_009873245.2 Balaenoptera musculus
ATCAGGTTTAAGATTGGCTGGTTTAAATCATTTCACTTGGCTCTGAGGCATAGAGGTTGTCCCTGATTATCTGGTATCTAGCTCTGGGGCAATTAGTGCAGGTATATAGTGGTCCTAAGTGTGAGACTGGTAAGGGAGTGTGAACTTAATTGGCTGCTCAAGAAGAGGAACTGACCTGCCTCTAACCAGGGCCTCAAAACTGGGCTAAGATAGCATTTTTAAAAGTATATTACAAGATTATAGCTACATCCTTAACATTTCACAATCTACTTAGAGTTAATGTTGCATGACTTTCCATAAAATGTAGAAACCTTCAAACCATAAAGGTCAATTTATCTCCTTCCCATCTTTTATGTTTTAGTTATTAAATATATTACATTACCATAGATTATATACCGTAAGAAATGTTATAAAGTTTGCTTTAAACTGTCATACGTGTTTTGGAGTAATTTAAAGGAAAAATTATCTTTGTATTTACCATTTCCAGTGATCTTCATTCCTTTCTGAGGATCCAAGTTTCCACTTGGTATAAACTCCCTTCTGCCTGAATATCTCCCTTTACTACTTCCTGCAATATAGGCCTAGTGGCAACACATTCCTTTGTTTTTCTTTTATTTGAAAATGTCTTTATTTTCCCTTCATTATTGAAGGATATTTTCATTGGAAAAAGAAAATATGGTTGGCAGGTTTATTTTTTTATTCACTAATTTAAATATGTTCCTTCATTCTCTTATAGCCTCCATACTTCCTGATGAGTAGCTAATTATTAAATGAATCATGGCTCTTCTGTACATAATATGCCATTTCCCTGTTGCTACTTTCAAGATTTTCTTTATTTCAACTTTCAACTATTAGATTATAAAATGCCCAGACAGGGACTACTTAAATGTTTATTCTGATTGGAGTTCCATTAGCATCCAGATTCTGTAAATTTACATGTTTCATCTAATTTAGAAATATAGCCATTTTTGTTCAAATTTATTTTCTGCTCTACTTTCTCTTTCTTCTCCTTCTGGGACCCCAATTACATATACTTTAGTCAAATTGTTATTAACTACCAAGTCTCTGCGAATCTGTTCATTAACAAAAGAAAACTTTCTTTAGAGTAGTGTTAGGTTCATAGCACATTTGAATGGAAAACACAGAGAGTTACCATATATCCCCTTCCCCCGCACAAGCATAGTCTCCTTCACTCTTCTGTGTTCTTCTGGGGGATGGTCAGTCATCTGTGGCACAAGAGGAAATAGAGGAGAGGCTCAGGAAAACAAAGTTTATTATACTCACAGGTCCTGGAAACAGCAGGCACGGCACATAACTCAGGGCCACATGGGAGAGCACTAGCATAAGTCAAGAGGCAGAAAGCACATGAGTAAGAGGACAGCCTAAGCCACAGAGTTTACTGGAGTTTCCACAGGAAAAGCAAGTAGGGCAAGGAAAACAGTTTAGGATTGGCTAAAATTTTGGCGGGCTCTAAGCCAAAGAGATGGCACCTGGTTGCCTGGTACCTGGCCCTGTGATGATTAAGACAGAGGAATATTGCTTACTGGGGTGTATAGACCAGATAGAAGAGGTGTGGCTCTGGATTAGTTAATTTCCATACCAAAGACATGCTCCTGGTTGAGCTTTCTACTATCTCTAAGAATTGGTTAGCCCAGGGAGTGGCATTCTCTCCCCAGGGAGAAAGGTTTTTAAGATTTCAAAACATCATAATACACAGAAAATAAAAAATGTAACAACATATTAGCTACCAACATCCCAAACCAGAATGTTACATTTGTTACAATCAGTAACTCTATACTGACACATTATTATCACCCAGAATTCATGGTTTACATTAGGGGAGATTGATCAAGATGGTAGAGTAAGAAGGTGTGGAGTTCACCTCCTCCCATGAACATATCAAAAATACATCTACATGTGGAACAATTCTTACTAGAAACTGGCAGAAGGACTCTTGTACAACGAAGGCTGTATGAAAGATACATGTGTAATCAGGTAGGAAGCAAAGAAAAGCTATTGGGTCAGGACCTATGCCCCTGGGAGGGGACAGAGGAAGAAGGAGAGTACATAGGTGGACACTCATCCTGGGGAGTGAGCGGTGAGAGCCACAGATTGGGTGCCCTAGTCCAAATGGGCACAAGGGAGACAAGCCCCCTTGGCTGATTGGGGGACTGCTGGGACTAAAATGAGGGCAGTGGGAAGGCTGGACTCCACTCTTGAGAAGTGCACACCCCTCTGGCTTGCTCCTGTAACAGGGTGGAAAGAGGTCTGCTCTAGTGGCTGCTGAGTTTCCCGTGACCACCTTGCAGTGAACCAGAGCCCAAGCCAAGCAAAGACTCTGGCCCTGCTCACTCCATGTCACAGCATGAGTGCACTGGATCTTGGGTGGCCACAACTAAGGAGAAAACCCACTGGATCTGGAACGCAGAGGTGACCTGGTTCCATGGCGGAGTCAGGGTAGTGCGGCAGCAGCCACTGTTGGCACTTACTCAAGCAGTGCATCAGAAGCAGCCCAGATCTCTGAGACTTCCCTGGTGGCTCAGTGCTAAGAATCTGCCTGCCAATACAAGGGACACAGGTTTGATCCCTGGTCCCGGAAGATCCCACATGCCGCGGAGCAACTAAGCCCGTGTGCGACAACTACTGAGCCTGCGTGCCACAGCTACTGAAGCCCACGCGCCTAGAGCCCGTGCTCCACAACAAGAGAAGCCACCGCAATGAGAAGCCCATGCACAGCAACAAAGAGTAGCCCCCCCAAAAATAAGAAAAAAAGAGTAGCCCCCGCTTGCCACAACTAGATAAAGCCCACGCGCAGCAAAGAAGACCCAATGAAATCAAAAAAACCCCAAAAAACTGCTGTGGTTAATCTGATCTGCCTTCCTTAGAAGGCAGGTAGTGGACTATATTAAAAAAAGAAGCAGCCCAGATCTCTGATAGCAGCCATTCCACCACAGCTCAGCTCCCAATACATGCTGAGATTCCATGCAAGACCCACCTGCCCTGCTGGAGCAATGGAGGCTGGAGGCAGTGATTAGCTGTGAGGGACAAAGGGAACTTGCACCGTAGGCTGCATCTGAGCTGAGTGAGGGAAACAATTGTGGGTGCCTGTGTAGGCAGCACATCAGAGATAGTTTGGACCTCTGTCTGTGGCTGACCTGAGCCAAGAGACCACAAGGGCCCCAGTGGTCTCCACTGGGGTCCCCACTTCCCCACTCTGAGGCAAGGGTCCCAGTGCAGGGAGAGAGGAAAACACACTTAAAGGGAACAGAGCCAGCGTGGGTCTGACCCTTAAGGCTTACACTCCAGCAACTTGGGAGCAGACCCCAGCTCTGATAGTGTTCTGACAGCCACTGAGCAGAGGGGGAGACCCACCTCACACCCACCTCCCGCTCTAGTCCCTCCATCTCCAGGCCCACCCACTACCAAGGTGATAGCTGCCAGCACACCCTGAGGAAAGATGTGACTTGCATCCGTATCAAATCCAGCTCTCCTACGAAAGGCACTGGGAACACCCAGTCTGTATAGGGATGATTCCACATAAGGTCACCCCTTCAGGACCACAACAGGTAACTGTTTTACCTAAATTCATAGAGGCAGAGACAGTGAAGCAAAAATGAAAAGGCAGAGGAATTGGTCTCAATTGAAAGAGCAAGAGAAAATCCCTGAAAAAAAAGTAATGAAACAGAAATAAACAATTACCGGATAAAGAATTCAAAACATTAGTAATAAAATTGTTAACTGAATTAGGGAAAATAATAGATGTACACAGTTTATTTTAATTTTAAAAAGGAATTAGAAAAAAACAGTTTATATTAGGGTTCACTCTTGGTGCTATATATTCCAGCACCAAGAGGGTTTGGAAAATGACATGTATCCACCAATTTAGTATCATACAGAATAGTGTCGCTGCCCTAAAAGTCCTGTGCTCTGCCTATTCATCCCTCCTTCCCCCATAACCCTGGCAACCACTGTTTTTTTTTTTACTTTCTCTATGGTTTTCCCTTTTCCAGAATGTCTTATAGTTGTAATCATACAGCATACAACCTTTTCAGATGGCTTGTTTCACTTAGTAATATGCATGTAAGTTTACTCCATGTCTTTTCATGGCCTGATAGCTCTTTTCTTTTTAGTGCTGAATAATATTCCATGCTCTGGATGTGCCATTCACCTACTGAAGGACATTGTGATTGCTTCTAAGTTTTGGCTATTATGAATAAAGGTGCTATAAACATCTTTGTGCAGGTTTTGACCTTTCTAATTGGTGTGTATTAGTGGTATTTCATTGTGTATAAATTTGCATTTCCCTCATGACGTGTGATGTGGAGCATCTTTTCATATGCTCACTTGCCATCTGTATATCTTTGGTGAGGTGTCTGTTAAGGTCTTTGACCCATTTTTTATTTGGGTTGTTTTATTTTTTTTTCACTTTTTAAATGGAAGTTTAGTTGATTTACAATGTTTCAGGTGTACAGCTGAATATATATACTTATATATATATACTTATACAGCTGAATATATATACTTATTTGTAAATAAGTTCATTTGTATCATTCTTTTAGATTCCACATGTGATATCATATGATATTTGTCTTTGTCTGACTTACTTCACTTAATATGATAATCTCTAAGTCCACCCATGTTGCTGCAAATGGCATTATTTCATTCTTTTTTTATGGCTGATTCATATTCCATTGTGTGTATATATATACCACATCTTCTTTATCCATTCCTCTGCCGATGGACATTTAGGTAGCTCCCATGTCTTGGCTACTGTAAACAGTGTTGGTATGAACATCGGGGTACGTGTATCTTTTTGAATTAGAGTCTTCTCCAGATATATGCCCAGGAGTGGGATTGCTGGATCATATGGTAACTCTATTTTTAGTTTTTTGTTTTTTTTTGTTTTTTTAATTAATTTATTTATTTATATATTTATGGCGGTGTTGGGTCTTCGTTTCTGTGTGAGGGCTTTCTCTAGTTGCGGCAAGCGGGGGCCACTCTTCATCGCGGTGCGCGGGCCTCTCACTATCGTGGCCTCTCTTGTTGCGGAGCACAGGCTCCAGACGCGCAGGCTCAGTAGTTGTGGCTCACAGGCCCAGTTGCTCCGCGGCATGTGGGATCTTCCCAGACCAGGGCTCGAACCCGTGTCCCCTGCATTGGCAGGCGGATTCTCAACCACTGCGCCACCAGGGAAGCCCTATTTTTAGTTTTTTAAGGAACCTCCATATTGTTTTCCACAGTGGCTGTACGAATTTACATTCTCACCAACAGTGTAGGAGGGTTCCCTTTTCTCCACACCGTCTCCCGCATTTATTATTTTTAGACTTTTTGATGAGGGCCATTCTGACTGGTGTGAGGTGATACCTCATTGTAGTTTTGATTTGCATTTCTCTAATAATTAGTGATGTTGAGCATCTTTTCATGTGCCTGTTGGCCATCTGTATGTCTTCTTTGGAGGCTTGTTTATTTTTTATTGTTGAGTTGTAAGACTTCTTTGTATATTTTTTATGATAGTCCTTTATCAGATATATCTTTTGCAAATATCTCTTCTCAGTGTGATTTGTCTTTCCATTCTCTTGTGTTCATTTCTTGAAGTCCTTTCTGGGAATTCCCTGGTGGTCCAGTGGTTAGGACTCTGTGCTCTCACTGCCGAGGGCCCAGGTTTAATCGCTGGTCAGGGAATTAAGATCCCACAAGCTGCATGGCCAAAAAAAAAAAAAAAAAGTCCTTTCCACTTGTTCTTCAGATTATATAATTTCTATCAATGTATCTTCGAGTTCACAGACTCTTTTGTTAGTGCCATTGTGCTATTAAGTCAATCCAGAGAATATGATTTTAAATCTCTAATATTATTTTTTAACTCTACAGTTTCCATTTTTAAAACATTTCTGTTTATTTGCTAAGATTTACTATCTTTTTGCTATTTGTGAGTGTGCAGCTTTGCACTGTTGAGGATAATTATAACGGCTGCTTTGAAATATTTGTTTATTAATTTCATCATTGGTAGATCTTGGGGTTTATGCTAGCTGATTATCTTCTTCTCTTGAAAAGTAATCACATTCTCCTAGTTCCCCTTATTTCATATTATTTTGAGTTGTATCCAAGATATTATGAAAGCTAAATTCTGAAGACTCTGTGTTCTTTTATTTTTCTCTGATGAGTGTTTTGTTTTAGTAGGCAATTAAGATCACTGAGTTCAAAATGAAAACTCTGTTTCTTATATAGCAAATGAGTTCATATATTAGTTCATATAATAGTTCTTAATATTAGTTCTTATTAGTTTGAGTATACTCTGCACATGTGTAGCTGGAGCATCAGCCAGAGTTATTAGGAGATATAAAGATCTACTCTCTGGATGTTTGTTTCTTGGTTCCCTGATCTCTCTTTCCAATGTTATGGTTACTCCAGACTCAATCTTCTTGTTCCCAAGGTCAGAAAGCCTTGAGTTTTCCCTATAAAGCACCAACTACACCACCTCTCATGCTACACATAGTAAAAACAGGGTACTCACACTGTACATCTGCCTGTCTCAGTTCATGGACCCTCTAGCAAAATCTTTCTGCTTTTGTTCACTCCCCTGTGACTTTGATTTGTGTACAGAGTTTACAGTTTTTCTTGGAGAAGTCGTTACTCGATCATTATCAGGTACTTGGTCATTTTTATTTCTTCTTTTTCTCTTATTGGATATTCATTTGAATCCATTCTCCCTTGGGCACCTTGTATGATGATCTTTATTTCTTATTCTTTTTTCTTCAATTGCATTCCTGAGTTGGATCACCTCTCATTTCTTTTTGTTTGTATGTTTGTTTGCACCTGAGGTTTTGAATTTCTGATTAGAGGTTTTATTTTATATCTGAAATTTACTTTTTCTGAATGTTAAATTCACATTACAGTACTCATTATAGTTTTTTAGTTCTTCATGTTTTATCTTGTTTTTGTTTATGTTTCCAGATAATTTTTATTAGCTGGAATAATTTGATTATCACTTTCTTCTTTTTAAAATAGTTTCATACTAATATATTTGCGTTTTCTGTTTTTAATGTCTTACTTCTTCAGGACCAGCAATATTTGATGCATTTAAGGCATTTTGTTTATGAATTAGGTTTCTAATTTTAAATGAAGTGCTTCTTAAAAAAATCAATGGCATATTTTTATGCAGGTGGTAGAGCTTGATTTTATCATTTACTTTTGTTTCTCTAGGACCCTTAAATTACCCTCATTTATTCATTTTCTCCCCTCCTCTCCCTGTTTCATTTTTTCCTCTCTCTACAAAGCATCCACAGTATGCATCCCTCTTCCAAGTTCCATCCTTTTTCTTGCAGACGTGGTGTCTTCCTAAGACTGCTACTTCTGGCTCTGCACACTTCCATGACCATTTCTTGAAATTCACAACTATCCAGTATTCTGATATATCAGTTTTCAGATTTTTCTAATCATTTTCTCTCTCATAAAGGAATCTTCTTTTTCCAGAAGTGATATTTTTCTGGTTCTACCTCTGCTCTCTTTGTTCCCGGCTCCTTTCTCCTGTTTTCCATATGGTCTATCTGATATTCTACTCGGGCTTGGGCCCTGAACATGTTTGACTGGTTTGGAATGCTTAGTTCATACTTTCAAGTATTTTAAAAATTGTACTAGTCTCTAAATCTTAACTAAGCTGTAGACAGGGGGTATTGAGAATTTAGTTTATTCCTCTTGATACAGATAATCATACATGATTTTCTGATGGTAATATAAAGATTCAGATTTTTGTAGCTGAATTTATCCTGTGGGAACCCAGAAATTCCTCAAGTACTCTGTGCCTGTGAAAATATATTTATCCTGACTTTTTTCAGTTTGTTAAAATGATATGTAACATTATTTTATTATTATGATGTGGTGATGTGTGAATATTTTACTGCCCTCTGTTAAGGCAAAATTGTTAACACTACTCAGATGTAATCAAACTCTCATTGCAATGTACTTATCAAAATGGAAAAAAATTTTAAAGTGCTAATTATAATATCTATCATTTCCAGGTGGAAGAGAATAATATTCCTAAACATTATGTTTATTATTATGCTCTTTTTATAGGATAATTAAAATGTAAAAATTATATAGCAAGACCATTTTGTAATCTCCACCATGTTTCACAACAAATCTGTTAAATTTTAATTATGTGGAACTTACATACTGAGAAGGAAATAATCTAGTTTTTGTTAGTGCTAGGCCTTTTATGCAGCCATCTGTGCTCAGCAAATCATAAAAACTGGAAAGGGTCTCTGAGCTCTTCTTAAAAGATTCCATTGCAAAGTCCATGTTCCTTTTTAACTGCCTTTACCATCAGCTTGTTCACTTCAGAACATTTTCACAGTTTTGCTTAACATATGATAATTTATTCAGTATTTGTCTGCTGGGTCTCTCCTGAAGTTTCTCACTAACTAAGAAAACAGTATAAACCAATTAAGAACCTAGATAACAAGAAACATTTTTAATTAACTCTGTGGAAATCATTTTAAAGAGTCCCTTAATACAATGATTGTGACCAACTTGAAATTTGTATTTGTTCTGCTTTTTACAACAAAATGAGTTCAATTAATTTGTATGTCTTCTCTGAGGCCATGTTTTAGATTCCCATCTTGAAAGTCCTTGCTATGTTGTCAGTGCACAAGAGAAGTCAAAAAGTAAAGCAGTAACACAAAAACAGGTGAAATATTGCAACAGGGCACTATAGTCTACTTTCTCATTAGATTATATGGTAAAAATAGGTTTATTCATTTATTTGGCAAATATTTATTGATCATCTAATAATGTGCCAAGCATTTTCAGGACCTTTAAACACACAGAGGAAAGACAGACTTTACTATCTAGTGAGGGAGAGAAATAAGTAAAACCAAAAATGATACTATTGTAGTGTCATGATAAGAGGGGTGCATACTGTGCTATGGGAGCACAGAGGAACCCATCCTTGGGGGTTAGCACAAGGCTTGGTAAGCTGAACAACACCTCTGCTAGGTGTCTTTTTGTGCAGGACAACTTTCTTGACTAGATGTGGTGGTTCTAGAACTAGACCTCATGTTCAACAAATGCTATGGGATTATGAAACAGGTTCAGTCAACATTATATTTTCATCTACTTGGAGAATATTTAAGACTTAATATGGAAATGGATAGGGAAATTATCTTTAGAGAGAATTGCATTGTCCTGTGCATGCTCTAGCATGGGGCAGAGGAAGACTCTTAAGTCTTAAGCAAGTTAGAGAGAGGCTTCAGGGTACCACTGGGAGAGTTTGAAAAGTGTTTATGAAGTTTGTGAGACATAAGAATGTTACTTGCCTGAAAAAGCTAAAGGTGAGAGACTAACTAGTACCATTGGCCCAAGGCTGTAAAATAAACAGGGCTCCGTTTACAGCAGGCTGAACTTCCTCTGAAAAGGGGCAAAGGTACATGTTTTTAAGAAGTAACTGTGGATCTTTTTAAAGAAAATCAGCCTGGTGAATCTTAGAAGGGACAATGGTGGGATGATCTAACTCCAATATTGCAATGAAACCCAAAGCTCATCAGATAAAGGGGAAGATTTTAAGAAATCAATTTTAAAAAGAGGCATTTTCTCATTAGATCATCTACATTGAGAGGTCTCTTTTATGGAACCTCCAAAACGAACCCCACAAGTGAAAAAACCAATAATATTACATCTCTATATTCAGAGGACCACAGTGCTAGTTTAACATTTTTCTGCACTTTATGTTTCTTCCTCACTAAAAACTTTGTAGGGAACAGAAATCTTGGATAGTGAGCAAAGAGGAGGTGAATTAGAAAATAGAGTAGTCATGTACTATGCCCATCTACCCCAATTCCAGGTTTCTAGTTTGGGTCAGGCCCTACCTGGGAGAAGGGAAAAACTTTAAATTAGAGCTTAGAGTTTTAACTATTACACTGGACTGAACTAAAATAATGTAACTATTATATGGATTAGACCCTTAATGTTAAAACAAAGGGAATATTTGCTTATGATCCAAGAGGAACAAAAAACCTCTGGGACATGTGTGAGGGTCCAACCAGGAGTGGAAAAAAAGAAATAATCCCAGAGCAGGTTTTAAAGGACAATAGAAAATATGACAAAGTTGGTTTCTGCTTACAACCTATTGAGTGAGTCTTGGTCATTCAATAAACTAGTTAAGAAAAAATCAGAACACATTATCTGACAAATGGTGGCTAAGCAGAGAGAAAGGAAAAAGATACCCATGGTCCAACCCCTTGTTAGTATTTTGACATATGTCCTTTCAGTTATTTTAGGTATGTTTTCTTCACTTGTTTCTACTGTATCTATAAGCATACTAGACAAAAATTTTTCCTGATTTTTTTCCACCTAATTTTAAAATAAAAAACATTTTCAGTGTTACTACCATTACTTTGAACCAACAGGTTTTCCTTTTCCTTTACTATGGCTTATGCTTGATACATTAACATGCATAGATCCTAATTACACAGTTCATTGAGTTTTGATAACATTCATTCATGTAACCATCAACCAAAACAAGATAAAGAACGTTTCCATTTCCTTGAAAGTTCCCTGTGCCCCTTTAAAATTAAAATTCCCTACCCATAGGCAACCGTTGTTCTCAATTTTTTTTTTCACCAAAGATTGGTTTTGGTTGCCTTCAGATTTCATATAAATGGAATCATACAGTTTGTGTTCCATTGTGTCTGGCTTTTTATGCTTAACATATTTTGAAGATTAATCCATGTCGTTGTGTGTATCAATAGTTAATTCCTTTTTATTGCTGAATAGTATTCCAATGTGTGAATACTTCACAATTTGGTTACCCATTCTCCTGTTGATAGACAGTTGGATTGTTTCTATTTTGGGGCTATTAAGAACAAGGCTACTCTGAATGTCATTGTAGAAATCTTTTTTTATATATGTATTTTAATTTCTCTTGAAATAGAATTATCAAGGCAAAGGTAGTTAATTATTTAACTTTTTTAGAAACTGCCAATATTTTATCCCAAAGTGTTTGTGGTGTTCTTAATATGACTAGCAAGGTTTGAGAGTTCCTTACTGGTAAGGAAATTCTACATGCTTACTGATAGTTGTTTTTCTTAGTCACTTTTCTTTAACTTTTCATTTTGAAATAATTATAAACTCACAAGAAGTTGCAAAAAGAGTAAATCTAATGCTATGAACCTTTCACCCAGCTTCCCCAAATGGTGATATCTTACATAAGGTAGTATAATATCAAAATTATAAATTAACATTTGTACAATACTGTTGAGTAGACTACGGACCTTATTCAGTTTCATCAGCTTTACATGCACTCACTTGAACTGTGTGTGTGCATGCATGTGTAGATAAAGTTCTATGCAGTTAATATCCCGTGCGTAATGACAACCACAGTGACAACCACAATCAAGAGGCAAAACTGTTCCATAACCACAGAGGAACTTCCCTGTGCTGTGCTTTATTAGTAGCACCCTTCTACCAACCCCATCATTGTGCTCTAGCAACCACTAATCTGCTTTCAATCTCTATAGTTTTGCCATTTAAAATATATAAACGATAACCTTTTGAGATTGGCTTTTTCACTAAGCATAATGCCCTTGAGATGCATTTAAGTTGTTGCACGTGTCAATAGTTTGTTTTATTTTATTGATGAGTAGTATTCCATAATATAGATATGGCAGTTTTTTTAACCATTGAAGGGTAGCAGAATATGCTACCCTGAAATATGCCACTTTGGCATAAGTATTATTTTGAGCTAAAAGCACTTGAAAAACAGCAGATGCAAGAAGAGCACTCTAATCTCCCCTTTTCTTCCTGAAAAAAGGAGATAAAAAAAATTCCTGTGTGAAAGATGCCCTCCCTATACCAAGAAAAATGAAGCACTCTTTGACAGGTGATAAAGCCAAGAAAATTCTGTACAACCAGACCTTGTTAAAATAATTCTTATCTACCTTTATCCTCTCCACATAGTTTAGTTACTTTTCCACAATTGCCTTTCTTTGTTCAACTCAATATAAAAGCACATAGGTTTCACCATTAATTTGGGTCTTCATTCCTTTTGAAGGCTCCCGTGTCACATAAACTTACATTAATTTGTATGTTTTTCTCCTATTAATCTGTTTTATATCAATTTAATTCTCAGGCCTAGCCTAGAAATCATATACCTCCCCTGTACCATTCAACTGTTGAAGGACATCTGGGCTGGTTCCAGTTTCTGTGTCATAAATAGACATGTTATGAAATTTCATATATAGATGTCTGAGTGAATGTGAGTTTAACTTTCATTTCCCAGGAATAAATGCCCAAGAGTGCAATTATTAATTTGTATGGTGACTGTGTATTTACTTTTATAAGAAACTACCAAACTATTTTTCAGATTGGCTGTACCATTTTACATTCCCACCAGCAATTTATGCACAATTGTTTCTCTACATCCTCGCCAGCATTTGGTATTATCCTTTTTTTTTTTTAACTTTATCTATTCTAATAGGCGATGTCAAACATCTTTTCATATGCTTATTTGCCATCCATACATACTCTTCAGTTAAATGTCTTTTCACATCATTTGCACATTATCTTATTGGATCTTTTTGGTTGTTTTATTTCTGAGTTTTGAGAGTCCTTTACATATGTTAGATTTAACATATATAACCACATATATAGATATGTGGTTTGCAAATATTTTCCCCAAATCTGTAGCTTGTCTTTTTATCCTCTTAACAGAATCTTTTTCAGAGCAAAAGTTTTTAATTTTGATAAAGTCCAGTTTATCTTGTGTCCCTTTTTTAGACTACCCTTTTTGTGTCATGTCTAAGAACTCATCATCCAGCCTTAGCTTCCAAAGATCTTTTTCTAAAAATTCTTCCAAATGTTTTAGAGTTTCACACTTTACATTTAAATTCATAATCAATTTTGAATAATTTGTGTATAATGTGAGAGCTTTATGTTAAGTTTCATTTTTTTGCCTGTGGATTTCTAAATTGCTCTAGCAGCATTTGTTAAGAAGACTATCCTCCATTGAATAGTTTTTGCAACTTTGTAAAAAATCAGCTGGGAGTATTTGTGTGCATCTATTTCTGGGCTCTCTTTCCTGTTGCATTGATCTGTGTATCCATCCCTCAGCCGATAACACACTCCCCTGATTCTATATCTATATGATAAGTTTTGACATCGGGTAGGTAGAGTGATTCATCCCACTATATTTTTCTTATAAATGCTCCATATAAATTTTAGATTAAGCTTGTCCATATCTACCTTGAAATCTTGATGGAATTTGGATAAAATTTGCATTAAATCTATATATCAATTTGGCAAAAATTGGCATCTTTACTATGTTGAGTGTTCCAATCCAGAAACGTACTATGTTATCTCCATTTATTTAAATCTTCTTTAATTTCTCTTTATCAGTATTTTGTTATTTATAGCATACAGTTCTCATAATTGTGCTAACTTTACACCAAAGTATTTAATTTTTTGGCTCAATTGTAAATGGTATTGTGCTTTCAATTTCAGTTTTTATATGTTCATTGCTAGAATATAGAAATAAGGTAAATGTGTATGTATTGATCTTGTATCCTGCAACTTTACTGAACTCATTAGTTCTAGGAATTTTTTGTAATTTCCATGGGATATTTTTCATAGATAATTGTGTCATCTGTAAATAAGGACGGATTTATTTTGCCCTTTCTCACTGTATGTCTTTTATTACCTTATTGCTATGGCAAGGACTTTCAGTACTATGTTAAATAAAAGTAGTGGGAGTGAACATCCTTTCCTTGTTTAGTCTTTTTGACTTTTGAAATTCTAGTAAGTAGTGGTATCTCACTGTATTTTAATTTACATTTCCTTAATGAATAAAGGTGCTTGAGAACCTTTTAACTTCCATTCTCATATCTTCTATTGGAAAGTTTCTTTTCTTATGTTCTATGCTAGAAGGATTAAAATATTAGATCTTTACATTTAGATGTTTAATATTAGACATAAAATAATTTTGGTATGTAGTAGAAGGTAGAGTTCCTTTCTCTTCCATGTGGATATCCTGTTGCAGTACAATTTGTTGCAAAACATTTTCTTTCTCCATTGCATTGAATTGGCAACTTAATTGAAAATCAGATGATATGTATGAATTTATTTCTGACATTCTATTCTGTTCCTTTGTCCAGTCCCACAATGTCTTTTTTTTTTTTTAAACATATATTAAAGGAACACTTTCTGCTTTTTTTTTTTTTTTTTAAATTTATTTATTTATTTATTTTTGGCTGTGTTGGGTCTTCGTTTCTGTGCGTGGGCTTTCTCAAGTTGCGGCAAGTGGGGGCCACTCTTCATCGCGGTGCGCGGGCCTCTCACCGTCGCGGCCTCTCCTGTTGCGGAGCACAAGCTCCAGACGCGCGGGCTCAGCAGTCGTGGCTCACGGGCCCAGTTGCTCCGCGGCACGTGGGATCCTCCCAGACCAGGGCTCGAACCCGTGTCCCCTGCATTGGCAGGCAGACTCCCAACCACTGCGCCACCAGGGAAGCCCTCACAATGTCTTAATTATTGTAGCTTTGTAGATATCTTGAAATCAGATAGTGCTTAGTCATCAAAATGTGTACTTCTTATACACTATTTTTTTCTGGCTATTTCAAATCATTTTCATTTCTAAATAAACTTTAGAATCAAGTTGTGAATTTTTACAAAGAAGAAGCCTGCAGGAATTTTGAGGGGAGTATGTTGACTCTACTGTTAAAAATAGGGAGGATAATCTCTTTAAAATATTAATTTCTCCTATTGATGAAAATATATCTTTTCATTTATTTAGGCCTTCTTAAATTCAATTTTAACTCTTTCATTGTTTTTTTTAGCTACAAGTGCTTTTTTTAGATTGCTTTATTGATTAAAATATGCATCTTCAACTTACTTCAGTATCCATTAAAAGCTTATTATGCCATTTTGCTTATAATGTAAGAAATGTAGATTATAACAGCATTTACTACTCTCCAAATCGTTGTACTATTATTCTGCAAATTTCACTTTTACACATGTTGTAAACTCAGAAATACAAACTATTTTAAGTTGATTATTGCTTTTTTTACACTTGGTTTTCCAGTCATTCATATCAAAGTAAAATTCTGTCTTTGTCCAGCATTTCATCTTTCTTGGGTAAATACCTAGGAGTGAAATAGCTAAGATTCATGGTAGTTGTATATTCAAATTTTTAAGAAACTACCAAATTATTTTCCAGCATTTCTAGCATTTTACATTCCTACCAGCATTGTAAGAGTTTTCTAGTTGTCCTATATTCTTGCTGACTCTTATTATAGTGACACTTTTAAAGATAAGCCCCTCAAGTTTGAGTATAATGTTCCCTCCTTATGGTTTTAATTTGTATTTCCTAAATGACTAATAACATTAAATACCTTTTCATGAGTTTATTTGCCATCTGTATATCTTCTCTGATTAAGTATCTGTTAAAATCTTTCTTCTCTTTTTAATTAGGTTGTTTGTCTTTTTATAACTGACTTGAAGAAGTTCTTTATATATCAATATTGCAGGTACATGTCCTTTGTCAGATACAAGTTTTGCAAATATTTCTCCTACTCTAAAATTTTTTTCTTTTTCTTTTGAAGAATAAAGCGTTTTTTTCTAATTTTGAAAATGGTCAGTTTGTGGATCTTTTAAATTCTGTGAGGGTTTTTGTTTTTATATTTTAAGACGTCTTACATTTAGATCTATGATGCAATTTGAATGAGTTTTTGTTTATGGTGTGAGGCAAAAGTGGTAGGCCATAAGGGTTTCCAATTATTTGTTTTATTGGTATTTTGTGGTTGTTTCAGAGTTTACAGTGTACTTCTTTAACTTATTATGATCTTCAAGTTATATATTATTACTTCATATATAGTATAAGAACCGTACAATAGTAGATTTCCATTTTCACCTTGTGGCTTCTGAGCAATTGTTGTCATACATTTTACATCTTCATTTCTTGTAACCCCCATAATACATTGTTATTATTTTGCTTAAAATAATCAATTAGATATTTAAAGCAAAACACTTTATATATATACTCACATATTTATCATTTCCATGCTTTTCATTACTTCTATATATAGATTCAGATTTCTATCTGGTTTTAGTTTCCTTTTGCCTGAAGGACCTCTTTTATTGTTTCCTATGATTTAGGTCTGCTGGTGATGAAATCTTTCAACTTTTGTATGTCTGACAAAAATTTTTCATTATAATTTTTGAAATATTTTCACTGGTTATAAATTCCAGTTTGTCAGGGCTTTTAAAAAATATTTTGGTACTTTAAACATGATGCTCTATAACCTTCTACCTTGCCTTTTCCCAAAGAGAAGTCTGCTGCCATCGTATATTTCTCCTGTTTAAGTGAGATGTTTTTCCTGTACTCTTAAAAGGGGAAGATAGATGCTTTCCTAGTTTCTCAACTCTAAGATTCCTTCTTTGTTGTTTTCATGAAGTGTTAAAATAATGTTGCTTTTTTTCAGTGCTATTGTCCCGATATTTGTGTCCCCCCAAATTCATATGTTTGAAATCCTAACCCTCAAAGGTGATGGCATTAGTAGGTGGGTCCTTTGTGTGGTGATTAAGTTATGAGAGCAGAACCCTCATGAATGGAATTAGTACCATTATAAAAGATACAACTAAGCTCCCTAGCCCCTTCTGCCATGTGAGGATATAAGGAGAAATCTGCAACCAGGAAGAGAGCCCTCACCCAACTATGCTGGTACTCTGATCTGGGACTTCTAGCATCCAGAACTGTGAGAAATTGATTTCTGTTGTTTATAAGCTACCCAGTCTGTGGTGTTTGTTTTTGTTTTTGTTTTTTTTAATAGCGGCCTGAATGGACTCACACACTAAGATTATACCTTATCTGCTCCTTTCCCCCATATGGATCTTGACTTCAATTTACTTTTCCCTGAGTTTCAATGACCTGTTCATATTAGATTATACTCGCAGTAGTTTCTCCTCCAAGTGAGTAAAACTGAGATTTTGTTGGTTTATTTTGAGTTCATAGGACAAGAGAGTATCCTTCACCATCAGACCTTTATTATGTACTTATGCAAGGAGGACTGAAACAGAGGTTAAAATATAATGTAAAGTAAGTTTTTGAGTCTGAATCTTATATGTTGGAATGTGCAATATTTATACAACCTGTAGAGTTTGAGGTTCCCCTTTTATACTCCAAAAAAAAGAAAAGAAAAAAAGATAAATGAAGAACCATTTACTTGACTGATGTCTAACTTAACTAGGAGTAAGATCTAGATTACTTTCCAAATTGGAAGTGATTTCCATCATATGAAACAGAAAAACACAACTACACTCAAAACCTCTCTCTCGACAGACTGTTGCTTGAAGGCCAGGAGGATTTTATATCATCAGATTGCCTTCCAATCAGCTGGATCTTTTTTGTCATTTTCACTTGCTATGTCATGTTTGCATGATTTCTGCACGTGTTTATGTTCTGTGTTTGACCCAAAGGCATGCTTCTTGCCCTTGGGATCAAGAGTTGGTCACATTCAAGACACCTGCAGTAGCAACTGTTGGGAAGAATGCAATTGACTTGTCAGGAGTTCTCAAATTGCTGTGACTTTTGAATGAAATAGTGCTTGCAAAGTTTGGCAAATAGAAATAGAGACCTTCAAGATGGCAGAGGAGTAAGACGTGGAAATCACCTTCCTCCCCACAAATACATCAGAAATACATCTACATGTGGAACAACCCCTAAAGAACACCTACTTAAACCTGGAAGAAGACCTCAAACTTGCCAAAAGCCTCAGGGGCAGCAGATAAATTTCCACAATCAACTTGATGTACCCTGCATCTGTGGAATACCTGAATAGACAACGAATCATCCCAAAATTGAGGCAGTGGATTTTGGAGCAACTGTAGACTTGAGATTTGCTTTCCGCATCTAATTTTTTTCTGGTTTTATGTTTATCTTAGTTTAATATTTAGAGTTTATTATCATTCGTAGATTTGTTTATTGACTTGGTTGCTCTCTTCCTTTTTTTAATATATAGATATATATATTTCTTTTTCTCTTGTTGTGAGGGTGTATGTGTATGCTTCATCGTGTGATTTTGTTTGTATAGCTTTGTTTTACCATTTGTCCTAGGGTTCTGTCTATCCGTTTTTTGTTTGTTTGTTTTTTACTATAGTTTTTAGTGCTTGTTAACACTGGTGTATTTCTTTTTTGGTTTGGTTGCTCTCTTCTTGCTTTCTTTCATTTTTTTACATTTACTTTTTCATTTTTTATTTTATTAATTAAAATAATTTTTATTTTAATCACATTATTTTATTTTATTTTTCTTTCTTTTATTCTCCCTTTTCTTCTGAGCCATGTGGCTGACAGGGTCTTGATTCTCTGGCCGGGTGTCAGGCCTGTGCCTCTGAGGTGAGAGAGCTGAGTTCAGGACATTGGTCCACCAGAGACCTCCCGGCTCCATGCAATATCAAACAGTGAAAGCTCTCCCAGAGATCTCCATCTCAATGATAAGACCCAGCTCCTCTCAACAACCAGCAAGCAGGAGTGCTGGACACCCTATGCCAAACAACTAGCAAGACAAGAACACAACCCCACACATTAGCATAGAGGCTGCCTAAAATGATAATAAGGTCACAGGCATCGCAAAACACACCACCTGAAGTGGTCCTACCCACCAGAAAGACAAGATCCAGCCTCATCGACCAGAACACAGGTACCAATCCCCTCCACCAGGAAACCTACACAACCCACTGAACCAACCTTACCCACTGGGGGCAGACACCAAAAGCAATGGGAACTATGAACCTGGAGACTGCAAAAAGGAGACCCCAAACACAGTAAGTTAAGCAAAATGCGAAAATAGAGAAACACACAGCAGATGAAGGAGCAAGGCAAAAACCCACCAGACCAAACAAATGAAGAGGAAATAGGCAATCCACCTGAAAAAGAATTCAGAGAAATTATAGTAAAGATGATCCCAAATCTTGGAAATAGAATGGAGAAAATAAAAGAAACGTTTAACAAGGACCTAGAAGCAAAAGAGAGCAAACAAACAATGATGAACAACACAATAAATGAAATTAAAAATTCTCTAGAAGGAATCAATAGCAGAATAATAGAGGCGAAAGAACACATAAGTGTCCTGGAAGATAAAATAGTGGCAATAACTACTGCAGAGCAGAATAAACAAAATGAATGAATGAAAAGAATTGAGGATAGTCTCAGAGACCTCAGGGACAACATTAAATGCACCAACATTCGAATTATAGGGGTCCCAGAAGAAGAAGAGTAAAAGAAAGGGACTGAGAAAATATTTGAAGAGATTATAGTTGAAAACTTCCCTAATATGGGAAGGGAAACAGTCAATCAAGTCCAGGAGCACAAAGAGTCCCATACAGGATAAACCCAAAAAGAAACATGCCAAGACACATATTACTCAAACTATCAAAAACTATCAAAAAGTAAATACAAAGAAAAAATATTAAAAGCAGCAAGGGAAAAACAACAAATAACATACAAGGGAATCCCCTTAAGGTTAACAGCTGATCTTTCAGCAGAAACTCTGCAACCCAGAAGGGAGTGGCAGGACATATTTAAAGTGATGAAAGGGAAAAACCTACAACCAAGATTCCTCTACCCAGCAAGGATCTCATTCAGATTCAAAGGAGAAATTAAAACCTTTACAGACAAGCAAAAGATAAGAGAATTCAGGACCACCAAACCAGATTTACAACAAATGCTAAAGGAACTTCTCTAGGCAGGAAACGCAAGAGAAGGAAAAGACCTACAATAACAAACCCAAAACAATTAAGAAAATGGTAATAGGAACATACATATTGATAATTACCTTAAATGTAAATGGATTAAATGCTCCAAACAAAAGACATAGACTGGCTGAATGGATACAAAAACAAGACCTGTATATATGCTGTCTACAAGAGACCCACTTCAGACCTAGGGACACATACAGACTGAAAGTGAGGGGATGGAAAAAGATATTCCATGCAAATGGAAATCAAGAGAAAGCTGGAGTAGCAATTCACACATCAGACAAAATACACTTGAAAACAAAGACTATTACAAGAGAAAAAGAAGGACACTACATAATGATCAAGGGATCAATCCAAGAAGAAGATATAACAACTGTAAATCGTTATGCACCCAACATAGGAGCACCTCAATACATAAGGCAAATGTTAACAGCCATAAAAGGGGAAATCGACGGTAACACAATGATAGTAGGGGATTTTAACACCTCACTTTCACCAATGGACAGATCATCCAAAATGAAAATAAAATAGGAAACACAATCTTTAAATGGTGCATTAAACAAGATGGACTTAATTGATATTTATAGGACATTCCATCCAAAAACAATAGAATACACTTTCTTCTCAAGTGCTCATGGAACATTCTCCAGGATAGATCATATCTTGGGTCACAAATCAAGCCTTGGTAAATTTATGAAAACTGAAATCGTATCAAGTATCTTTTCTGACCACAACGCTATGAGACTAGATATCAATTACAGGAAAAATCTGTAAAAAATATAAACACTTGGAGGCTAAACAATATGCTAGTAAATAACAAAGTGATCACTGAAGAAATCACAGAGGAAATCAAAACATACCTAGAAACAAATGACAGTGAAAACACAGCAAACCAAAACCTATGGGATGCAGCAAAAGCAGTTCTAAGAGGGAAGTTTATAGCAATACAATCCTACCTCAAGAAATAAGAAACATCTCAAATAAACAATGTAATCGTACACCTAAAGCAATTAGAGAAAGAAGAACAAAAAACACCCAGTTAGCAGAAGGAAAGAAATCATAAAGATCAGATCAGAAATAAATGAAAAAGAAATGAAGGAAATGATAGCAAAGATCAATAAAACGAAAAGCTGGTTCTTTGAGAAGATAAACAAAATTGATAAACCATTAACCAGACTCATCAAGAAAAAAAGGGTGAAGACTCAAATTAACAGAATTAGAAATGAAAATTAGTAACAACTGACACTGCAGAAATACAAAGGATCATGAGAGATTACTACAAGCAACTATATGCCAATATAATGGACAACCTGGAAGAAATGGACAAATTCTTAGAAAAGAACAACCTTCCGAGACTGAACCAGGAGGAAATAGAAAATATAAACACACCACTCACAAGCACTGAAATTGAGACTATGATTAAAAATCTTCCAACAAACAGAAGCCCAGGACCAGATGGCTTCACAGGCGATTTCTATCAAACATTTAGAGAAGAGCTAAAACCTATCCTTCTCAAACTCTTCCAAAATATAGCAGATGGAGGAACACTCCCAAACTCATTCCACGAGGCCACCATCACCCTGATACCAAAACCAGACAAAGATGTCAAAGAGAAAGAAAACTACAGGCCAATATCACTGATGCACATAGATTCAAAAATCCTCAACAAATTACCAGCAAGCAGAATCCAACAGCACAGTACAAGGATCATACACCACGATCAAGTGGGGTTTTTCCTAGGAATGCAAGGATTCTTCAATATACGCAAATCAATCAATGTGATACACCATATTAACAAGTTGAAGTAGAAAAACCACATGATCATCTCAATAGATGCAGAAAAAGCTTTTGACAAAATTCAACACCCATGTATGATAGAAACCCTCCAGAAAGTAGGCATATAGGGAACTTACCTCAACATAATAAAGGCCATATATGACAAACCCACAGCCAACATCATTCTCAATGGTGAAAAACTGAAACGATTTCCTCTAAGATCAGGAAAAAGACAAGGTTGTCCACCCTCACCACTGTTATTCAACATAGTTTTGGAAGTTTTACCCACAGCAAACTAAGAAGAAAAAGAAATAAAAGGAATACAAATTGGAAAAGAAGAAGTAAAGCTGTCACTGTTTGCAGATTACATGATACTATACATAGATAATGCCAAAGAGGCTACCAGAAAACTACTAGAGCTAATCAATGAATTTGGTGAAGTAGCAGGATACAAAATTAATGCACAGAAATCTCTTGCATTCCTATACACTAATGATGAAAAATATGAAAGGAAATTAAGGAAACACTCCCATTTACCACTGAAACTAAAAGAATAAAATATCTAGGAATAAGCCTACCTAAGGAGACAAAAAACCTGTATGCAGAAAACTATAAGACACTGATGAAAGAAATTAAAGATGACACCAACAGATGGAGAGATATACCATGTTCTTGGATTGGAAGAATCAACTTTGTGAAAATGACTCTACTACCCAAAGGAATCTACAGATTCAATGCAATCCCTGTCAAACTACCAATGGCACTTTTCACACAAATAGAAGAAAAATATTCACAATTTGTATGGAAACCCGAAAGACCCTGAATAGCCAACACAATCATGAGAAAGAAAAACGGAGCTGGAGGAATCAGGCTTCCAGACTTCAGACTCTCCTACAAAGCTACAGTAATCAAGACAGTATGGTACTGGCACAAAAACAGAAATATAGATCAATGGAACAGGATAGAAAGCCCAGAGATAAACCCACAGATATATGGTCACCTTATTTTTGATAAAGGAGGCAAGCATATACAGTGGAGAAAAGACAGCCTCTTCAATAAGTGGTGCTGGGAAAACTGGACAGCTATATGTAAAAGAATGAAATTAGAACACTCCCTAACACCATACACAAAAATAAACTCAAAATGGATTAAAAACCTAAATGTAAGGCCAGCCAGGCACTGTAAAACTTTTGGAGGAAAACGTAGGCAGAACACTCTATGAGATAAATCATAGCAAGTTCCTTTTTGACCCACCTCCTAGGGAAAGGTAAATAAAAACAAAAATAAACAAATGGGACCTAGTGAAACTTAAAAGTTTTTGCACAGCAAAAGAAAACATAAACAAGACAAAAAGACAACCCTCAGAATAGGAGAAAATATTTGCAAACGAAGCAACTGACAAAGGATTAATATCCACAATTTACAAGCAGCTCATGCAGCTCAATATCAGAAAAACAAACAACCCAATCCAGAAATGGGCAGAAGACCTAAATAGACATTTCTCCAAGGAAGATATACAGATTGCCAACAAACACATGAAAGGATGCTCAACATCAGTAATCATTAGAGAAATGCAAATCAAAACTACAGTGAGATATCACGTCACACCAATCAGAATGGCCATCATCAAAAAATCTAGAAACAATAAATGCTGGAGAGGGTGTGGAAAAAAGGCAACCGTCTTGCACTGTTGGTGGGAATGTAAATTGATACAGCCACTATGGAGAACAGTATGGAGGTTCCTTAAAAAACTAAAAATAGAACTACCATACGACCCAGCAATCCCACTACTGGGCATATACCCTGAGAAAACCGTAAATCAAAAAGAGTCATGTACCACAATGTCCATTGCAGTTCTGTTTACAATAGCCAGGACATGGAAGCAACCTAAGTGTCCATCAACAGATGAATGGATAAAGAAGATGTGGCACAGATATACAATGGAATATTACTCAGCCATAAAAGGAGACGAAATTGAGTTATTTGTAGTGAGGTGGATGGATCTAGAGTCTGTCATACAGAATGAAGTAAGTCAGAAAGAGAAAAATAAATACTGTATGCTAACATACATATATGGAATCTAAAAAAAAAAATGGTTCTGAAGAACCTAGGGGCAGAATAGGAATAAAGTCACAGACCTAGCGAATGGACTTGAGGACATGGGGACGGGGAAGTGTAAGCTTGGACGAAGTGAGAGAGTGGCATGGACATATATACACTACCAAATGTAAAATAGATAGCTAGTGGGAAGTAGACACATAGTACAGGGAGATCAGCTTGGTGCTTTGTGACCACCTAGAGGGGTGGGATAGGGAGGGTGAGAGGGAGACGCTAGAGGGAGGAGATATGGGGATATATGTATATGTATAGCTGATTCACTTTATTATAAAGCAGAAAGTAACACACCATTGTAAAGCAATTATACTCCAATAAAGATGTTAAAAAATAAATAAATAAATAAAATAACCTCTCTCTCCCTCTCTCTCTCATTCTCTCTCTCTCTCCCTCTTTCTCTCTCTTTCCACCCACCCCCCAATAGTATCTTTCAAGTACAAAATCATGTGTGCCCCTGTATTTTGAGATCTGTAGTTCTTTCTAGTTTGTAAATTTTGGTTTCTCTTAAGATCTGCATATATTGGTCATTTTCCTATCTAAGACATTATCGTTTTCCCCCTTAGGTAGCTCTGTCAGTTCATAGAGACTTAAAATACTATGTGTTTGATTTTCTAGGCCTCACCATTGGAAAACACAAGTGATTACAAAAAAAAAGTTTCTAGCAATATAATTACTGAATTTTTATTAGAAATTAAGATTAGAAATCTAATCTAAATTTCTAGTTTAACTGATGAATAAAGCCAGGTCAAGCATGTATTAACAGTAATCTGAACTAGACATCAGTCTTCCTCATGCTCAGCCTGTGGCTATTTCAGCTACATTAGTTCCCCTCCCCTTCATATATTACTCTATACTTCAAAGACGTCAGTTGGAATTTTTAGGACACACACTGCTAACCCCCATTATGATGTGTGTATTTCAGATAGCTATTGAACTAATCAAACAATCAAGACATCCATCTAAAATTCAGTAGAGATTTAATCTTCTCACAGCCTACTTGCCACTGATTTCACCTTTAAAACAAACAATTTTTATATGATTGCACTAACAGAGTTGCATTTATCAGGATGCAAAGTAAATGGCAGTAAATTATACTTTACATGTGGAGAGTTAATTATTACTGTATTATAAAATTAAAAGAAGGTTATACTTCTGAGATGAATATAGACTTTAACTTTTCAAATGTGTTTATGCTCATGAGTATTGATAATTTTCTGAAATATGAAAAAGCAAATGATATTCAGTTGCAAGGGCAAAGAAATTACTGCCATTTTTCAAACTCATTCTTCACCATGAAAACTCTGGAAGTAATTTTAAAAACCAGAAAATATAATTTCAAGTATATTGGCTGGTAGATGCTATCAACCAGTGAACCAACTTATGACTGTCAAATTTAAATTGCCAATTTATTCCCACCAGATACTCTCCAGTAACAGGTTATTTTCACATCTGTTGATAGATAACCACTCAATCATCATTTGGGGCATTAATCCACCAAGTGGTATATAATCCTGATACAAATAATTTTTCAAAGGACACATTAGAATCCGATTTTCCAAAGCTGCCGTTTGTTTTATTTTAATGTTTTGGCATTCAACATAGTTTCATGTTGTGAAAAACAGATTGTAGCCATTTTGTCACTCTCATTGTCTGGCAAGTGTCAATATTACTGTACCAGCAAATAACTATTTGGAATATGTTCCTTGATGATGGTGATAAGTTATGTTGGAAAGTTTCAAAAGATAATTGAACATTATAATATCATTTTGTTGGAAAGGATTTTGAAAGGTAGTTTATATTCATTCACTAGCTTTTGAACTAAACCTAAATCACCTTAGTCTGTCCCTAAATTTAATATGTTTTTAGTCTCCTAGAAGTGGACATTTTTGTTTCCTTCTCGAGATAATTCTAATACATAGGATTTTTAAAAGATATATTATAACCTCAAGGCAAACAAAAACAATCACTTGGTTCTTTAGTTAGTATTACCCAAACTTCATAAATAATAATAATACCTAGAACTTGAGCAGCAAGTTAAATTTTAAAAAGTCATTACTAGCAATATTAATATTATTCTCAGTTTATAGAAGAGACAGTGGGTCAGAATGATTTGTACCTTAACCAAACTCATAGTAAAACAGCAATAGAAATATATATATATGCTACAAACTAGTTTTGAGCTTTAGAGATGATACATGTAAAGAATCTAGCATTTGAACCCAAGTTGTTTGTCTCATATTCCATCCTCTTTCATTCAACCACACTGTTTCTCTACAATATCTACTCCAAAGGAACTGAATAATTTCTGTGACTACATCTGTGTGGGGCTACAGATCTCATCATTAGATCGACTGAAGTATCCAGTCAATTTCTTCAAATAAATGAATTTTCCTCCATCAAATTTGACATTCTTCAGATCTGTTTAGACCCTTATTCCCTGGAAGTCATATCTTATCTTCCAAAACTGGGTTAGGTGGCCATCCTCCATCATTACGCATCACACTTTATACTCTAACTTACCTTTTATTATTTCCCAGCATTTGTAATTGTTCTAATGTTTGCTGTTTGTCCAACTGCATTGTATACAACTACACGGTAGGCATCTTTTGTTTCCCTTGTTCATCCCATAGCTCTAATATCTAACATCATTCCTAGTACATAGCAGATGTTATATTTTAAAATCTATGCTTAATGAATGAATAAATTTAATTAGCTTTTAGTAATGGTATTAGGTAGGATGCTTCTAAAGAATTTATATGTCTAACCTCTATCAACAGTGGTTATAGAACTTAGCTGATACGAATTACCTAATAAATGAATAATCTGTTCTGTTTCTACTTCTACCTTAAGTCAATAGGCGGAACAGCAGGTACAGGGGATAAATAACATTGTCCTGCCAGTTGTACAGATGTTCACTCAATAGTCAGACATTACAAATTTAAGGTCTAATCATTTGTGAAGCCTAAGCAATCAATTTAGTTGTAGTCTGATTAAGTTTTCTGGTAATTAATGATTTTTAGTAACCTGTCATAACAGAAGGCTAGCTGCACTCTCTTATAGGGCCACTAATTCCACTGAAACCAAAGCTAACTGTTTGGAGGAATTTGGTTAAAGCCTATAGCAGATTCTGAATAAAAATCAATCCTCATCATTGAATATATAGTTCAAAGCACCTGCTCAAGTGTTGACTTGCTGATTAATTATTATAGATGAGGGCTACAGACTCTAATTAGGGTGTAACTCTGAAATTATGAGAGAAAGTCAGAAAAACATTATCCTTCAAACCTTTCACTAACTGAGATCAATGTGAAATAGATTAGATTGGACATATGCAGAAGTCTTCTACCATAAGAGATGCACTGTAAATGTTATTTTGACTAGGGTTTCTCCCAAGACTTGATCTTAGACACTGGCACCCCATTTCATTAAGAGGAGTAAAATATAAATGTCCATCAAGCTATGACACATAGTGTTGTAAAACTTTGGTGGTGGAGCTATCTGCAGAGCTTAGGAAAAGAAATTCCAAAGTGAGATTAAATTAGTATTTATCCAGGAGAATGAGAGGCTGTATTTAGCAGATGTGATTTTTCTGTTCACAAATCTACAAAAAGTGTTTTTTATAGGGAAACAGGGAAAATTCTCTGGGTTTTCCACAACATGAATTCACTATCCATAGAGGATTCTTCAACTCCTTCACTCATTAAAGGACCTCCCATTGACTTGTGTACTTGATGCCAAAAGAAGGTTATACAATAGACAACAGGGATTACTAGGAAATTCATGTCTGCTCATTATCTTTTCTTAAGTATACCAATTCCATTTTAAGGATTTGGTAGGTGAGAACAAGGAAAAAGTTTTCAACAGTCCTTCTCTCTACTAGCTAACATATTTGTGTGTAACATTTTAGATAATAGTGTACTTGGATACTTTGATCTCAGGTGGCTCTAGAGGTTTTTCATTTTCTTCCCACTTTGCAAACAATGCTTTGAAAAGGACCACATAAAAAGAAAATATTTGCTATTGATTTTTTTAAAAAGCCTTTCATAGAAATGTCCCCTTTTGTGTTCATTTATTCTCTTCCTTGCTCAAACCCCATTTTTCCTCATAGAAAGAACAATGATCTGCCATCCGTTCTGCTTATTAATTTATAATGTATCCAATGAGTCTCTAGGTACACATTACAAAGATTAAAACAAAAATTAATCCAAAAGAAAAGGTGTTCCCTGATTCTCTGAACCGTATCCCTACAGTCCATCTGTGGGTACTCTCACGTCTCTTTGTTTGCTAATAATGTAGAGATCTTCAAAAGCAAAAATAAAAATTCTACCCAAAATATTTTATTCTCCAAAGGCATATGCACCATTTAAATAACAAAGAGTACATGTGCAGTATTTTCTGTAGAAAAATTACCCCAAATTGCATATTGTCTATTTTGTAGAACTCGACTTGTATTAAGCTGTCTTTGCAAATGGACAAAAGCTACTTTGTGGTCAAATTTGAGGGGCTCGGCTTCTCCAGAATGTACACACACACACACACACATTTGTTATAATGTTTAACATTACACCCTTAGATATATATTCCTTTGGAGTTTAAACACATTTCTGTCTTCTAAGTTCTCCTATTTAAATACAAATACATCTGAGTAGAGGAACTTAAACCCCAACATCTCCCATTTCTAATTTTTTTTTCAAAGCTTCATGTAACCATATATATGAGTATATTTGTTCAATGAAATATTGGTATAATCCTTAGCCATTTACTAAAATATTGGAGCAGGAAGAAGCTTTAGAGATTCCCCAATGCAAATCCTTCACATTATAGAGGAAGAACTAGCAAGAGGGAGTAGCTTGTGTCCCAGCTCAGTGTTTCTTTCTCTATACCAAACTGATCTTGTAATTTTGCTATAGAGAAAATGTTGGTACAAACTTGTTAATATGACAGGAAGGTATACACATTCCTTCCTCTTGATAACATAAGCCATATGCTCTTAAATAAACCTGGTCTTCTAGAGTTCTAAAAGCACAGAATAGGCAGGAGTACTCAGACAAGATATACAACTTATTACGCAAGTTGAAAGAAGATAAATGCCTTATTGTTAACACACACTGAAAAGTCACTTACGCTAAAAAATAGTGTTCAAGGCGAAAGTTTAGGCATCATGCACAGATGGGGTAAAATTTGCTTTGCAATATCTCATTCATCAATGTTTCCCATTTTCCCCCAGCATCATTGAGGAATAATTGAAAAATAAAATTCTGTATACTTAAAGTATATGACACAATGATCTGAAATATGTATATATTGCAAAATGATTACCACAATCAAGTTAATTACCACATCCATCACCTAACATATTTACCTTTTCTGTGTGTGTGGTCAGAACACTTAAGATCAACTCTCTTAGCCAATTTCAAGTATATATTACACTATTATTAACTATAGTAACCATGATGTACATTGGATACTCAGACCTTATTCATCTTATAAATGAAAGCTTGTACCCTTTAACAAACATCTGCCCATTTCTCCCACCCCCCAGCCCCTGGCAACCACCATTCTATTCTCTGGTTCTACGAGTTCAACTTAAAAAAATTTTTTTAGATTCCACATATAAGTAAGATCATACAGTATTTGTCTTTCTCTGTCTGGCTTATTTAACTTAACATAATGTCCTTCAGGTTCATCCATGTTGTCCTAAATGGCAGGATATCCTTCTTTTTTATGGCTGAATAATATTCCATTATATGTTCTTTATCCCCCACCTTGGGGTAAGGTTGACACAAGCAAAATGAAACTGTTCCTCTTACCCTCTTCAGTGCATCCAGTCTCAGGATTTTTCTTTAGCAGTGTGCTGAAACCTCTCCACTGGACAATGGGACTCCCACTAAGACACTCTCATCCATGGGTTATTTTCAAAATTGATTTTCTGTGGGGAATGACAATAGAAAACTATTTTCGCTATCTTGCTGATTATCATTCCACCCCAATTTCTCCCATTATATCTTAAATTTCACTATCAGAAAAAAGTATTTCTTTGTGTCTCCAGAAGTTCTCAGTTTAAAAAAGTATTCATTTTTTTCAAAGTCTTAATTTGTCAAATTGCTTCCCAGTGGTCCAGTTAGATGATAGCAAGTCCCATAGGCATGGATAACCAGCAAGGTAAAGTTTTATGGAGAAATGAAACAATGTGTAGAGCAGGAGGCACTATTTATAAGGGTAACACCAGGCACTGCATTAGGGAACTCTGGGTAGCAATTAGGCAGCTATAGGGTTGCATAATTTTAGATGCAAATGTCATATGTGAAAGTGATAAAATGCACTGAAAACTCTTTACATTTTGCTAAGAGCCAGCTATGGTTTTGTAAAAAGTTCTGGATGGAAAGAGAGCAGTGATGCAAGCAGAGGATATCTGGCATTTATTGGGTATTTTCTATATGGAGGGCTTTGTTCTTGGTTCCATGGTGTGCCAGCTCTGTCACAGTGTTTGGTACTTGCAGGTAAGGGATACATGTTTCTTTAATTTTAAGGACAAAGAACTTTAAAACTTCTCAACTAAAGGGATTTCCTACATACAATAGCTCCAATCTTCAAAGATACCTTCTCTCTCTGTTCAAACATGCACTGTAGTTTCTGTTTATAAAGGTACCAAAGTCTGCTCAAGCTCAGAAATAAAGAAAATGAAGACCTAATATTCAGAGTTCTTAACTAGGACCAATTCTCCTGGTTTATTATTCTGCGAGGCAAGTAGTTGCACATCATTGAGAACCTAATGGTGCAACAAGGAGAGAAAGTTTCAACCCATTGAAAGTCTATTATATCATTCTCCCATAATACAAGTACCCTGAGGATTTCAAATCTAACCTTACTACAAATTATGCTAAATTCTGGCTACACACTGGACAGCTCTTTGAATTGACAGCTTCAAAAAATCAAATTGACCTAAAGTCAATGATATCTTATGTTTATTCCTTTCTTTTCTATACGTTTCACGTTTCCTTCACCTGCTATATCTTCAGCTCAGATTTTGACTGTAAACCAGAACTTAACATACTGTCACACCACTTTGATGAGCAAAGGAGGTACTTATTCCCATGAGAATGTGTCCTATATTGAAGTGGTTCAACTGTCTGTTGTGATCCTGTAATGTAAAATCAATGCCTCCTTTCTCTTGTGATATTTTTTGGCTCCATGCTGTTGGCTAAACCCAATCATTCCACTTGTTCAATAAACATTTGTTGGGAACTATGGAAATCTAACATATCATTTAATACAAATTATCTAGACATACCAACAGGGGTTTCCTTATTCTGGAAGTCCTGTTGTTTCTAACTTGAGACAACTTCAGGATCTCTCACTCAGGTAAGGACTGTTATAAAATAAAATCTATTTTATAATTTAAAGAGTACAGTGTGGTAGTTCAGTGCCCAGACTGTGGAGCCAGACTGCCTGGCTTCAGATATTTGCTCTGCTTCTTGCAGTTTAACCATGACATGCAATTTAACAACTCCATGTCTTAGTTTCCTTATTTGGAAAACTGAGATAGTAATGGTACCTACTGCATGTGATTTTTGTGAGGGTTAAACAACACATGTAACATACTTAGAACACAAAAATTATCAATGTTGGGGGGATCTTCAAGATGGCGGAGGAGTAAGATGTGGAGATCAACTTCCTCCCCACAAATACATCAAAAATACATCTACATGTGGAACAACTCCTACAGAACACCTACTAAATGCTGACAGAAGAACTCAGACCTCCCAAAAGGCAAGAAACTCCCCATGTACCTGGGTAGGGCAAAAGAAAAAACAGAGACAAAAGAATAGGGATGGGACCTGCACCAGTGGGAGGGAGCTGTGAAGGAGGAAAGGTTTCCACACACTAGGAAGCCCCTTCACTGGTGGAGACGGGGGGGGGGGGGGGGGGAAGCTTCAGAGCCACGGAGGAGAGCGCAGCCACAGGGGTGCGGAGGGCAAAGCGGAGAGACTCCCGCGCAGAGGGTCAGCGCCGACCAGCACTCACCAGCCCGAGACGCTTGTCTGCTCACCCGCCGGGGCGGGCGGGGGCTGGGAGCTGAGGCTCGGGCTTCGGTTGGATCGCAGGGAGAGGACTGGGGTTGGCGGCGTGAACACAGCCTGAAGGGGCTAGTGCGCCACAGCTAGCCGGGAGGGAGTCCGGGAAGAAGTCTGGACCTGCCGTAGAGGCAAGAGACTTTTTCTTGCCTCTTTGTTTCCTGGTGCTCAAGGAGAGGGGATTCAGAGCGCTGCTTAAAGGAGCTCCAGAGACGGGCGCGAGCCGAGGCTGTCAGCGCGGACCCCAGAGACGGGCATGAGAAGCTAAGGCTGCTGCTGTGCCACCAAGAAGCCTGTGTGCAAGCACAGGTCACTCTCCACACCTCCTCTCTTTATTTTTGATAAAGGAGGCAAGAATATACAGTGGAGAAAAGACAGCCTCTTCAATAAGTGGTGCTGGGAAAACTGGACAGCTACATGTAAAAGAATGAAATTAGAACACTCCCCAACACCATATACAAAAATAAACTCAAAATAGATTAAAGACCTAAATGCAAGGCCAGACACTGTCAAACTCTTAGAGGAAAACATAGGCAGAACACTCTATCACATAAATAACAGCAAGATCCTTTCTGACCCACCTCCTAGAGAAATGGAAATAAAAACAAAAATAAACAAATGAGACCTAATGAAACTTAAAAGCTTTTACACAGCAAAGGAAAACATAAGACGAAAAGACAACCCTCAGAATGGGAGAAAATATTTGCAAATGAAGCAACTGACAAAGGATTAATATCCAAAATTTACAAGCAGCTCATGTAGCTCAATATCAAAAAAAACAAACAACCCAATCCAAAGATGGGCAGAAGACCTAAATAGACATTTCTCCAAAGAAGATATACAGATTGCCAACAAACACATGAAAGGATGCTCAACATCACTAATCATTAGAGAAATGCAAATCAAAACTACAATGAGGTATCACCTCACACCAGTCAGAATGGCCATCATCAAAAAATCTAGAAACAATAAATGCTGGAGAGGGTGTGGAGAAGAGGGAACCCTCTTGCACTGTTGGTGGGAATGTAAATTGATACAGCCACTATGGAGAACAGTATGAAGGTTCCTTTAAAAAACTAAAAATAGAACTAACATATGACCCAGCAATCCCACTACTGGGCATATACCCTGAGAAAACCATAATTCAGAAAGAGTCATGTACCACAATGTTCATTGCAGCACTATTTACATTATCCAGGACATGGAGGCAACCTAAGTGTCCATTAACAGATGAATGGATAAAGAAGATGTGGCACATATATGCAATGGACTATTGCTCAGCCATCAAAAGAAACAAAATTGAGTTATTTGTAGTGAGGTGGATGGACCTAGAGTCTGTCATACAGAGTGAAGTAAGTCAGAAAGAGAAAAACAAATACCGTATGCTAACACATATATATGGAATCTTAAAAAAAAATGTTCTGATGAACCTAGGGGCAGGACAGGAATAAAAACACAGACGTAGAGTATGAACTTGAGGACATAGGGAGGGGGCAGGGTAAGCTGGGACGCTGTGAGAGAGTAGCATTGACATATACACAGTACCAAATGTAAAATAGATAGCTCGTGGGAAGCAGCTGTATAACACAGGGAGATCAGCTCAGTGCTTTGTGACCACCTAGAGGGGTGGGATATGGAGGGTGGGAGGGAGATGCAAGAGGGAGGGTATATAGTGAATATATGTATGCATATAGTTGATTCACTTTGTTATACAGCTGAAACTAACACAATGTTGTAAAGCTATTATACTCCAATAAAGTTGTTAAAAAAATTATCAATGTTATTTATTATTACTATGATTTTTCATTTTATTTTATGTCAAGTCCTTTGGTAGGAGCTGAAAGTACAGAGTTAAAAACTATTTTGAAGTAGTGGAGGCAGTTATATTGTGTGATCACTGAGGTAACTAGCCATCTCTCAAGGGAATCAGGGAAGGTTTCATATGAGTTATTATTCTAAAATTAGATATGGAAAATGAGCAGGAGTTAGTCAGAGTGTGAAGCCATGTTATGGGACTAACAGTGTTCTTAAAAAGAGGGAACAGCCATGAGAAAAGATAGCATATGGTGAATTCAAAGAACTGAGAGAATTTCAGTATGGATGATATTGAAAAATCACAAAGGGGAAAAATCACAGAGGTCCTTGTAATACATATCAAGAAATTTATTTTTTATTTTTATTGAAGTATAGTTGATTTACAATCCTGTGTTGGTTTCAGGTGTACAGCACAGCAAATCATTTAGATAGATAGATAGATAGATAGATAGATAGATAGATAGATAGATAGATAAGATAGATAAATATATATATATACATATTCTTCAGATTGACTTCCCCTATAGGTTATTACAGAATATTGAGTATAATTCCCTGTGCTATACAGTAGGTCCTTGTTAGTTATCTATTTTATATATAGTAGTGTGTATTTGTTAATCCCAACCTCTTAATTTAGACTTTACCATGTATGCAGTGGGAAGTTCTGATGGGTTTTAAGCAGAAGAATGACTGGATCACATTCGCATTTTAAAATGATTTCTTTGGCTGCAATGTGGTAAAGATATTGAGAATAAGCAGAATTGTTAAGTTGCTATTGTAATGGTAGTGGGATGGAGATAAGTGGAAGGAATACAGAGATATTAAGGAAGTAGAGTCAGCTGTGCTTGTTGATTGAATATTAGAGTGAGAGAAGTAGGATACAAGCATTCACTTAATGTAGTGGTTATGATACATCTTCAGTATGGAGACAAAGACATCTCAAGTTTTAAACTGGATATTTTTTCTATATCCTAGTGTAGGTAACAGAGGGTGAGGAACATATTTGGGAACAATGGGTGATAAAAGCTATTGACTTTGGTTTTTGATATTTTTGGTGTGAAGTGCCTATACAGCTACTAAGTGAAAATGTCTTGGGAAAATAGATCTGGAACTTAGAAGTCATGGTGTAGCCCATGTCTTAATAGGATCTCTTGGCTACTCTTTGAACCCAGTCAAATTGGATAGGTTTCTTAAATTGCTTTGAAGTGGATTTTATATCAAGCTATTGTTAGACATGATCTTGTGGTGCTCTGAGATCTTCATAGATTTTATCTCAACAATTTTTACGTTCTCCCTGAATGTAGTTCAGTCTAAATCAACTAAGTGCCTGAGGTACCATATAGTTAGAAACTGTGCTAAGGTCTTCTGACAGCTATGTGATATCTTTCTTGGTTTCTAAATTTCATTCTATTTGTGGCCTTAGCCCAAGCCATTAACCTCCTTGTCCACCAATATATCTGTTTCTAATGAAGGAATGATAAGAATTGTGACATCTTGCCCTTCCTTAGCAGAAGAGTTTGGTAAACAGTGATGAGTTCCCCAGTTCAACACTTCTATTTGTTAGCCATTAAATACTCATTTTAAAATGTTCAGGCTCCTTGGAGTCAGTGTACTACACTGACACTTGTTTTTAATATCCATAAAAATCTATATCTGTCTCTTCAAAGCAGACAATTAAGCAACTCAGGGCAATAACCAGTCATATTGTTAGTTATCAGAAAAGTTTCATTGGGCCTTTGCTCCACTCTTCCTCAGAATAAAAATAATGAACACCTATATTTTGTTTTTTATATGAGCACAGAGCCATGGCTCTCTACCAAGAAGAGGTTTATAATGAGGACAAAGAAAACATTAAGGCAGATGACTTATTCATAGTGAAATGAGGTTCATCACAAGTGGACCAGATAGAGCAACTCCAAACTTCAAGTAAATTAACCTTGAGCATTCTGGGCTATAGCAGTAACTCCAAGCTCTATAACTATTACAAAATCTATGTTTACAGAGTATCATGTGGTAGTTAAGTGCCCAGGCTGTGGAGCCAGACTGCACTCAAATATATATTAGATTGGCCAAAAAGTTCGTTCTGGTTTTTCCATAAGATGCTACAGAAAAACCCAAACGAAATTTTTGGCCAACCCAATATAATGAGGTGCAAAGAATACTGGATTAAATTCTGGTCTTAGTTTACTCATTTATTTATTGAGTTATTGAGAACCTATTAGGTTATGAGTATGTATTGGTGAATAAAACAAATATGCTGCTTGAGTTTATGGAGCTTATATTCTGGTAAGAGAGACAGAAAATAAATAATTAAAGAACCAAATAATTGCATAATTAAAATCAATAAGTTCTGTGAAGGAAATTAATATATAGAAGTGATAGAGTATAGTGAGGGCCCTACATTAGATGTGATATGAGAGAAGGTGTGTCTGAGGCGTTAACATTTAAGGTGAGACTTGAAGGATGATAATGACCCACTCATACAAGCAAGAGAGGGAAGCATATTATAGATGGAAAGATGAGCGTGTACGGAAGCTCTGAAGTTGGGAAAAGCCTGTTATGCTTAATGAACTGAAAGGAGGCCTGCATGATGGGAGAGAAGTGAGCAATGGGGACAGTGGCCCACACTGAGTTGTAGAAGGAGTTAGGGGAGAGACACTTTAAGGCCTTATAGGCTATGGGTTTTAATTTAGATTTTATCCTAAGGGTGAAGAAAAGCCATGAAAGGGTTTAATCAATAGAGCAATATGATAAAGTTTACATTTTTAAAAGACCTCTCTGACTTTCACATGCAGCAATAATTAGAGGGGTCAAGAGAAGTACAAAGACCATTTAGGAGACTCTAACAGTGGCCTCTGAGACGCATGATGGTGGCCAAAACTATATGGGTAGTAGTAGAGATAAAGAAAAATGAATATGTTTGATATATATTTAGAAGTGTTCTGGTTTGAAAAGCTAGTAGATTTTACTGCCATTTACTGAGATATGAGAGACTGAAACAGAAAAGGTAGGTGAAGGTAGGAGGTAAAGTTAAATTTGAGATGCCCATGAGACATCCAAGTAGAGATGTCAAGTAAGCAGAAGGAATATAAACTTAGAAATTCCAAAGATAGGTCAGAGATGAATATGGTGATCTGTGGCCGTAAGGTTGACCGAGAGCTCCCAGTTATCTTGGAGCTTCCTTTTTTCACATCTTACTTCTGTCATTTATACACTCTCTGAAACAATCTGTGAGATAGGAACTAAAAAACAGATTAAATACTCTGCATTAGCTTCATCACTCTCTAGATGATGCACTTCATCATCTAGATGATGTGAAAGAGTTTTTTCCACAAAGGTCATGGAATTTTTCAGGGAAATAGTATCAGTTTGGTGAGTCTTTGTTCAAGGTATAACTCTGCATGTAAGATGAGATTCATCAAACCCATTTAAGTATATTGATATATGCTCCTGCTGATGACACCACTGTGACATTTTGACAGATTACAGAACATTCCCCTTTTGGACAGATTTGCCAGGCTAAGAAAAGTATAAATTGAAATGACAAGGAAAAACTGTAATAAATTCTTCCATCATTCTTGTTTTATGCCTTTGCAATTTCTCTAGAAGTTAAAACATCAGAAGGGTAAGGATGAGTGCTTTTTGTTATTCTTGAGTTTAGTTTCCTTAAAGTGGATTACGGTGACAGGAGATTAACATTCCAACCGAATCAGCAGTTTATGGATTTCCATTCACCTAAATACCTAAGAATATTAACACAGATTTGTTGTACAGGTTGGGGATTATCTCTAGAATTAGCTCATCACTTGAGATATGTCATTACAAATTAGCCTTTTTTCTTTTTTTTTCATTGTTCAAGCTTTTATTTTTTAATGTAATTGTGCTGCCTGTAAATGAGTAACATCTACTTGCTAAAACAGAACCAGAAAACCTTCATTTGCATCTTTCCGGTAGTGTTAGTTCACCTCCCTATTGTTATTGAAAAATAAAGGGCTCTATTTGGCAATGGATTAAAACTGCCTTTCTTGAAGAACATTCTATGGAAGGTATACCCAGTCTCAGAGGTTAACAAGTCTTCTCTTCCCTACTTCCTGCACCTCAGGGAACTCTTAGTCAATCCTGGAGACCTTCCCAGGAAGAGAAGACAATTCAAGGCTGTCAAAGTGCTGTGGGCTCCAGGAAAACCTTCAAAGTGGCCTTCAAGGTCCATTTCAGGCAGCTTAATCTTTTCTCTAATCAGATTGGCCTTTCCCTCAGTTGGAGACATCTTTTATTTACTCATTTATTTGTTCAAAGAATTTGTATTGAGCACCTTCTTGGTGCTGGATGTGGTGCTAGACCATGGGCTTCCATCTTTGAACACAGTAGAATGGTTGTCTATCCTCTTGTAGCTTTTTGCTGCTCTCTGCACTTGCCAACAGGTTAGATTCCATAGCAGGTTGTAGTACCATGAGATGTTACTTTTTTGATTTGGAAGAAGGACCAGGGAACAAACAAAAGAGAAAGAGTTTAAATATTCATTTGTACTATAAGTTTGTGGGCCTCACAATGCCCCACACAGCTTTGAGTAGAGGTTACATGTTCAGTCAAAGTTCCACAGACTGGAATATAAATGCTAGTGCTTATAAAGATCCTGGAGATCATCTAGTACAACCCTTTCATTTAATAGATGAGGACACTGAAGCACAGAGAAGAAAACAACTCTGTTCAAGGTTGTACAGAAAGCTTGGGGCACAGCCAGCCTTTAGGGCTCTGTCTCCTGCACTAACTTTGCACAAAAACGACGAAAAAAAATCTTGCTTTAAGTTGAAATGATCTGAGAGTCAACAGATATGTTTTAGGAGGAAAGATGAATTGAGATAACTTTACCTAAAAAAAACAGAATACCAAAGAGTAACTTAAGGATATTCTTAAAAATCGCTTATGAATACTTATTTTTATAAAAGGTCTTGATTAGGGGTTCCTTCTGGAGGCTCCAATGTGAATTGAACACACTTAAATACTGCCAGAGTGGTAAAGACCTATACTGGAATAGGATCTAAAAAAGAGTGGATATATGTATATTTATAACTGATTCACTATGCTGTACAGCAGAAACTAACACAACATTGTAAATCAACTACACTCTGATAAAAATTAATTAAAATTAAAAAATCCAGAGTACAAGAGTAAATCTCCAAAAGGTGTAGAGATTTTTAAATTCTTGGATCTGGCAGGTACTCAATAAATGTTTGTTGAACTAGTGAAAAAAAAAAAACTTACTCTAGTTTGTCTTATGTAAAATAAAGTTTGAGAACCACTGAGTTCAAAAAAAAAAAAAAGAAAGAAGCATAAACAATTACTGCCAGCATGGCCTGAATTAGACATGGGGAAGAATGGTAAGTGAATTCTATCTTGCACTCCTGAGATGGATCCTTGAATCCTCTACTTAATATGTTTCCAACAGGAGAGAAAACTATTTGTCCCCAGTTTAGAAGCAGTGGTGACCAGGCTGGTGACTGTACAATGTTTCTTCATAGAATTATGTTACTCTGTCCTCAGTGGTAACAAGCTCACATTCCATTGCAGAAGGGACATCTCCTGACAGAGGACAGTGGCTTCAGCTCTCTGTGTGGCCCACTGACAGCTTCTCTCTCCTGGTTTCTGAGTCTCCCTCTGTAACCTTTTCTCTTAACATAGGGTTTTAAAGTAGGTCTGAAAATGATGTTCTTTTAATATATGTCATACTATTTGTTTATGTTGGAAGAATATTTTTTTATATTGTACTTTGTTCATGAGGTGAATACATTGCAAAGAATGAAATTTTACTCATTATCAAGATAAACATTTGTTAGTAGCCAAGCAAGTAATGAGATACCTCTCCCCTCAACACACACAAACACAGTTATCTGCTTTAGAGAACCGTTTCACTCATTACCAGTAATCAAGATGGGAGGATATGTAAACTTGAAAAGCTGAGATCCAGTTCTACCATTTGTGAGTCTTTAACAAAAATTCCCTAAACTTTCTGTGGTATTGTGCATGAATGTTGAGACAGAATTTTCTAAAGCACCAGAAAAATCTCTGGGTGAAAAGTTTCCTTGGTATCTATCACCTCTTCAGAATGCAAATACAAATAATTAGGAAAATCTTGTGTGCATATTTATTTATGTCTCTAAGTCTTAACTACAGGTCAAACTTCAGGTAATGGCTACAATGATAAGAGTCAATAATTTCAAGATTTGGGTTTTTTTTAGAGGAAGCAGAAAAAGCATCTAAGTCATTTGTGTATTCCTGATGCCTAGCATGGTACATATGCACCAAAACGTCTCAGTACATGTTTGAAAGAGGGAATGATACTAATTGTTTAATTTGGATTTTATTTCTTGATTTAAACTAAGAGCACATGAAAGAACTTGCTGAGCAAATTGCTGGCATTCTCCAACCATACCTTCACCCTTTCCAAACCATCCATTTTGCACAGATTTTTTTTTCATATTATGAAACTAATTGCTTTTGATATTTTAAAAAATATACATTGATTTCCAAGGTCATATTACTGAAAAAGGTCAGGATTTGAATTACAGTCACAGATATATTTGGTCCTGGATGTTACCTACTTTAAATTTTACTTAAATTCTGGAGGACTTTCAAGATGGCAGAGGAGTAAGATATGGAGATCACCTTCCTCCCCACAAATACATCAAAAATACATCTAAATGTGGAACAACTCCTACAGAACACCTACTGAACGCTGGCAGAAGACCTCAGACTTCCCAAAAGGCAAGAAACTCCCCCACATACCTGGGTAGGGCAAAAGAAAAAACAGAGACAAAAGAATAGGGATGGGACCTGCACCTCTGGGAGGGAGCTGTGAAGGAGGAAAAGTTTCCACACACTAGGAAGCCCCTTCACTGGCAGAGATGGGGGGTTGGCAGGGGGGACGCTTCGGAGCCATGGAGGAGAGCACAGCAACAGGGGCACAGAGGGCAAAGCGAAGAGTTTCCCACAGAGAGGATCACTGCCGACCAGCACTCACCAGCCTGAGAGGCTTGTCTGCTCACCCATCAGAGTGGGTGTGGGCTGGGAGCTGAGGCTTGGGCTTCAGAGGTCAGCTCCCAGGGAGAGGACTGGGGTTAGCTGTGTGAACACAGCCTGAAGGGGGCTAATGTGCCACAGCTAACCAGAAGGGAATCCGGGAAAAAGTCTGGAACTGCCTAAGAGTCAAAAGACCATTGTTTTGGGGTGAGTGAGGAGAAGGGATTCAGAGAACCACCTAAATGAGCTTCAGAGATAGGCATGAGCTGTGGCTAAGAGAGAAGACACCAGACGCGGGCATGAAATGCTAACGCTGCTACTGCAGCCACCAAGAATCCTGTGTGCAAGAACAGGTCACTATCCACACCTCCCACCAGGAGCCTGTGCAGCCCGCCACTGCCAGTGTCTGGTGATCCAGGGACAACTTCCCCGGGAGAACACATGGTGCGCCTCCCTCAGACTGGTGCAATGTCATGTTGGCCTCTGCAGCCGCAGGCTTGCCCCACATTCCATACCCCTCCCTCCCCCCGGCCTGAGTGAGCCAAAGTCCCCTAATCAGCGACTCCTTTAACCCCCTCCATTCTGGATGAAGAACAGATGCCAGAGGGTGACCTACATACAGAGGTGGGACCAAATCCAAAGCTGAACCCCAGGAGCTGTGCAAACAAAGAAGAGAAAGGGAAATTTCTCCATGTAGCCTCAGAAACAGTGGATTAAATCTCCACAATCAACCTGATGTACCCTGCATCTGTGGAATACCTGAATAGACAACGAATCATCCCCAAATTAAGGCAGTGGACTTTGGGAGCAACTGTAGACTTGGGGTGTGCTGTATGCAACTGACCAATTTCTGATTTATATGTTTACCTTAGTTAAGTTTTTAGCGCTAGTTATCATTGGTGGATTTGTTTATTGGTTTCCTTACTCTCTTTCTTTTTATTACTTTTTTAAATTTTTTGATTTTAATAATATATTTTTTAAATTTTTTATTTTAATAACTTATTTTATTTTATTTCATTTCATTTCATTTTAGTCTTTCTACTTTTTTCTCCCTTTTCTTCTGAGCTGTGTGGCTGACAGGGTCTTGGTGCTATGGCCAGCTGTCAGGCCTGAGCCTCTGATGTGGGAGAGCCGAGTTCAGGATACTGAACCAACAGAGACCTCCCAGCACCCCGTAATATCAAATGGCAATAGCTCTCCCAGATATCTCCATCCCGATGCTAAGACCCAGCTGCACTCAATGACCAGCAAGCTCCAGTGCAGGACACCCCATGCCAAACAGCTAGCAAGACAGGAACACAACCCCACCCATCAGCAGAGAGCCTGCCTAAAATCATAATAAGTTCACAGACACCCTGAAACACACCACCGGACACAGTCTTGCCCACCAGAAAGACAAGATCCAACCTCATGTAACAAAACACAGGCACCAGTCCCCTCCACCAGGAAGTCTACACAACCCACTGAACCAACCTTAGCCACTGGGGGCAGACACCAACAACAACAGGAACTGCAAACCTGCGGCCTGCGAAAATGAGACCCCAAACATAGTCAGTTAAACAAAATGAGAAGACAGAGAAATATGCAGCAGATGAAGGAGCAAGGTAAAAACCCACGAGACAAACAAATGAAGAGGAAGTAGGCAGTCTACCTGAAAAAGAATTCAGAGTAATGATAGTAAAGATGATCCAAAATCTTGGAAATAGAATGGAGGAAATACAACAAACGTTTAACAATGACCTATAAGAACTAAAGAGCAAACAAACAATGATGAACAACACAATAAATGAAATTAAAAATTCTCTAGAAGGAATCAACAGCAGAATAACTGAGGGAGAAGAAGGGGTAAGTGACCTGGAAGATAAAATAGTGGAAATAATTACCTCAGTGCAGAATAAAGAAAAAAGAATGAAAAGAATTGAAGACAGTCTCAGAGACATCTGGGACAACATTAAACACAGCAACATTCGAATTATAGGGGTCCCAGAAGAAGAAGAGAAAAAGAAAGGGACTGAGAAAATATTTGAAGAGATTATAGTTGAAAACTTCCCTAATATGGGAAAGGAAATAGTCAATCAAGTCCAGGAAGTGCAGAGAGTCCGAAACAGGAAAAATCCAAGGGGAAATATGCCAAGACACATATTAATTAAATTATCAAAACTTAAATGCAAAGAAAAAATATTAAAAGCAGCAAGGGAAAATAAACAAATAACATACAAGGGAATCCCCATAAGGCTAACAGCTTATCTTTCAGCAGAAACGTCAAGCCAGAAGGGAGTGGCAGGACATATTTAAAGGGATGAAAGGGAAAAACCTACAACCAAGATTACTCTACTCAGCAAGGCTCTCATACAGATTCAACAGAGAAATTAAAATCTTTACAGACAAGCAAAACTAAGAGAATTCAGCACCATCAAACCAGTTTTACAACAAGTGCTAAAGGAACTTCTCTAGGCAGGAAACACAAGAGAAGGAAAAGACCTACAAAAACAAACCCAAAACAATTAAGAAAATGGTAAAAGGAACATACATATCAATAATTACAATAAATGTAAATGGATTAAATGCTCCAACTTAAACACATAGACTGGCTGAATGAATACAAAAAAAAAAGACCCATATATATGCTGTCTACAAGAGACCCACTTCAGACCTAGGGACACATACAGACTGAAAGTGAGGGGATGGCAAAAGATATTCCATGCAAATGGAAATCAAAAGAAAGCTGGAGTAGCAATACTCATATCAGATAAAATAGACTTTAATAAAAAGACTATTACAAGAGACAAAAAGGACACTACATAATGATCAAGGGATCAATCCAAGAAGAAGATATAAAAATTGTAAATATTTATGCACCCAACATAGGAGTACCTCAGTACATAAGGTATATGCTAACAGCCATACAAGTGGAAATTGACAGTAACACAATCACAGTAGGGGACTTTAACACCTCACTTTCACCAATGGAGAGATCAACCAAAATGAAAATAAATAAGGAAACACAAGCTTTAAATGGCACATTAAACAGGATGGACTTAATTGATATTTAAAGGACATTCCATCCAAAAACAACAGAATACACTTTCTTCTCAAGTGCTCATGGAACATTCTCCAGGATAGATCATATCTTGGGTCACAAATCAAGCCTTGGTAAATTTAAGAAAATTGAAATCGTATCAAGTATCTTTTCCAACAACAACGTTATGAGACTAGATATCAGTTACAGGAAAAAAATGTAAAAAATACAAACACGTAGAGGCTAAACAATACGCTACTAAATAACCAAGAGATCACTGAAGAAATCAAAGAGGAAATAAGAAAATACCTAGAAACAAATGACAATGAAAACATGACGGCCCAAAACCTATGGGACACAGCAAAAGCAGTTCTAACAGGGAAGTTTATAGCAATACAATCCTACCTCAATTGACAAGAAAAATCTCAAGTAAACAACCAAATCTTACACTTAAAACAATTAGGAAAGATAAACAAAAAGAACCCAATTTTAGCAGAAGGAAAGAAATCATAAAGATCAGATCAGAGATAAATGAAAATGAAATGAAGGAAATGATAGCAGAGATCAATAAAACTAAAAGCTGGTTCTTTGAGAAAATAAACAAAATCGATAAACCATTAGCCAGACTCATCAAGAAAAACAGGGAGAAGACTCAAATTAACAGATTTAGAAATGAAAAAGGAGAAGTAACAACTGACACTGCAGAAATACAAAGGATCATGAGAGATTACTAGAAGCAACTATATGCCAATAAAATGGACAACCTGGAAGAAATGGACAAATTCTTAGAAAAGCACAACCTTCTGAGACTGAACCAGGAAGAAATAGAAAATATAAACAGACCAATCACAAGCATTGAAATTGAAACTGTGATTAAAAATTTTTCAACAAACCAGAGCCCAGGACCAGATGGCTTCACAGGCGAATTCTATCAAACATTTAGAGAGGAGCTAACACCTATCCTTCTCAAACTCTTCCAAAATACAGCAGAGGGCGGGACACTCCCAAACTCATTCCACGAGGCCACCATCACCCTGATACCAAAACTAGACAAAGATGTCACAAAGAAAGAAAACTACAGGCCAATATCACTGATGCACATAGCTGCCAAAATCCTCAACAAAATCCTAGCAAACAGAATCCAACAGCACATTACAAGGATCATACACCATGATCAAATGGGGTTTCTCCCAGGTTGCAAGGATTCTTCAATATATGCAAATCAATCAATGTGATACACCATATTAACAAACTGGAGGATGAAAACCATATGATAATCTCAATAGATGCAGAGAAATCTTTTGACAAAATTCAACGCCCATTTATGATAAAAACTTTCCAAAAAGTAGGCATACAGGGAAACTACCTCAACATAATAAAGGCCATATATGACAAACCCACAGCCAACAATGTTCTCAATGGTGAAAAACTGAAACCAATTCCATTAAAATCAGGAACAAGACAAGGTTGACCACTCTCTCTGCTATTATTCAACATAGTTTTGGAAGTTTTAGCCACAGCAATCAGAGAAGAAAAAGAAATAAAAGGAATCCAAATCGGAAAAGAGGAAGTAAAACTGTCACTGTTTGCAGATGACATGATACTATACATAGAGAATCCTAAAGAAGCTATCAGAAAACTACTAGAGCTATTCAATTAATTTGGTAAAATAGCAGGATACAAAAGTAATGTCCAGAGATCTCTTGCATTCCTATATACTAATGATTAAATAACTGAAAGAGAAATTAAGGAAACACTTCCATTGACCATTGCAGCAAAAAGAACAAAATACCTAGGAATAAACCTACCTAAGGAGACAAAAGACCTGTATTCAGATAACTATAAGACACTGATGAAAGAAATTAAAGATGATACAAGCAGATGGAGAGATATACCATGTTCTTGGATTGGAATAATCAACATTGTGAAAATGATTATACTACCTAAAGCAATCTACAGATTCAGTGCAATCCCTATCAAACTACCAATGGCATTTTTCACACAAATAGCACAAGAAGTTTCACAATTTGTATGGAAACACAAAAGACCCCGAATAGCCAAAGCAATCTTGAGAAAGAAAAACAGAGCTAGAGGAATCAGGCTCCCTGACCTCAGACTATACTACTAAGCTACAGTAATCAAGACAGTAAAGTACTGGCACAAAAATAGAAATATAGATCAATGGAACAGAATAGAAAGCCCAGAGATAAACCCATGCACTTATGGTCACCTTATCTTTGATAAAGGAGGCAAGAATATACCATGGAGAAAAGACAGCCTCTTCAATAAGTGGTGCTGGGAAAACTGGACAGCTACATGTAAAAGAATGAAATTAGAACACTCTGTAACACCATACACAAAAATAAACTCGAAATGGATTAAAGACCTAAATGTAAGGCCAGACACTATAAATCTCTTAGAGGAAAACATAGGCAGAACACTCTATGACATAAATCACAGCAAGATCCTTTTTGATCCCCCTCCTAGAGAAATAGAAATAAAAACAAGAATAAACAAATGGGACCTAATGAAACTTAAAAGCTTTTGCACAGCAAAGGAATACATAAACAAGATGAAAAGAAAACCCTCAGAATGGAGAAAATATTTGCAAACGAGGCAACTGACAAGGGTTAATCTTGAGAATATACAAGCAGCTCATGCAGCTCAGTGTCAAAAAACAAACAACCCAGTCCAAAAATGGCAAAAGACCTAAATAGACATTTCTCCAAAGAAGATATACAGATTGCCAACAAACATATATAAGGAGGCTCAACATCACTAATCATTAGAGAAATGCAAATCAAAACTACAATGAGGTATCATCTCACACCTGTCAGAATGGCCATCATCAAAAAATCTACAAATAATAAATGCTGGAGAGGGTGTGGAGAAAAGGGAACCTGCTTGCACTGTTGGTCGGAATGTAAATTGATACAGCCACTATGGAGAACAGTATGGAGGTTCCTTAAAAAACTAAAAATAGAATTACTGTACAGCTCAGCAATCCTACTCCTGAGCATATACCCTGAGAAAACCATAATTCAAAAAGAGTCACGTACCACAATGTTCATTGCAGCTCTATATACAATAGCCAGGACATGGAAACAACCTAAGTGTCCATCGATAGATGAATGGGTAAAGAAGATGTGGCACACATATACAATGGAATATTACTCACCCATAAAAAGATATGAAATTGAGTTATTTGTAGTGAGGTGGATGGACCTAGAGTCTGTCATTCAGAGTGAAGTAAGTCAGAAAGAGAAAAACAAATACCATATGCTAACACCATATATATGGAATCTAAAAACAAATTAGTCTGAAGAACCTAGGGGCAGGACAGGAATAAAGATGCAGATGTGGAGAATGGACTTGAGGACACAGGGAGACGGAAGGGTAAGCTGGGACGAAGTGCGAGGGTAGCATTGACATATATGTGCGACCAGATGTAAAATAGCTAGCTAGTGGGAGGCAGCCACATAGCACAGGGAGATCAGCTCGGTGCTTTGTGACCACCTAGAGGAGTGAGATTGGGAGGGTGGGAAGGAGGCACCAGAGGGAGGGGATATGGGGATATATGTATACGTATAGCTGATTCACTTTGTTATACAGCAGAAACTAACACAATATTGTAAGGCAACTATACTCCAATAAAGATGTTTAAAAAAAATAGTAAGGTAGAGAACTGGCTTCTTTTATTTTAAAAATATTCAAAATAAATTCAGTTTTTCCAGTATCAGTTTTCTTCCCACCATCTTTTACTGAGTAATTTTTCTCTAATTTTTTTTCACATTCTATATTCCCATGCCTACTTGCGTCTATTAGTATATTCCTTATTCCAGCATATTCCAAATAATGTTCTTTGGAAGATAATTTTAGGAATTCTCTTTAAAAGGATTTCATGGTCATGTAAGTTTGGCACATTTAGGGTTATGTTTAGTTTAAACAGGTTTCTATAGAGCAATACTCCTCAGATTCTTTAATATGGTAAAAGTCATTGTAAATCTCTTAGGCGAATAAAGGTTGTATTTTTTTTTTTTTTTTTTAAATTTTATTTGTTTATTTGTTTATTTATGGCTGTGTTGGGTCTCCGTTTCTGTGAGAGAGCTTTCTCTAATTGTGGCAAGCGGGGGCCACTCTTCATCACGGTGCGCGGGCCTCTCACTCTCGCGGCCTCTCTTGCTGCGGAGCACAGGCTCCAGACGCGCAGGCTCAGCAATTGTGGCTCACGGGCCCAGTCGCTCCGCAGCATGTGGGATCCTCCCAGACCAGGGCTCGAACCCGTGTCCCCTGCATTGGCAGGCAGACTCTCAACCACTGCGCCACCAGGGAAGCCCAAGGTTGTATTTTTGATGAAAAAAAAATTTTACTTAAATTCTGACTGAGAAAATTCTCTATCCTCTGCTCCTACATTTTACTTCCCTCTGAAAACAGAGAATTGATCAGAAAGGAGATAGTCCTCTGTTTTCCTGTAGGAACTTGATCATAGTGCGGCCTTTTCTCCCTGCTGGTGCTGTAGCCTTAGTTGTGTTATATAGCAGCTTCTGAGTCTGCCACCAAACCCCAACTGCTAAAGCAAGATGTACAGTGTTTTCTGTGCGGGGCAGAAGAAACTTTTCCAGGCAACTATAGAGGACCCGGCTTCTAAGATCCCACAATTCTTTTGCACCCTGGAAGTTCACCTTCCTCTTTTTGGTTTACAGCACCCTCTGTTGGGAAATGTCTGCCAAATCCAGAAACTGTGAAATAGCACTAATATTTGTCAACCAGTCCTAAAATTGTAGCACAAAGAGCTTCTATTGGTGCTGCTGCTGTGGTTGCTGCTGTTGTTGTTCTGTATGTGTGTGTTCAATGAAAGTAACTCCCTGAATTTTCAAGACCTATTGGCACAAGGTTCTGGAAGCCTTCTACTTTCTTTTATGTACAGTTCTTAATTTGGAAGGTTCAGAGACATGATAAATATAGTACTAAAATCCCCGTCACATTTTCTTCCTTGGGACTTGGGACACTCTTGCAAAAGAGACTCCTGGTGACTTGCATGAATATCCCAGAACTCTTCAGATACCTACAGATAGAAAGGCTTATATCTTGTTATATCAATCAAAAATATAAAATGTCTCTCCTCGCCAATTTACACAGTCAAGACTTGATTTACTCTTCATTCGTACAAGAAATTTTGTAAGAAATTCATTAATTGGGGAATTCCCTGGCGGTTCAGTGGTTGGGACTCAGCACTTTCACTGCTGGGGCCCAGGTTCAGTCCCTGGTCAGGGAACTTAGGCTCCTGCAGGTCACGCAGCACAGCCAAAGAAAGGAAGTCATTAATAATATTCAAAGCTTAAAAATTAAACATAATATGCAAATATAATAAAATAAAATATTGATATTTCTATTCCTAGGGCAACCTGGGCCAAAGCTCACAGCTTAATATCCAGGTTCCTTAGGTATAGCAGGGCAACTGCCTGGTCTCTGGTTGAGCCAGTATGAGAGCTTTGGAGCCACTTAGCCAGTATGGTGGGAAATGTAAGTTGTTGTACAAGTTATAATGACAAAAGCAGATATAATATTTAATTATATAAATTATTATTAAACAATAACTTCATATAGGTATATCAGGTAAATATTCTCAAAGGTTCCATTTTAATTTACAATCTTCAATATTTATGCAAATTATCTTAAAAACACTAAGTCACATTCTGCCACATTTTAAACAGAAAATCCATGTTGGGAAATAGGGTAAGTCAGGTCATATTATAGCCTAACTTCTGGGGCACTGGGCAAAAAAAGAGCCCATTAGGTGTCCATTATTGTGCAATGAATACTGTCTTTTGAAATAGAAAATGTAGCTCATTTCTCTCACTGTTTACTTGGATCTCACTGATACTGTTTTTGTTCATTCCACAATACTTGATGGCTTTAGATGAAATCATTTTGATGCTCTCTCATATTTTATGTGTTATATATGCCCTCTGTTCATAGAATAGAATATGATGCAGTTAGTATAAAGTTTATAAAACAAAAACTACAACGTGCAAGATGATTTTTTCCCTAAAACAGAATTTGTTTCTTTTGGCCTCATTCTCTCCGAGGTTGAACACTTCATCTTAGTTGATTCAAACTAAACTCAATTAATATAAGCTTTATTCAGTCAAATTATGTTTTCTCCTCATACTTACATTCTCTCCAGTGTTACATCAAAGCTCCAAGAGTTCATGTAATACCACAGCATTGTTGGGAAAGGAGTATCTGTTTCTTGGTTTCTGGCAAATACTCCTTTTAGCATCTGTTGAAATCCACATAATAGTCAGTTAATTATCCATTCTGGACACTATATCCTCCTAATTCTGTCATCTTTAGGTTTGTCATTGTTTTACTACCATGCTCTCCACTCATGGGAAATAGAAAATATTTGTGTACTCTCCCATCCCTTTCGTGGGCCTCAGGAAATCACTGGAACAATTTCAGGCCTTCTATCCTAGACATACCATATCACCATTTCTCAGGTACTGCTGCTGAACAATGGTGGCACCAGAGAATTCTTCAAATGACCTGCTTGGGCTTCCTCTGAGGTGTAAAGCATCCAACCTCTTTTCTCTCAGATCCCTAAACCTATCTTCAGTTTCTATTATCCCCACTCCAATGACACAGCTTGGGGAAAAGAATTCTCATAATCACTTTTCAGAGGTATTACAGCATTTCATTATCTTGCTTCTCTTCCCTATATTTTCTGTCCTCTTCTAGTTCAGAGGATATTTTATTTCCTTTGGTGTGAGAGAATTTGCTTGTGTATCATTATGCATTCTTTCAGATCAATTTTTTATGGCTTTGGCTTCCGATTCTCAATGCCTGGGCTTTTGGAAGCAAAAATAGTATCCTCTCTAACCAGTTTCTCTGCCACTAGCTCCAAAATAGATTTTTTTTCCTCTGCATTTCTTCCATACCTTTATGTCCTGAGGCAGTGAATGTCAAGGTCTTGTTTTAAATGGAGAGAGCCTCAAGGTAAAAGGACATTCTAGAAAATTAGAAAACATATTGGTTAATTTTTCTAAATGTTATACTGTAACAATAAAATTTCTAAATAATGCTGAAATCCACATTTTGGGATATGCCTTGGGATTGCCAGCTGGAGTATAGAGAAACCAAGACATCTCCTTTCAGTCTCAACAACTGTTATAACTACACACATTCTCCTAAACAATTTACCTGTCAACATTACTCTTCTCCTCTGTGTTTAAAGGGAAGAGACCCACTCCATAAACAGTGAAGCCAAAAGTGTTGAAAACCTACCCCTCTCAACAAGTCAACAGGTTGCTTCTAGTTTATGAATGAGAAGAAAAATAGAATGGGTGCTTTCAATTCTAATCTTAGAAATTCAAACCCTTGAGCCGGGAAAGTCTTTTTCAATCCAACAGTCAGAACAACTAAATTTCTCTTCTGGTTACAATTTGTTAGTTGAGATAACAGAAGGCATAGGAACCTCACCCAAATATATAAGATTTCTTCTAAAGCTTAGGGTTTATGACCTTTCATTTCTTTTCTTGACCTTAAATCATTTTTGTTACTTGAAGTTGCCTCTGTGTATACTAAGTTAAACACACCTTGGCATGATAGCATACTAGGATGTCACCAACAACAAAAGGAATCTCTTTTTGGTAACAAGTAGCACAACAATCCCTGCCCCTCTAGTGACCATGTTGTTTCATTTTGGTGATATCTCTGCTTCTGGAAATCCCTACTCTCTTATTCTGGGCCTCTCTATTATCATTGCTGTCCCTTATGCTGATAGAAAAAAAAAATCCATCATTACCTGATCTCAGTAGGTGTGCTATATTGTTTATTTTTAATTCTGTATCAACCACCCTCATGAAGTCTCCTATGCCATACAGAGGAGGAGCTGGGAACCACATTTCCCAGAAGTCCCTTTCCATTTGTTTTCTGTTTAAAATTTGTTAATGAAAGAAACATGGATTTGGAAAGCAGAAGAGAAGGAGAGGTCATTACTCGCTGGAAGCAGCTGCAGGCAGACAATTGGGCAGATATGAGGTTTGAAGAAACTTGCAGGAGAACTTCTTAAGAATTTCTAAATTCCAGTCTCTCCCTATTTGGGACAAAGAGAAGTAACCTCCAAAAGTATTATCTATGGTTTGAACTAGTCCCAGTGGAAGATGAATCTCTGTCTTCTGTAGTAATTTAGTCATTTCACAAGGCAAGAAGAGGTCAAAGTGTTACAGCATTTATTCCTCTATATTCAGGTGGTTTAGCATCCATAGGACCTCCTATTTCCCAGTTACGGGAACATTTAGTGCTAACCTCCCCTATGTCCTTTTCTAATGGGTAGAACCTCAGTTGAAGAGTAGGTTCAATAGCCTCCAGGTTATTAATTTACTTTTACTATTTTCAAAAACTGGAAATTCTAGACAGGAAGTTGTGAGTTGCAGATTTACTAGCAAAAGTAAATTGTCAGTATACGTCTCAAGAACTTTTCTTCATAAAAGCTTAATTCTTATAACTGTTCACCCATGCCTATCTCAGAGAGTATACTTTTTATCTATTTGAAACCATTGTTTTGAAGACTTAATGAATCCTAAAATCTTTTTTAAGGTCTTTGATACATAATTGACCAATCAAAACTTTGCTGAAATGTCCACTTGCCTTCTGATACTCTTTGGTACTGGTCATACTTGCAGAGATATGATTGATAAAAATTATACCTGAGACTTGGCTGAAATATTGGCAGATGCTCATTTTCACAGATATTACCATTCTTAAAGGGCTGTATTTAATATTTATTAAGGCTACCTTTTAATATTTGGGGGGCTACTTTTTAATATTTGGGAGGCTATTTTTTTATTTGTCATCAGAAATCTGACATTCTGATGGAATTATAGAAGCAAATGGAAAGTGAATGGGGGGCTATACCCTATCATGTGAAATAATGGTGCTAAGTCATCATGTCTCAGTCCTCTTGGCTATAAAAGGGTAAAAGTTGCCTTGTTGAAACGCCAAAAAAATTATTATAAACATATGGATATAGAAATTGGTATTTGGTATTTGCTGTACCAGATAGACTCCATCTGTCGGGACCAATAAAACACCTGCTGAATCATTTCAAATAGGCACATTATACATTTGTTTTGACCACTGGGACATCAATGGCATGAACAATAATCAGCAACTTCACTAAAAGCACCACCAAGTGACATACCTCTATGAATCCTTCACATAAAGGTGAACAAAAATGAACAAATTCATAATATATGATTTTGTCAAGGCATGCAGGAATTTCAGACTTCCAAATTGTTTCTCATTTGATTGATAATCACCTTAGAAATAGTCATAAAACTCTGAACTAATACTAGAGCATGAGTTACTAAAGGAAAGTTAAAAGTTAAAGAATATGTGTCAAATGAACATGCAAAATAGGTGTTTTCCTTTAAATCCTCTTCTTTTTCTCCTTTTATAAACAACCTGTCCATCTCTAGGCAATCAGTATTCTCATGTTCTCTCAGCCTAATCTGTGATAATAGTCTGATAGTCTCATTCACTCTAAAGAATCATTGACTTGCTGTTCAAAAGGAACTTTGAGCTAAAGAGAATTACTGGACTGGTAATGTTTAGACCTAATGAAATAAATATTACTGGACTAAGTAAAGGTATTATAGGAAGATATTTGGAGTCATGGTACATTCCTGACATCCTTCAAATCACAGCATATTTTACTTCCATGTAAAGCTAATTTTGTTTATTTGCTTGCATTTTTCTGTTGTTGTTTGTTTATATTAGCAACTAATATAGGCTTTCCTTACTAAAATAAGTGAACACAAGTGAGTGTCCAAATGTCCAACATTTACATACCAGGTTCACATATTGATGAACCTTAACTAATTTCCCTTTTTTCTACTTCAAACCCCATTACATACGAGACACTCAATGCCATGTTTCTACCAATAACCCACTACAAATAGGAAAGCAGTCAACCCTAAGAAAATTCCAAAATAAGTATTAAATGAGGGACAAAATATCAAAGGAATTTATTAGACCATAGTGTAATAAGCTACTGTAAGAGTTGTGTAATCAGAACACCACTAAAAATCTGCGAGAAATTCTTACATAAGAACTTTCAAGGAAATAATGTTCCATATTTTTAAAATACAATAGAACTTAATATGGTCAGAAAGTTGTATTTATCTGGTTATTACCTTTTTAACTTTTTCATGATCTCATTGCCTCTCCCAGCCCTTAGGGGATACCAGATGTGTTTCCGGACCCATAAAGAACCTGATTAGGGAGACAGGATATGTGAAAGCTAATTATAGATGAAGGCAATTCAAACTACAAAATAGCTACAGGAAATGAAACATTTGGCCAGGATGAATTTTGCAAAATAGAAAAGTCACACAGTTATCTTCTGCTAAGCCCTATCCCCATGTAAGAAGACATAAAAATTAGACCCCCCCCAAAGAAAAAGGGGGGATTCTTTAGGGAAATATTTTAAAATATATTTTCTAAGTCATATGCAGAGATTGAAATTCCCAAAGAGGAAACCTGATCACTCAACTTTCTCTCATTCTTAACTTTCATTCACAAAGTTATATGAAAGTAGGTGGAACTGTGCAACTATAAGCCAGACTAATAATTATTGTAGTGTGCTTAATGACAAGTAAAGAGTACACTTGCTCTAAATCAGAGCTTCCAACTTGAGAATAAAGAAATGATTTGAAGGCAAACATAATAACTCAGTGATTACACTAAGGGGAAAATACTATTGTCATGGAAACCATTGAAGGGAACCCAAAGTGTCTTGTAAATGCCACCTCTTTGTTGTGTTGCTCATTTGTTTGTCAAAAAGCTCTTTCATGTGTTCAATAATTTTAATTAAGAAAAACAAATGTTTATATGTTATGTGTCTAAAAATATTTTGTAACCAGTATTCTGTGAACAAAATAGTATGCAAAGTTGGCAGCAAAATGGCAGCAAATTCAAAAGTTCAGAAGTCCTCTTAATGGAAATTTTTTTCAGGCTGAGATTTCTTGACAAACATATTCTGGCTTGCACTATGGAGAACAGTATGGAGGTTTCTTAAAAAACTAAAAATAGAACTACCATACGACCCAGCAATCCCACTACTGGGCATATACCCTGAGAAAACCATAATTCAAAAAGAGTCATGTACCACAATGTTCATTGCAGCTCTATTTACAGTAGTCAGGACATGGAAGCAACCTAAGTGTTCATCGACAGATGAATGGATAAAGAAGATGTGGCATATATATATACAATGGAATATTACTCAGCCATAAAAAGAAATGAAATTGAGTTATTTGTAGTGAGGTGGCTAGACCTAGAGTCTGTCATACAGAGTGAAGTAAGTCAGAAAGAGAAAAATAAATACTGTATGCTAACACATATATATGGAGTCTAAAAAAAAAAAAAGTGGATCTGAAGAACCTAGGGGCAGGACAGGAATAAAGACACAGACATGTAGAGTGAACTTGAGGACATGGGGAGGAGAAGGGGTGGGCTGGGACGAGGTGAGAGAGTGGCATGGACATATATACAGTACCAAATATAGAATGGATAGCTGGTGGGAAGCAGCTGCATAGCACAGGGAGATCAGCTCTGTGCTTTGTGACCACCTAGAGGGGTGGGATAGGGAGGGTGGAGGGAGACGCAAGAGGGAGGGGATATGGGGATATGTGTATACGTATAGCTGATTCACTTTGTTATACAGCAGAAGCTAACGCACCATTGTAGAGCAATTATACTCCAATAAAGATTTTTGGGAAAAAAAAAACATATTCTGGCTTGACAGTATGAGTGTATTGCCTATAGAAAGTGATAACGTTGCTGTGATTTGCATGTACCAATATTTCTTAATGTCATTTAATTTCATTTTAACATTTAATATCATTTGCTTCCTTTCTTCTGTTTCCAAATAAAACGATCAGACCTAAAACAAGGAAACTGAGCTAGATATCTTCTGTTGCACAATCTGTTTATGCTCATTTGCAATTTAAATGAGCTTGACATTCATTCAATAGTCCCAACAACTTGGTGCTAGGTGCTGAAATAGCAATGGTCCTATACAAAATTCATTTCAGTAAAGTAAGTTTAGATGGTGACACCCAGAAAATACTCAATAAATATTTTGAAACGAGTGAATCTGTTAAGACTTTCGCAATTAAAACAACTTTTCACAAATTCTAAATCTGCCCTTCTGGATCCATGGTTCTACCAATCTCTTTTTTCTTTTTTTCCACTTCTCTACTCAGATTTATAAAGAGACATATGAAAACCCAAAACAGCTTTCTTCTCTTTCTTTAGGAAGGCACCCATCTGATATGTCAAAAATTTTATTTGATTTATACATTATGCCAAAATAATACCAACAGCCTAGACTCAGAATTTCTTCCAAAAACTTTAGTTGCACGTAACATCTCTTCCCATCTTAGAGAAGAAAGATCAATGTTGGTTGGTATTGATTTGTTTAACACTAAGACCTGAAAACCTAACATAATTGTAAAATAGCCTGTCCATCATTTCAACAGAGTATAGAGAAATAGCTTCAAAAACACCTTTAGGAACTCTATAAAAGGAGCAAATACTTACAAAGACATTTTTTTGGAACTATAATTTTGTGACTGTGGAAAAAAATAAACTACATTTCAAGCACATGCTCTTTTAAAATGACTACAGTTCCCACCTGTGTGCTGGGCTAACTGGTTGTAAAGCGTGAATGCTGGCTTACTTTACAATCAAACAAAAACATAACAACGAGGACAATGGATTATACTTTTAGGATTCCCCTGCCTTAAGGATTCAACTGTTTTTCATTGGTTCACTCCATTAATCCTCACATCATTCATTCAAGTTCAGCAGGAAATAAGAATATCATCCTTGTTCATAAACAGAGAAATTGATCTGCCAAAAGATTAAGTGATTTGTTCACAATCAGAAAATGAGTCAGAAGTGGAGTGAAGCAAAGAAACCTGGTGTGACAGAAAAAACCATGGATGGGAAACAAAAAGGAAGGTAGAGGACCTGGTATGCTAGTCAACCCATTATACTCAATTGGTGTTCTAGATGCCATCCAAAGCACAGAAAGAGAAAAATGTAATAATTGATCGAGAAGCAGAGTAAGGAGCATGATCTCAAGATTATGAATTTTCAAAACTAAAGACAGCAATTTCTAACCACAATAGACATGAAGGCAGAGTAAGCTACCTGGATAACACTAAACTGCAAATACAGATTCCTAATGATTCATCTTTGATGTCTCTTGAAAAATTGCTAAATATTCTAAAGTGATTTATAATTCTGTTATCATGTAGACAACATGCTGTCATAGATGAACCAAGGTACTTCAGACCCCGTAGGCCCCAAAATGCATGTTTCTAGGTGCTTTTTGTTGCATTCCCTACCCTACTTAATGGCTTCACTATTGCCCTAGTCACCTTAGGTAGACAACACAGGACTCAAAGCACTTTGGAGTTAGAAAAAATAGCTTAAAATTACTTAGTCCAGTGTTTCTTTTTTAAAATAAGAATTTATTTTTAGAGCAGTTTTAGGTTCATAGCAAAATTGTGGAGAACGTGCAGAGACTTCCCATATACCCCCTTCCTCCAGACATACATACCGTCACTCATTATCACCATTCCCAGCCAGAGTGGTACATTTGTCACTGTTGATGAATCTACATCAACACATCATAATCACCCCAAATCCATCATTTACATTAAGGTTCACTGTTGGCGTTGTACATTCTATGGGTTTGGACAAATGTATAATGACATGTGTGCATCATTATATTATCATACAGAGTATTTTCACTGCCCTAAAAATACTCTGTGCTCCACATATTCATCTCCCCCACCTGTACCCCCTGGCAACTACTGATCTTTTTACTGTCTCCATAATTTTGTCTTTTCCAGAATGTCATATGGTTAGAATCACACAGTATGCAGACTTTTCAAATTAGCTTCTTTGACTTAATAATATGCATTTAAACTTCCTTTATGTCTTTTCATGGCTTGATATCTTGTTTCTTTCTAGGCTGAATGATATTCCATTGTCTACATGCACCACACTTTATCTATTCACCTAATGAAAGACATCTTGGTTGCTTCCAAGTTTGGCAATTAGGAATAAAGCTACTGTAAACATCTGTGTGCAGGTTTTTGTGTGGACTTAAATTTTCAACTCCTTTGGGTAAATACCAAGGAGCGTGACTGCTGGATCGTATGTTAAGAGTATGTTTAGTTTTATAAGAAACTGCCAAAGTGTCTTCCAAAGTGGCTGTACCATTTTGCTTTCCCACCAGCAATAAATGAGAGTTCCAGTTGCTCCACATCCTCACCACCATTTGGTGTTGTCAATGTTTTGGATTTTGGTCATTCTAATAGGTGTGTAGTAGTATGTCTTTGTTTAAATTTGCATTCCCCTGATGACATATATGGAGCATCTTTTCATATGCTTATTTGTCATCTGTATATCGTCTTTGGTGAGATGTCTGCTAAGCTCTTTGGCCCATTTTTAAATTGAGTTGTTTGCTTATTGTTGAGTTTTATTGAGTTATTTGTATATTTTGGGTAAGAGTCTTTTGTCAGATGTGTGTTTTACAATTATTTTCTCTCAGTGTGTGGCCTGTCTCCTCACTTTCTTGGCATTGTATTTTGCAGAGCAAAAGTTTTTAATTTTAATACAGCCTAACTTAATTTTTTCATCGATCATGCCTTTGGTGTGTATCTAAAAAGCTAACACCTCACCCAAGGTCATCTAGATTTTCTTCTATGTTGTCTTCTAGGAGTTTTATAATTTTGTGTTTTACATTTAAGTTGATGATTCATTTTTAAGTTAATTTTTGTAAAGAGCATAAGGTCTGTGCCTAGATTCAATTTTTTGCATGTGAATGTCCAGTTGTTCCAGCATCATTTGTTGAAAAGACTATCTGTGCTCTATTGTATGTCCTTGCTCCTCTGTCAGATATCAGTTGACTATGTTTATGTGGGTGTATTTAGGGAGCGCTCTATTCTGTTCCATAGTTCTATTTGTCTCTTCTTTCACCAATACCACACTATCTTGCTTGCTGTGCCTTTATAGTAAATTTTGAAGTTTAATAGTGTCAGTCTTCTAATTTTGTTCTCCTCTTTCACTATTTTGTTAGTTATTCTGGGTCTTTTGCTTCTCCATATAAATTTTAAAATCAGTTTGTCAATATCCACAAAATAACTTGCTGGGATTTTGATTAGGATTGCTTTGAATCTATAGATCAGGTTGGGAAGAACTGACATCTTGATGATATTGAGTCTTCTGATCTGTTAACATGGAATATCTCTCCATTTATGTAGTTATTTTTTAATTTTGCTCATCAGAATTTTACAGTTTTCCTCACATATATCTTGTACATATTTTGTTAGATATATGCCTAAGTATTTCATTTTGTGGAGCGCTAATGTAAATGGTATTGTGATTTAGTTTGGTATTACTTAAAGTGTGTTCTGCAAAACACTAAGTCAGTAAAATACTCCTAAAAAGATGTTTCATGGTCAAATAAGTTTGTGAACACTACATTTTCAACTCTCTTTTTATAGGTTCATAGTACACATAAACACACTAAGTGTTTTGAAATGTTACCCTGTAAACAACTTTCATTTGTTAAGTCATTCTTTTCCAAACATATTTGGCTGTCAAACCATTATTGTACATGTGTATCACACATATATAACACTTGTGGAACATATTTGAGAAGGCATATCAAGGTTAACTCATTTATTTTACTTTTTACAGAATTTAGAGGGGAGGAAATAATGTGTCCAAGGTCGCATGGCTAATAGGAACAGAGTCAAGATGTGAAGTAAGGTCTCCAGAATCCTAGTACAGTGTTCTTTTCATTATATCATTCTGTCTCTGACGCTTTCCTCACTTTCAACATGAAATCTGGCATAATGTTTTATCTACTATATCATGAAAATATCTTCTGAAAAAATTCTTTTTTTCCAAGCTAAATATCAATTCATTACCTCTGTAGTTCTCAAATGATAAATTATAGAATCACTGGAGGAGCTTTTTTCAAAGTAAAGATTCCTGGGCTCCAGATGTATAAAATCAGAATCTCTATGGGTGGGAGCCAGGAATCTACATTGTTATACACAAGTAATATTGATTAGCATTAAAGTGTGAGAACCTAGCTCTTTAGAACAGAATTTAGTGGGTCTAACATCTTTCTGGGGATATCTTTGAAAAAGTAGGTTTTGAGGGCCTTGCTCTTAGGGATTCTAATTCTGTAGATCTGGGATAGAACCTGATAATTGGAATTTTAACAAGCATTTTCCCCTTTCCCCCAGGTAATTCTGATGTAGATGATCCTTGGATCACAGCTCTTCTTGCCTGGATTTTCACATTCTTCTCTCTCCATCCTTTTCTATATACCATTTGAAAATTATTTTTATCAGATATGATACGGTTTCATATCTCTGCTCAAAAATCGTTAAATGAAAGATAAACTCTTTATCTCTCCAGTCTGATTCCAATCTCCCAAATAGAAATTGTACATTCTAACTCTAATAAGTTTTGGTCTGTTTCTACACATAGCTTGCTTAATCATGCATCTATTTTTGCTTTCTAAGAGGTTACCAACTACTGTATGATTAGGTTCACTATCTGCTGTTTGAAAGTCCCTTGACTATCATAACATTAGATCTTCTGATACTCCTCCTAATAATATGAATGATGTGCTTCTAAGGATATTTCTACAGGACCTTTCTCCAGTTCCCTAGAGCTCATGGAAAATGAACACTGCAAGAACCTAACAATGACAAGCCTCCATCATGTTTTTTTAAATCTAGTGTGTGTGTGTGCACGCGTGAGTGTGTGTGTAAGACTATCTTTCTCAGGAAAAGATTTCAGCTAAATTATGAGGTAACCAAGTTAGTCTCTGCAGCATCAACCTTCACTTTCTGTACTTTCCTTTTTTTGCTGCCACTCTCTTCTCCACAAGTGCCACTTCCTCTCTCCTTTCAGTTGACACGATAAGCTCATTCATGCAAAAGTGTCACATCTCATTGGAGCATGTGCCTGGCACATATATGCTCATCACATGCAAAAATAGAATCTACAGACAGATAACTATGCTATGCCTACTGGAATTAGAATGTTAAGCTTCAATGAGTGGCAATGTTTTGGTGTGGGTGGCGTTCTTGGCACAATAAATTCACAGTAAGTGGGGAGACACCCTCTGCATTTATGTGTGATCCTTATTCTCAGATCCTCCTCTATCAAGCTGAGAAATATACAATTTCAAATGAGCCAATTTAGCTTGAATTAAAAAAATTTTAAATAGAACATAGTATTCTAAATCTTGAAGTTTGCTTTTACCAATATTAGGAGGAGAAAAATGCCAAAATACTTCTATGTTTATTTTTATTTTTGCTTATTTTTTAATTAATTTTTATTGGAGTATAGTTGCTTTACAATGTTGTGTTAATTTCTACTGTACAGCAAAGTGAATCAGCTATATGTATACATACATCCCCTCTTTTTGGATTTCCTTCCCATTTAAGTCACCACAGAGCATTCAGTAGAGTTCCCTGAGCTATACAGTAGGTTCTCATTAGTTATCTATTTTATACATAGTATCAATAGTGTATATATGTAAATCACAATCTGCCAATTCATCCTACCCCCCCTTTCCCCCCTTGGTGTCCATACGTTTGTTCTGTATGTCTGTGTCTCTATTTCTGTTTTGGAAATAAGATCATCTATACCATTTTTCTAGATTCCACATATATGCATTAATATACAATACTTGTTTTTCTCTTTCTGAAAAAAGAAAACACTTCACTCTGTATGACAGTCTCTAGGTCCACCCACGTCTCTACAAATGACCCAATTTCATTCCTTTTTATGTCTGAGTCATATTCCATTGTACATATGTACCACATCTTCTTTATCCATTCCTCTATTGATGGGCATTTAGGTTGCTTCCATGTCCTGGCTAGTGTAAATAGTGCTGCAATGAATATTGGGGTGCATGTGTCTTTTTGAATTATGGTTTTCTCAGGGTATATGGCCAGTAGTGGGATTGCTGGGTCATATGGTAGCTCTATTTTTAGTTTTTTAAGGACCCTCCATATTGTTCTCCATAGTGGCTGTATCAATTTACATTCCCACCAACAGTGCAAGAGGGTTCCCTTTTCTCCACACCTTCTCCAGCATTTATTGTTTGTAGATTTTTTAATCATGGCCATTCTGACTGGTATGAAGTGATAGCTCACTGTTGTTTTGATTTGCATTTCTTTAATAATTAGTGATGTATATAGAAGTTTTGGCTTCATCCTTTGAAATAATGAGTTTTGAATCAATTTTTCTTGATGTCACCAAGACCCTTATTAATTGCAAGGCAATTGATCTCTCTTTACTAGAATATTCAGGGAAGATAGAATTGGATCACTTTCAATGATTTGTATGAAAGAAGGGGAGTTAGTAAACTAGATACAGCAAAATTGGGAAGCTAACTTACCCAATTTTTTCACTGGGCCCTGTTTCTCTGTCTAGAAATCAGCCTTCCATATACTGATCAGAAATGAGTTATTCTCACAGACTACATACCACATATCAAACTATATTTAAACAAAAACTTTAAAACTCATTCACTACAGCGATCAGAGACGAAAAAGAAATAAAAGGAATCCAAATCGGGAAAGAAGAAGTAAAACTGTCACTCTTTGCAGATGACATGATACTATACATAGAGAATCCTAAAGATGCTACCAGAAAACTACTAGAGCTAATCAATGAATTTGGAAAAATAGCAGGATACAAAATTAATGCACAGAAATCTCTTGCATTCCTATACACTAATGATGAAAAATCTGAAAGAGAAATTAATGAAACACTCCCATTTATCATTGCAACAAAAAGAATAAAATACCTTGGAATAATCTTACCTAAGGAGAAAAAAGACCTGTATTCAGAAAACTATAAGACACTGATGAAAGAAATTAAAGATGATACAAGCAGATGGAGAGATATACCATGTTCTTGGATTGGAAGACTCAATATTGTGAAAATGACTATACTACCCAAAGCAATTTACAGATTCAATGCAATCCTATCAAACTACCAATGGTATTTTTCACAGAACTAGAACAAAAAATTTCACAATTTGTATGGAAACACAGAAGACCCCGAATAGCCAAAGCAATCTTGAGAAAGAAAAACGGAGCTGGAGGAATCAGATTCCCTGACTTCAGACTATACTACAAAGCTACAGTCATAAAGACAGTATGGTACTGGCACAAAAACAGAAATATATGATCAATGGAACAGAATAGAAAGCCCAGAGATAAACCCACGCACATTTGGTCACCTTGTCTTTGCTAAAGGAGGCAAGATTATACAATGGAGAAAAGACAGCCTCTTCAATAAGTGGTGCTGGGAAAACTGGACAGCTATATGTAAAAGAATGAAATTAGAACACATCCTAACACCATACACAAAAATAAACTCAAAATGGATTAAAGAACTAAATGTAAGGCCAGACACAATAAAACTCTTAGAGGAAAACATAGGCAGAACACTCTATAACATAAATCACAGCAAGATCCTCTTTGACCTACCTCCTAGAGAAATGGAAATAAAAACAAAAATAAACAAATGGGATCTAATGAAACTTAAAAGCTTTTGCATAGGAAAGGAAACCATAAACAAGATGAAAAGACAACCCTCAGAATGGGAGAAAATATTTGCCAATGAAGCAACTGACAAAGGATTCATCTCCAAAATATACAAGCAGCTCATGCAGCTCAATATCAAAAAAACAAACAACCCAATCTAAAAATGGGCAGAAGACCTAAATAGACATTTCTCCAAAGAAGATATACAGATTGCCAACAAACACATGAAAGGATGCTCAACATCACTAATCATTAGAGAAATGCAAATCAAAACTACTACAATGAGGTATCACCTCATACTGGTCAGAATGGCCATCATCAAAAGATCTACAAACAATAAGTGCTGGAGAGGGTGTGGAGAAAAGGGAACCCTCTCGCACTGTTGGTGGGAATGTTAATTGATACAGTCACTGTGGAGAACAGTATGGAGGTTCCTTAAAAAACTAAAAATAGAACCACCATATGACCCAGCAATCCCACTACTGGGCATACACCCTGAGAAAACCATAAATCAAAAAGAGTCATGTACCACAGTGTTCATTGCAGCTCTATTTACAATAGGCAGGACATGGAAGCAACCTAAGTGTCCATTGACAGATGAATGGATAAAGAAGATGTGGCACATATATACAATGGAATATTACTCAGTCATAAAAAGAAAGGAAACTGAGTTATTTGTAATGAGGTGGATGGACCTAGAGTCTGTTATACAGAGTGAAGTAAGTCAGAAAGAGAAAAATAAATACCATATGCTAACACATATATATGGAATCTAAAAAAAAAAAAGTTCTGAAGAACCTAGGGGAAGGACAGGAATAAAGATGCAGACATAGAGAATGGACTTGAGGACACGGGGTCGGGAAGGGTAAGCTGGGACGAAGTTATAGAGTGGCATGGACTTATATATACTACCAAATATAAAATAGATAGCTAGTGGGAAGCAGCTGCATAGCACAGGGAGATCAGCTCGGTGCTTTGTGACTACCTAGAGGGGTGGTATAGGGAGGGTGGGAGGGAGATGCAAGAGGGAGGAGATATGGGGATATATGTATACGTATAGCTGATTCACTTTGTTATAAAGCAGAAAGTAAAGCAGAAACTAACACACCATTGTAAAACAATTATGCTCCAATAAAGATGTTAACTAATTAATTAATTAAAAAAAACTGTACAGAGAGGTAAAAGAAATGCCCAACTATTATTGATTATGAGGTATGAGTGAAAGATGAATGAAACAGTAGTTCATGTCTGGGAGTTAAATCCCAGATCATGGGAGAGTGCTCTCATATCAATAAACTCACCCTTATCCAACCTTAGTTTTTGCCTTTCCTTGATCCAGTAACTTAATGATCCAGTACCATATATATTCTCACAGCTTCTCCTAGTACATGTTGGCTTGGTCCTTCAGCTCCTTTTGGATTGTAGTACCTTTCCTTCCTTAATAGGCACATAACTTCCCTGGCCAATATTTTGTAAATTGACCCTAGGTTTTAGCTTAATGGCCAGGAGCAGAGATGGGAATAGATCCTGATACAGGTACAAATTGACTTTAAAGGCAGAGGCCTGTGCATAGTCTTTAAACAAAGAGTAATGATAGCCTCTAACATGAAGGAGTGGCCCATTTCAGGGGAATCCAGGATTTCAAGGTTTTTGGTGGATCAATACAAATGCCCCCATCTCCTCATATCAGGGTCCCATCCCTTCCTAACCAAAACCCTGACCTTGGGAAGCAGACATTCCAGGGACAAGCATTCCATGTTCTCAGGACCTCTGTTACTCTTGTAATTAACTCCTGGATATAATACACAGCTTTTTATGGCTTCTAACCTCAGGAGATAACATTCGGTTTACTGCTCCCAAAGAGGCACTATGACTTTTCACACTTCACCTTCAACTGGTGATGATTTACCCTTAGTCTTTCCTTGTTTTTCTTCCATGTATCAATGGCACTCAGCAAAAACCGTTTGACTACATTGTCCTTATTACTACTACTCTACCCAAACCTTTGAAAAACCTGACATATTGCACCTTCTATTCCCTCCTATCCATATCCCACCTTACTTTACCACCTGTTAAAGTTTTAATAATTACACATATGCCAGGGATTATCAGTGCTTCACTTACACCGAGTGGTGAGGACCCCAGAAGCTAGCTGGTCAGCACGATATCCAACCACGAAATCCCATTTTAGATTCTACATCCTTTGACTATTTCTGGATCCACCCCTCTTTGATAGAGTTACCTAGGAAACAGACCCTGAGGTGGAGATTTGCATTCCAGAAGTTTATTGGGGAGTGATCTTGGGATCAACACCTGTGGGAAGTGAAGAATCATACAGAGGAGGAGGTGATGTATGAGGCAGTTTCAGCCAAGCCTTTTGCTGATCCCACTGAGAAAGGTGGAACTGAGTAGAAAATAGGTCTCTCTTAAAGGGAAAAGTTTTTCCAGAGTCAGTCATTTGGGAGAAGAAACAAATTTTCAGGTAGGAAAGTAAAATGTATAAGGTGAGTCTTAAGCAACAGCAATAGGAAAATATAGTCCTCTTAGGCACCGTCTTTTTCTCTTGATCTATACTTAAAGGAACTCCTACATAATTGAGGACTTTTCCAGTTAACAGTGATTGCAATGGCCACATAAAGGCATTCTGGGAGCTTGGTCTCAGCATACCCTTTGGGAGATGAGAAGCTGAGGATGGGTATCTTGGGTTTCAGAAACAAAAACTCTCTAGTTATAATTTGCTCTTCAAGCTTGTTTCCCTCCTACTGTCCCCAAGTATTTATCTTGTATAAAAATAAAAGTCTGGTTTCAGCTGTGTAAAGAAAAGATGAATATTTTGTTATCTATAATTTGTCCATGTAGATAGAAGGGGAAACAATCTCTCCCCCACTAACCATCACAACCTTGTGGCCTGCACGGAGATGACAAGCTGGATTAGTAACACCTCCAAGAGGAAGATGAGTCTAGGGAAACAAAAGCCAGGTCGATAGGTCTACCCACCTTTTCTATATGCAGACTCTCATTATTATCTTGGAGACCTAGATTTTATTTTATTATGGACACTGGCTGATTTCTTATCGTCCTTGGCAGCTGAGGAATCTGTTTCTTATCACAGCCACTGATAAAGGCATTGCTATCTTGCACTTCGCCATCCTCAGCAGTCCTTGAGGGGCTTTAAGGAGTTATATAATGAATACTAATCATAACGTTTTGCATTTCTTCCTCTCCAAGTTCTTTCAGAATCTTAACAGAAAGTAGTGCAAATAGTACTGGAATATAAACCTGAAATATAGGCTGAGCTCTCCCATTGCGTGAGTTTGGGCAAGCATTAATAACAGTGATCCTCCAAAATGTACAGATGCTTTAGATGATTTGTAAGGTCTCTTTCAGCAGTGACATCCTTTGATGTTCTTCATTAATTTGATAGCTGCTACAAACCAATAAAGTAAGTAAGGCAGGCCTAGTTAACCTCATTTGACAGTCGAGGATACTGAGGCCTAGGTAGGCTAAGTGATTTTCCCAAAGTTGCAAAACTAATTTGGAATGGGTTTGGAACCGGAAATTGGGTTCTTTCTGCTATTTAGGGTAGCAGAATATGGCAAAGATGATCTTGGCTAGTAGAGGGAATGAAGGGTATAAAATTTTGCTTGGGACCCAGGAGATTAAGCCTGCTCTAAAGGATCCTGACACTCTTATAGGATAGTAGAAATTGATAAGAAAGATCTAGGCCATAGATCCCCAACTGCTTAAAGCCAGGGAAGTTTTATATAAACAAACCAATAAATAAATGCATATGTGTGTATACTTCTGTGGCATTTAATGAAAAAAAAGCAACAAACACCCCTCATGTGATACACTCTGCAGAGCACACAAAAATATGATGAACATAGTCCTTGCCCTCAAGAATCTTGAAAATTATTGAAAGCATATCGAAATTTATAGAGAAATCAAATGCACAAATATAAAAATCTGACAATAAAATGTGAACCAGATGCTTGGGAGATAAAAGTAGTATCCTACTCCAATCTCGCACTCTATCTCAAGAGAGGAGTGCTACAATCCATATTGCTATCTTTCAGAGCAGTGTATGTTGATATACTCATCCTCATCCTAACATCTCTCTCTCTGTCTCTGTCTCTCTCTCTTCCCCACCCCCCCACCCAAAAAAAGGATTGAGACTTGAGTGTTCTATCCTTTAGCGATGAAATAAGTACAGCCTACTCTCAGGGGAGGAAAATAAATGTTCCCTTAGAACCCAAAATAAGCTCCTCAGTTATGTCGTCTTGCAGGAGCTCATTACTATGACCTATAAGATTTGGAAGAGTTGTATGAGATCACAAGATCCTTGAGGGCACTTCACAAAGTATGAAGTGTCATGCAAATGCAAGGGATTACAAAATAATAATTACTATTTTTTCAAACAAAGGTTTCTTGGTCTGAGTATAATATATCCTGCACAATGAATATGCCCGCACAAGGGCTTTCTCTGATTTCTGTTCTTGTAACAATTGCTCTCTATAATGAATGCGCTAGACCATATTGCTCACTGAAAGGAAACTGAGTTAAACTAAATTATTAACAATTCTTTTGTTATGTATTCAAGAAGCAATTACTTTTGAATTCTGTGAACCAGCCTCCTTTCCTATCCCTGACTTTCCAAAGAAGAAAACAAAATCCCACCCTAAGTAGCTAGATTCAAACCACCAGTGCACAATACCCAAAATCAAAGGGATCTCAAAACTTTAAATAACTGTATATAATGTATAAAATGAAGGTATTTTATAAGTATATATAATATACAGATTTTGTAAATTATATAGAATATAAATGTGTGTGTGATTTCACACCTTTCTTTAATGTCAGCCTAGAAGTTCTCTCTTTAGGTCCTGCGAACCTTGATTTCTGACAAGACATTGGATCAGGTTCCTTGCATGTAGTAGGAGCTCAAAAACAATTTTCTGGATAAATGAAACAATCTATGTTAATTAAGCATTCAGAAAAAGCTGAGCAAAGTCAATTGACTGAGTTAGTAAATTGGTTGCTATGGCAACCTCTTTCCTCATTGGAAAGAAGTCATAAGGTCAAGAGCAGATTTTAACACAAACTGGGGTTGGGGAGAGGGGAGAGAAGCACCATGATCTTTTCCTCATTCATTTCCTGTTTTCAAAATGAATTAATAGGTAGATAGAAAAGGCAATTTGTGGTTTTCAAGAGAGTTCTCACCCAGGAGAGGGATCAGCTGTTTTAATAAAAAACTGTTGTCTTGGCTGAGTTCTGCCAGTGATAACCCTCAATAATCACAGGTGGAAGGAGAATGTAGTAGTACTATAATGACGTTTAGTGCTGAGGTTGTGAGGGGCTTGCTGAAGGTTCTGGACAGGCAATAGGGCACAAAGATTTTCATTGCCTAGAACCACTTTGGTGAGAAAAAGTTATGTTATTTTTATTACTTTGTTTTGCTTTGTTTGTTTCTTGGTTGGAAAAAGAACATCCAAGTGTTAGTTTAATAATGATTGAAGAACAGTTAATGACATTTTCAAATGGATACGAATTTGTGACGATTTATGCATGCTTTATTATTTCTGGTATTGCATATTATTGAGGCACATCAAGGCATAGCTAATTAACAGGCAGGTACATTTCGTGATGCTATTTTCATAAAGAAGCAATACAGTAGAGTGGAAAGAGTACTTAGCTAAAAGTCAGAAGACCAGAATTATGGTTCCAACTTTGACACTTACCGGTTGAATGGTCACACAAGTTCTTTGAACATCAAGTTCTGTAAATGTCACAGGAAAAAACTGAGACCAATATTAGCTACTCTGCCTAACCTCACAACTGGTTATGAGAATCGAATGACTTAACTTATGTGTATTAATTATGAAAATAGTGTATAAATGTAAGCAAGACCTGCTTCATAGGTATGCAATCTGTGCAGTTGTGCAAGGTCCCACACTTGGTTTAATGCTATGTTGTCACAGCCATTAAATTAAAAATTTTTGAACAAGGGGCCCTGCATTTTTATTTTGCACATGGCCCCACAAATTGTGTAGTCATACCTGAATGTAAGGTATTATTAGACATACCCTTTTATAGAAGTAGCAATATTTGAGAACTGTGGTTATGAATCTGGGCAATTTATCCCTATTGTTTGTTGAATTTTAAACAGGACAGAATGGAAGGAATTAGTGAATGAGACAGTGTAGGCATTTTGGGGGGTAATTCACCTTTAAGTGATATCAAGAGAACGATGTAGGTCAAGATTGAGATGAGGTTAAACAACAAGGTTGACTTTGATAATAATTAAGGTCTAAATGTGAGAAATAATTTCATATCTCAATCTGCATCCATTTTCCCCAAGTACGTTTGATTTGTTTGGAGCATTTCAAAGGGTAGAGTTTGGTGTGTGTGTTTGGTGGGGGATGAGGGGGAGGGAGTTCCTTACATTGCTATTGCCAGTCAGAGCAGCATCAGGGGGCTAAGTGAGAATGACACAAACCTTAGTCTACCTGCTGTTTTAGTTGACCCTAATTCCATGGTAGTATTTTTTTTCACTCTAATAACATATAGTGGGTGTCTCCTGAAACCCTATAAAGGCATTTATTCTGCCTGGTACTATCTAAGATAGCTAATGTCTATGAAGAGAAAAAGATTTGAAATGCATATATATTAGGGTCCAATATGTACCCTTATTGTATAACATTTTCATGTGGGAACTTAAGTAAAACTCAAGGCCTTCAATCCAACTGTTAAACTGTGAAAAGAAAGAAAGACTAGGTTTTTGGAAAATATATGACTTGTAAAATTCACCTTCTTTTCTAATGTTTTGCACATTTTCTTTCACTAAAAGACACTAATGGCTTTCTTGAACTAAGCAGACCTTACTTCAAACACATGATTTCAGTTGCTGATAGAAGTGAAAACAAGATTGTAGTGGATTAGCTTATGTATGGCCTCTTCCTTTGACAATTATAAAGAAAACACGCATATTTAATTTAAAAGGTAGGATTTAATTAAATAGGGAAGACCTTGTAAACCTATATGAAAATTGGAATTTCTGAAGTAAAATTCTGAGTAGAAATCACAATTAATACAAAAATCTTACCTGATTTCCTGGTGAAAAATGAATGGGTGCTGGGTGCTGCTTTGTGTATGTGTGTCTTCCCTGTTCCAACTCCCCATGAAAAAATTTCTAGTTTATATTTCAGCTAAAAAAAAACACCTCCTGTGACCATCAGATATGTTAAATCAACCATCTGGAATTCTTTTACTGCATTGTAGCCTCACTCTAAATCATGGTGGAAAGAATGCGTTTAGTATACATTTAGTTTTTGTGGACTACATATATGGCAAAATAAGTCATAGATGAAAATAAATATAATCTAGAATGTCCAGATAGTATATGTAACTTACCCTCCATGCTTGAGATTATCTTTCTCTTGCCTGAGAAATGAGCAGTTGTAAATATGAATGGATTCACTTCACACACAACACAGTATACACGCTCCACACAAAATTAACTTCTCAAACAAAAAAGTTGTGTCAAAAATTAAAAGTAAGCATGGAAGTAAGCGTGCCCAGTATGCATGCTAAGAGTAATCATTATTGACATTGTCACTAATACTGTATCATATATTTGAAAGTTGCTAGGAGAGTAGATCTTAAAAACTCTCATCATACACACACACGCAAATTTGTAACTATATGTGGTGATAGATATTAACTAGACTTATTGTGGTGATCATTCTGCAATATATACAATATATACAAATATCAAATGATGTTATAAATATGAAACTAACATGTTATATGTCAATTATATCTCAATGAAAAACAAAAATAATATCATTCAGGGAAGGTTGAAATAAATTATGACAGTAGTCAGAGGAAGGAATACATGTTGGTCCTTGGTAGCCCCTACTTCTGTCTGAGGTCCTCTCTGCCTTTTGACCTCTCTAGCTCATCTGGGGTTGACCACTCTAAGGGACAATCCAATTTTCATTTTGTTCTCTTTCTTACTTCTCATCATGTTTTGGATTTGGATGGGTTATCTAATACCTGTAGTAGAATCATGCTATTTTGGGAATCTCAATAGAAAGCTAAATCAAATTTGCCCACTGGATGATTTTCTAGAATCATCAAGCTAACATGGCTACTCCTCTGAAGATATTGCATGGTCATTAAAATTTGAAACCATCCTTTCTTTCAAAGCAAAGGATTTCTTTCTTATCAGAGAACATTGTCTCCCTAGAGCTGGTTTATGTTTTAGTTCAGAAACAAGAAACTCAGTAACTGAATCTCCCCAAAATACTTCTTATACACCAGCATGTGAGGATTTCTTTCTGTTGTTTTCCTTTAGTTTCTGCCTAAGCTCAATTCTGCTCAGTTTCTGAAACCTTAGCAAGATTATAGCCCAAAGGTGTTAGGAAAATTTTAAATTTTATAACAGCTGCTCAAGAGTTTAAAAAAAGAAGTTGTAAAATTGGATAACTAGTATTTTTGCTTCTCACTAATTACTTTGGAACAGTTACAATGGGTATTTATGACTACATCAAAGGTTCCTAAATTTTTCCATCTTAGACTTGTAGCATTCTAAAAATACTGAGAGAATTTTCTTTCTGAGATTCACTTTGTTTCTCAGTTACAAATCTTCCATGCCACGCTATCTCATTTTAGGGGCTGCCTTTCTACCAGACTGTGAGGTAAACAATGTATTTCTAATGTCCTCCCCAGGATCCAGTTCCACTGTGGCCTCCTCCTTTGATCTGCCTCCTCCCCTCAGAGAGAAATTAACACTCTAGTGTGAACTTTTGCTTTCCCCTTATCTTACCAAAATGTGTACCTTCTGTTTAGCTTTAGAGCGATGCTACTCAAGATATAGTCTGCAGACTGGTATTGGTCCATGACTGGACCAGATTAGTACAGAATTTGAGAGTAAGCATTTAGAAAACTTTATAGCAATGTGTGGGGGGAGGCGAAACTGGTTCTTTATGACAAATAGCTTGAAAAATATTGTTTTAGAGCCCCACTCCAACAAACTGGATTTCGATAATAAGTACTGCAATCTACTGGGATGAATATGTTATTCCTTTGAGGCAGCTTATTCATTTCCAAATAGGAATGTTCTGGAGGCACAAAGGAATAGTCGTAAAAATAGGAGTGTTGTTCCTAAGATTGTAATTCGCTCAGAATATGGTAGGTAGGGGAGACTTGATTTTCTAAAGTATAAGACAAAATATAGCATATCACCTGGGTAACTCAGTTGAGGAAGCTACTAGACTAAATGATATATTAGGAAGTTGTAGGTGCCCTTTCTTTTTCCTATTACAAACTCCATACTATATATAGAGAGAAACCACCTATGTAATTTTTTTTTTGCAAAATTAAATTATACCTGTGTTTTTCCCAAGTTATAACTTATGAGCCCAGTTTTATTCAGTGGTAAAAGAGTGAAATATGCTTTCTTATCAGAGCCAAGAGCTTATCTGACTGAAGTAAGTTGGTTCCCTGGAAAAGAAATACCATTTCAGGAGGAATTATATTTTATTTTCTTTACCTTAAGGCGGGATCAGGCCCACCGGTTTCTGAGGCAGTAGTGAGAACAAATTGATCCTTAAGTAGATGTACCACCTCTTTCTCAGTGAAGTCACAGAAAGTGTGAATCAAATAATACTTCTTTCTAGTCCCACGAAGGAGCCAAGGACTTGAAGGCATCTTAGGCTACCTCCTTGGAGTGGCAGTAAATCCTTTGATTAAATCTGAACCTCATGCTGAGGTGAAATGAAGAGAATATGTGCCTAGAGCAGAAGTTTATTTAAATTAGTCATAGTTATTTAAATTTAGTGCTTGTTAAAACAGTAGCAAAGCAAATGAAACAATACCTTGTTACTCTTTTAACTTACATTCAAATGATTTTAATTCGGTTTGGGAAAGCAAAGTAAATATTTCTAGTGTTGTAATCTCCTAGAAGGTAGGGATAGGGTAATATTCTTTTTTTATACCATCCTCTTATGAATGTTATGTGGTTTTTTTGTTTTGTTTCTCCATGCCTGACAAAAGTGAAGATTATACTAAACATAAACGAAGGTTCCCAAGTGCTGGCACTTTCCTTAAGAAAAACTCACATTATCTTCCTACAAATCCAATTCAGCTGCTCTGTTTTGAAATTATTCCTAGAAATGCTCTCTTCATAAAGGAATGAAGTTACTTCAGCAACAAAACTGTCTGATGTGTTATGAACATTTGGGGGCTGTATTTCTGTGGGAATATTTCTAAATATGATAATAGCAGCATGACAGTCAATTAGGTGATAAACCATGCTTGAGTTGAATTCAGAAAAAGAGAGAGAGAGATCATTTCTAAAAGTATTTGCCTAAACCACAAGCAGGGTCCTTTGCCCAAACTCAGAGTTTGAAGCCATTTTAGTACCCATTCTTATTCTGCTTTACAAATATAGAAGGCATTTAAAATCCTTATAGTTGTCTTCAGGGCTTATATACCTTACCAATGGATCTTCTCAAGAACCTTAAATAAAAATAAAATGCTCTTTCTAACATTTACATCTAAACTGGGGCAAAGGTCTGACCCTAAAGACTATTTTCCCATTATTTTAGCTTAACGATTCAGTACTAACTTTTTAAACAATAAAATGAGGATTCTAATGTCCCAAATTATGTGTCATTTTTACCTGAAATTCCCCCTTGGGAGAAGGAGGGACAGGATCTTCCAGGTGTGTAAAGTTTTAAGACTGCAGCAGCTTTTCAGGATTCATGCCTAGGGCTACCCAAGCCTTACAAAGCCCGCCAACTAGGCTTTCATTCAGTAATATGGCCTTCTTTTCTGAACTTTGTATTTAACCTCTGTCCTTCTTATTGTTTTGCTGGTTTAGATTCATTGCTCTGTCTTAATACCTTGTTTCTATATGATCCCTAGCCCTCAGCTACTTGTTCAAATTTTCTTACATCACTTTCTTGTCTTCTGGCTTTTAGACATAATCTATGGCTGGGCTATTTATTTATTCTTCCCCTTTTCTCCTATACTTTGTCTTGACATTTCTGGTGCTGACTCGTAGGCCTTATCTCTTATTCATTGTTACCTATGACCTTGCAGTATATCTGAAGAATGGGGTATCTTGGTACCATACTATACTGCATCCTTCTGTAGCAAGGTGGAGGAAAGTCTGTGTTAATGGTTATCATCTTTAGTTGGCTTTCTGCTGCTTCGGATGGTTTTGGTTTGTGTCCATTATATCTTAACATCCAATAAAATATTTTATAACGTCAGCTTTAAAACTACAAGTTATTAGAGGACTTTCACAGATTTTACCATTTGTAGTACGTAGAGCAATTTTTTTGCTTAGCCTTTGTTACCTGTCTTTTGAAGAAATACATTTAGCTTTCCTTATTATGCATTCCTGAGGACAGACAGAAGTTGGGTAAGACTTAAACTATGTGCAATAAACTCACCTCCAAAGCTATTTTCATCCTGAAACCACACACCTCAGTTTGGGACTTGAACCCACTGTCTTTTAATTAAAACCATACACCTGGTCTCAGGACCTACTGAAGTTCAGGTCCTTTATGTCTCAGCACAGAAAGAATTCAGTGACAAACAAAATGATAGGTAAGACGTGGACTTATTTAGAGAGATACACATTCTATAGACAGAATGTGGTCTGTCTCAAAAGGCAAGAACAGCCCCAGGGCATGGGGTCATCTCGGAAAGGAAAGTGAGAGTGGCCATGGGAGAAACACACTCCACAGACAAGAGTGTAGGCCATCTCAGAAGATGAGAGGCCCCAAAATATGGGGTGGTTAGTTTTTATGGGTAATTTAATAGTCTAATGAGTGGGAGGATTATTCCAACTATTTTGTGGAAGGGGTGGAGATTTGCAGGAATTGGGCCACTGCCCACTTTTTGGAGTTTTATGGTCAGCCTCAGAACAGTCATGACACCAGTGGGTGTGTCATTTAGCATATACTAATGTATTACAATGAGCATATAATGAGGCTCAAGGTCTACTGGAAGTCGAATCTTCCACCATCTTGGACCTAGTTGGTTCTAGCCAATTTATGTCTATCCTCAAAGGCGTCATTCTTTTAAAGGTTGTGTCCTGCCCCCTTCCCTCCTGTTTCAATTCTGATACCCTAGCTGGAAGAAACATTCACAGGATCTAGATTACTCATTGTCTATACCACTTAGCTTACGTGTTTTGGATTTTGCTATTATTTCTTTACATGGATGACTTTTCTTTCCATACACCAACTAAGCTCCATACTATTTTGTATTTTGGACATTTAGCATACTGCTTTGTGTATGATACGTGCTCAGTTTATTGACTGATAATATGCAATGACCCATGGAAATAAAAGGAAAGTTTTGGTGTTTCCCTTTTGGAAGTTATTCTGAGGCCCTCTAAGAAGATACATTTATCAAGGAAACACTCTAGAGAAGTTAATAAATCAATGTAAACCCTCTAGCTGGCTTTTCTTCTCTTAGAACTATAACATGAGGTGATTCAGCAAAGATTGAGTCATGATAAAAATACTTTTTTTCCAGATATAAAACCTTAAGCTTTCGGAATAGAGTTTGACAACCTCATGACGTATTTATGCTAGTTCATGTGCTTGCAGATTAGTTTACATGTGCAGTGCTCTTATACCTTAGCAACCAGTATCTCCCAGATTTAATGCAAAATCATTGTGTATTTATGCTTTCGTGTAATGTTTTTTCCTTTCCTGTCAACAATTGTTATTGCAAAATGTACTTTGTTGGTTTAATGCAAGCACCATCTTCCACTTCCTTCTACTATGGACTAACTATTCAAGAGGATCCACTGACTTATTGAAAACATGCTCATTGTACCTATTTTATTTCTCCTTTATCTTTTTGTTTTATGGTTAACCAACAGAGATCTCATGTGTAACAGACGTGTGCTTGATATATAGTATATTCAAAAATTGCCATGTGAGGTACATTATGCCTTTTAGTTGATACCTTAATTTTCTGTATATCATAATATAGTATAGTAAATATTCTTGATATATTTTGAATTTTGATGCCATTCTGAGGGCAAGTAAGCAGTTCCTAGAGAAAAACAGCCTGTCTTAAGAAATTCGCAAGAACCATTTGCACACATGGTGTGATTTGAGGAGCACTGACTACAGAACTCTTTATGAAAAATACTGAGAACAGATTTTGAAGCCGATAGACAAGAGTTTGCAACCTATTATTTGGATTTATTAGTTTTATGGTTTTAAGCAAGTCATCTTCTCTCTCTGAGCTTCAGTCTCTTTATCTCTGAAATGAAAGGCAATAATATATTTCGTGCTTGTGAATTAACTGAGATAACAACAAATACTTGAAAGTCATTGGTTCCCTTTCTCCTTCCTACTGTCCTACCACAATATCTAAAATTCCCTGATTAGATATTCATCTTATTGTTGTGGTGACAATCTCTCTTAAAAGCACAGTATTCTTAGAAAGAACAACATATTAAACAAGTATGTTTTAACATTTCAGATATTACTTCATGGGCCCCCGAGCGAGTGGAGCCAGACAACTTTGGTGGGAAGAAATGGTTGGCAAGTTTGAGCACAGAAATTACTTCCAGAGGTAGACAGAACCAAGCAGGACACTGCAATTATGGGATATAGGCAATGTAGTCAGGGCAATGAATACCCAAAGATAGAGGGAGGAGGGCTCAGGAAGGAAGAATGAGCACACAAAAGATAAACTCAGTTGCTTCTAAATTTTGCTAAGATTAGGCACGGGTAAAAGGAAATGCTCCCAACATGGAAAAGGGTTCAAATCATTGATTTAGATTATTGAAATAATAATAATAAAACACATTAGCTTTCAGGCAAATATCTAATCATTTTACACTTGTTAATTCATTTATTGCTCACAAAACTCTAAGAGATAGGATATGCTATCATCTTCATTTTACAGATGAGGAAACAAGGCACAGGGCAATTTGGTACTTGACTAAACACACAGCTAATGAGTGGAGATGCCAGGATTTATACCTAAGCACTCTGGTCCCAGAATCCATGTATTTAAACTTGGAATAAGTGTCAGCCTTGTTTTTAGACCCCAAACATAAATTAACATCTTTAATTCTGTATTCTTGAGGGAAAAATAATTCATGTTATTGGAAAGATAAACAGACTGGGAAGCAAGAGAGCTGGGTTCTAGTGTGAGTTCTATTAGCTGTAGGAAACTTGGATAATTTTCTGCTCTCTGGATCTTATTTTCCCAATCTGTCAACAGGTGGGTTTGAGCTAAATAATTTTGAGATCCTTTTCAATTCTGGTTCAATGAAACATCATGGGAATTAATTATTTTGAACGTTATTCAGAATTTATTATGTATTTACACAGAAAATGCTTCACATGATTTGGATAAAAATTATTCTAATCCTCTTTAGCAGCTATAGAATTTCAGTGGGAGATATAAGTTTATTTGAGCTTGGGAATATATATTATAATAGGTACATGCTGCTGATCTTGATTACCATAAAAACACATTGAAGTTTCTTTCAGAATCCTCTTAACTTTTGAATCATTTTCTCTCTTTTTCAGTGAGGAAAAGCATCGTGGTCTTATTTATATATTTATTTTTAAATGGTTCATTCACTAAGAGGAAATGTTGCCAACCATAATGGGTAGTGTAGAGCAAACCCCTCTCCACCCTACAAAGGAAACTAGGAATAGTCTGCCAAGCATTTAATTAAGTATGTTTTTTTTTTTCTAGCAGAAGCTTAAGTTAAATGGCATTTTTGGCATCATAAATTTCATGAAACAGCAGTAATTTCAGCTTCATTTCTCTTGGAAGTTTTTTTTTTTTTTTTTTTTGTATGGTTGGACTGGAGAAAGCATGGCTGTATTCTATTTAGATTGATGTAGGATTAGGTACATTTGATTGAACTGCTGAACTAATGCAGCAGTATTTTCATTTGACGCAGACATATAACTCTCTGTGTTTATCAGCTGCTGTACCCAGCTTTAACCTTCTGGTTTCAATATCAGTTTTCAAAATGTGGCTGCAAAGTTTTCCCAAGTTCACCTTGTATATTTTTAAGTAAAAGCAAAAGCACAAAAACTGGTGTCAATGTACATTGCTGAGAACAAATCCAGACATGATTAATCTCTCTCTCAGCTGGGCCCCACAGCACTTTGTTTCTGTCTCTATTAAAGCATTCATTCATGTTGCTTTGCATGCAAGTCAGCTGTGTACATGTTTATCTTCTCTGTTAATGTAAGTTCCTTAAAAATAGAAACTACATTCCTTAGTGAATATCATCATAATGCCTAGAGTAGCATGGAACATAAAATAGGTGCCCGATACATGATTGCTAAATGAATTAATCTTGTCAAATTCAAGAAGCTGTTAGGGAAAGTCCTTCTTTTAACCTCATGTAATCCTGAACCAAAAATTTAGTTTCACAAGACATTAATATTCTGCCAAATTAAAGAGAGCTATACATTCTGGGAGACTAACTTAACACAAAGCCCCATTGTATTTTTGGCAGAGTTTACCCTCTTGCTGTCATATAGGTGCTATTTGCTTTATGAAAATGTATGGCATGTAGGAAAAATGCTGACCTGATTGTCTAGAGCATATTGGCAACTGCTTAAGGTATATTCTCCCTGTCCCCAATTATTCACATTATGAATGAGGAGAGCAATGGAAGCTTCTAATTTTAAGACTGCTAAACAAATCTGAGACTTCAGCAAATACCAAAATTGAGAGAAAAGGAAACTTTCCTCCCACTTTTATATAAAGGTGCAGCATTTATAATTGCTAAAGAATCCATCATTCTATCTTGGAAGCCTAGGTGACAGGTGAAATAAGACTAAAGATGAGTTTGACTTACCCCAGAGCAATAAGAAAATCTGCTATAATTCTGTGCGCAACAATCTATTTCATTACCTGATACTATTTAGTGGCAGCATGATTGTGTATATGTGAGACTGTTTGTTATGGGTTGAATTATGCCCCTCCAAAAAAGATATGTTATAGTCCTCACCCACAATACCTTAGAATTTGACCTTACTTGGAGATAGGTTTTTACAGAGGTAAAATCGAGTTAAAATGAAGTCACTAGGGTGGGCCCTAATCCAATTTGACTGGTATCCTTATAAAAATGGAAAATTTGACACAGAAGCAAACGTGCATAGAGGGACAACATTGTAAAGAAATAAGGGAGAAGATGGACACATACAAGCCAAGGGAAGACTGAAACAGATCTTTCCTCACAGCTCTCTGAAGGAAGCAACCCTGGGGATACCTGGATTTCAAACTTCTAAACTTTAGAACAGTGAGACAATACATTTCTGTTGTTTAAGTGACTCAGTCAGTGGTACTCTATTATGGCAGTCCTAACAAATTAGTACATGGTTATATAACAGAAATTTAGAATGCTGGAATTCGAAGAGACCTTAAGAAATCATTGATTCTGCTTCCTTCTTTGCACCCTGCTTAATGTCTAAGACATTCACATCAAAATGTGCTCCTCTGCTTAGGAATGTGGGTGATGTGTATAGTCTCGAGTGAATTGTACAGTGTTCTTTCCCCATGTCAAGAAGTTTTTTTGTTGTTTTTTTTAAGATTTAACATGAATAATTGGGTTTTTCTAGCTTTGTTGAGGTATAATCGACAAAGAAAAATTTAAAGTGTACAATGTGATGATTTGATATTCATTGTGAAATGATTACCTCAGTTAAGCTAACACATCCATCACTTCACATAGTTACCTTTTTGTGTGTGTGTGTGTGTGTGGTAAGAACACTTAAGATCTACTCTCTTAGCAAATTTCAGCTATGTGATATAATATTATTAACTATAGTCACCATGCTGTACGTTAGAACTCTAGAAGGTATTTATCTTATAACTGAAAATTTGTACTGTTTTACAAACATCTTAGTTCATCCACCTCCAGCCTCTGACAACCACCATTCTACTCTCTGCTTCTATGAGTTCAACATCTTTAGATTTAACATGTGAGTGAGATCATACAATATTTGTCTTTCTCCGCCTGACTTTTTTTCACTTAGCATATCCTTCAGGTCCATCCATGTTGTCAGAATGTCAGGATTTCCTTCTTTTTTATGGCTGAATAATATTCTAGTGTGTGTGTGTGTGTGTGTGTGTGTGTGAGTGTATGTGTGTGTGCATGTGTATTATCCATTTTCTTCATCCATTCTTCTGTTGATGGACACTTAGCTTGTTTCCATGTCTTGGCTACTGTGAATAATGTTGCAATGAACATGGGGTGCATATATCCCTTTTAAATAAAGATTTCATTTCCTTAAGATATATACCCAGTAGTGGAATTGCTGGATCATATGGTAGTTCTATTTTTAATTTGTTGAAGAACCTCTGCTGCTTTCCATAGTGGCTGAACCAGTTTACATTCCCACCAACAGTGTACAAGAGTTCCCTTTTCTCCACATCCTTGCCAACACTTTTTATCTCTTATCTTCTGATGATAGTCATTCTAATAAGTATGAAGTGATATCTCCTTGTGGTTTTGATTTGAATTTCCCTGATGATTCATGATGTTGAACCCCTTTTCATGTATCTGTATGTCATTTGTTTGTATTCTTTTGAGAAATGTCTATTCATGCCCTTTGCCCATTTTTTAACCAGGTCATTTGTTTTATTGCTATTGAGTTGTAAGAGATCCTTAAATATTTTGGATTTTGATTCTTTATCAGATGGATGGTTTGCAAATATTTTCTCCCATTCTGTATGTCATATGTTCACTCTGTTGATTGTTTCCTTTACTGTGCAGAAAAAATTTAGTTTCATATAATCTCACTTATCTATTTTTTGCTATTGTTACCTGTGCTTTTGGTATCATACCCAAAAAAACCATTGCTGAGAGCAGTGTCAAAAAGCATTTCCCTATGTTTTTTTCCAGGGTTTTACAGTTTCAGGTTTTACATTTATTTGAGTCTTCCATCAGTTTTAAGTTAATTTTTGTGTATGGTGTGAGGTAAGGGTCCAATTTCATTCTTTTACATGTCTATATCCAGTTTTCCCAACATCATTTATTGAAGAGACTCTCCTTTTCCCATTGTGTGTTCTCAGCACACTTGTCAAATATTGGTTGTCTGTATGTGTGTGGGTTTATTTCTGGGCTCTCTATTCTTTTCCATTGGTCTATGTGTGTCTCTGGTTTTGTTATGTTTTGTTTTCATTTTGCAGAAACTCACTGTCAAAAGTTTTCCAAAGAGCAGGGTCTTGTTGTTATTGTTGTCTTAGTTTGTTGTTGTTGTTTTAAATTGCCAAGGTACCTTATTGCTAAGATGCTGGAGCTGAGAATGTTTGGCAGTAAACTTGGTATAATCACATTATTCCTCCCGAAAATTTTTGTCCAGAGGAATAAAAACAGAGTAAACAAACCTTAATATATTAATATCTCAGTTTATTTTCATATAAAGCGTGTCTATCAGCCAGCTGTTTACAGCATAAGCTATATCACCTCTGTATTTTAAGTCAAATAAATACTGCAGTTAAATTTGGGAAGGTTCCAAATGAAGATTTTCATTTTGTCTTCAATTCTTGTTATAAATAGTTTGGGGAACTATATTTGATAAATATTCCAGTTATAGGCATTGCTTTGGCAACATATTTTACCATGACCTTTTTTCTCTTTCCAAACTGTACCTTCCATACCTATACATTATGCTGTCACCATTAATCCAGTTTATTCTCAGCTTAATTTTCTGTTTATAACTTATTTTTAGGCTATGTGGTAAAAAAAAGTCCATTTGAAATAGTTTGAGAAAATAAATAAGCTTGTTACTAAAGGGAATCAATAAAAATATTTAACTAGTAAAACAGTATATTTTGCCATAAATTATGTGGCCTTGAGGAAGCTATGGGCAGGCAGTGATGGAGCTAGGGACACTGATGTGGCTGAAGGGGTGAGTCATTCCAAAATACAGTGCCAGAGGAAGATGGTGAGTTCTAGTACTATCCTGGCTGGCCTCGCCATGCAAGTGTTCCAATATGGTTAACAGAGTGAAGCAGCACGAGTATTCAGCCCAGTGTTCCTCAACCCTTGGCTGCACATGAATATCATCTGCGGAGTTTTGAAAGATGATGCTAAACCCCATATCCAGAGATTTTCATTCAGTTGGTTTGGGGTGGAGTTAGGGTATCCAAAGCACCCCCACCTCACCATGGAGATTCTTAGGTACAGCCAGGATTGAAAGCCACTGGTTTTACCAGATGTTGTGATAAACCAAGAATATTAAACATGCTAAGTGGTGTGCATGAAGGAGGACTTGAGCTCGCTGCTTGGATTAGAGTTAAGGATGAACAGTAAAGCTTTGGTTTTAGTGAAACAATCAAGAAACCAAGTCATCAACTGGTTAAACCACTGGGTAAATAAAATAGGAGGTGAGATAAATGATCCAACTGTTGATAAGCAACTGGTTATGCACTAGGCAGCTACCAAGCTCAGGGAAGCAAAAGTCACTGAGCAAGTGAGGAGACTTCTGGTCATATTAAGCTACCATCAGAGTGCTTATTAAACTTCGACAGAGAGTGAGAACTATAACCCCCTGAAAGAGATTTTGAACTTCTTCCATTGTTATTGTCCTATCAAGATAAAATAGTGATTATATGATGAATTAGTAAAGACGAAAGCTGGACTCTGTGTGTGTGGTGGGGGGGAGAGAGAGAAGAAGGAATGGAGGGGGGGTTGGAGAATGTGTGAAAACATCATGATGTTGGGTTCCTCAGAATGGAACTTAGTTTTTATTTCATAATACAAACTCTTGGAAAGAAGAGAACAGAGGCAAAGATAATCTGTCTTCAGTACTTAATTATTTGGAAAAATCTCTTTCACTGGGTCAATAAATATGACTACTATGCCCCAGGTATTGTGTTAGCCACCAGAGAAAAAGCAAAATATAAACAGACCCTACCCTCATAAAACTTATATTCTATTAACATACATTACTAAAAAGTTTTAAAATAATTACATTTAAGCACATAGAGAATCAGCTGTTGAACAGGGATAGGTAGGCAGGAACTGATATATAACTGCTGATCAAATTACATCCTTCTCTTAGTTGAATCTTTTAGCTAGAGTTGGGACTGTTTCACACTTCATGATTTGTAAATTGCAGCCCAATCACACTCATTCACTCTAAACCTTCTTAGCACACACACCTTTATTTTCTAGAATGAATAATGCTAATCTTAACCTGGTTTTGTGTAGGCATTTTCCCACTTTGATTATTTTAGGGTTTTTACTGAATTTAGTTATTAATTTACAGTAATAAATGAATTTTAATCACAGTATTTCTTTCTTTCCACACTGCTTCATATCAGAACATTGGCCTTGACATCAGACCAACATAGCAGATAGCAAAAATAATGTTACATGGACAAAGTCATGTCTCTCTCTGCTTTAAACTAGAGTCTTGGCAGCCAAATTGGAAATACTTGAATAGTTTCAGGGTATAAGATTGGAAAATGATTCATTCAAAATTGACTTTATTGAAGTAACGCAAGCCTACCCTTAGAAATATTTGTAAATATACTTGGTATATCAAAATAAAAGCTGCTGCCATTTCCATCAGGACAAATTTGTTACCCAAAAGAAAAGGATTTCTCTCAGAGTATTAGAAATGGCACCACTAATTATTACCAAGTTTATTCTAGAAAGTTCATATTTGCTACCATATAGTATCAAATTTATGTTGCTGATTAAGTACAAAAATGCTAAATATTGTTTATTGGTTAATGGTGGTTTCCCAAAAGGACCTCTAAGTCAAATTACTAATGGCTCTAATCTAGATTTCTGAAAAACCTGACTATTAAGGGTAATTATCTTTAGGAATAACTAAATAACTATCTTTTTAGATGTTCATATTATCATATAAATTTTCTCTTTAAATCAAACCTCTAAAATCCATAATCATCAACAAATCTCAAAATAACTCAATTAATATTTAGAAAATTATGGTAGTTAAATGTGTATTTGTTGTTACTTATAAACATATCATACATCATTTAAAAAACATTCCACAAATAATTTTTAAGTATTTCCAATGGAAATATTTCTTTATAAGGCAGCATCTGTGAGTTATATACCCAGTTAGCTTCCAGGTTGGTAATAGTAATATTTTCACTTCTAAACCAGTCTCAGTCAATTTATTTTACATCTGTGTCTCCAAAGTACCACATAGTCAACAGTTGCCGAGATCTTCATGCACTGTAGTAAACAATCATTCAAACAGTATTAGATAAAACTCTATAAATCATGAATTAGATTAGTTTCTTGGAGATATAGTGATTGTAAATAATACTGGCTTTGTATACCAGACAATAAATTATTATACTATACCTTGTTATACTGTATTAAGTGTTAGTGATAGAGAAACATGTTTTATAAGTAAGTTAATCAATTAAGTATTTTAACTGAGAACAGCCTTGTCTCCTCTGACACTGAAAAGTATCAGAAAACACGTTCAAATAAGTGAGCATAATAGTTTGACAAAAGATACAGAAGCCATGCCATGTGCAAAACTAACTGCAAAACCTCAGTCAAATCACTGCATTCTTCCTGCATTAATCTCTTCCTCATGCATTGATTACAAATTGACTGTGCCAGGAACTATGCTAGTTTCTGGGAACATAAAGATGAGTAAGACTGATGCCCTTACCTTGAGGGGTTCACTGTCAGGTGGGGAAAGCAGATCAGTTTAATAATATTTACAATATAGGTAACACTCAGTATTTGAAATCCCACCATCTAAATATTTGCTATAGCCATTAACCAAAAACTGTTTACTCAAAATTTGCTATCTAAATTGTAAACTTACTATAAGGACCTCAAGGTACTCCAACAAAAATGATTACCTTGCCCAAGAGTCCTGTCCAGAGGATATAGAATATACTACAACATTATTTAACCATTCTGATATTATTGTGTCCTGTGTTTTACATGTTTGAATCTGCTGTGCATTACCATTGTCATTTTCCCTACTTGTTCTTAGAGGGCTTAACCCTTTGTCAGTTCAGGTGTTTCCTTGTCCATTGTTCCTAGTGCCTGTTGTTTGCAGTGTAGAAGGAAATGTGATTAGTGTTGAATACTGCTCAATATCATGGGATATTGCCTAAAAGAGGTCCATTGTTCCTAGTGCCTGTTGTTTGCAGTGTAGAAGGAAATGTGATTAGTGTTGAATACTGCTCAATATCATGGGATATTGCCTAAAACAGGTCCACTAATGAGTTCATCCAGTATTAAATGATTAGGTGTTTGGTAATTTAACTGTTCTGTGTTATGTAGAAATCCTCAGAGGATGGTAATTTAGGCATTTAAAAATGTTTTGGTGATACTTGGCAAAACTAGGATTTTGGAGAAGAGTTGAGAATGCATTACTAGCTTTCCTATCTACAATAATGAAATATAGACTATTTCTGACACCACCTCCTCCCACAACAATAATGGTCACAAACCATTTCGGAGGTGATGGATATGTTTATGGCATTATTGTGGTGATGATTTCAAGGGTGTGCACTTATCTCCAAACTCATTACGTTATATATGTTAAATACATAAACTTTGTACATGTCAATCATATCTCAATAAAGTGTTTTCTTTTTAAATAATGGCCTCCTGGACTTGGGTGGCTATTTCCTTTCCCATGTTAGGGAAGTTTTCCTACGTTAGGGAAATAATCTCTTCCAATATTTTCTCAGACCCTTTCTCTTTCTCTTCTTCTTCTGGGACCCCTATAATTCAAATGTTGGTGCATTTTATGTTGTCCCAGAGGTCTCTGGGACTGTCCTCATTTCTTTTCATTCTTTTTTCTTTATTCTGCTCCTCGGCAGTTATTTCTACCATTCTATCTTCCAGCTCACTTATTCGTTCTTCTCAGTTATTCTGCTATTGATTCCTTCTAGTGTATTTTTCATTTCAGTTATTGTGTTGTTCATCACTGTTTGTTTGTTCTTTAGTTCTTCTAGGTCCTTGTTAAACATTTCTTGTATTTTCTTGATCCATGCCTCCATTCTATTTCTGAGACTTTGGATCATCTTTACTATCATTACTCTGAATTCTTTTTCAGGTAAGTTGCCTATTTCCTCTTCATTTTTTTGGTCTTATAGATTTTTACCTTGCTCATTTGTCTGTAACATATTTTTTTTGTCATCTCATTTTTTTTTTCTTTTTGATGGGTAGAGCTGTGTTCCTGTTTTGCTGGTTGTTTGGCCTGAGGCATCCAGCACTGGAGTTTGCTGGCAGTTGGGTGGTGCCAGGTCTTGGTGCCAAGATGAGGACCTCTGGGAGACCTCACACTGATTAATATCCCCTGGGACCTGAAGTTTTCTGTTAGTCCAGTGGCTTGGACTTGGTGCTCCAACCACAGGAGCTCACTCCCAACCCCTGGCCTGGGAACTAAGACCCTGAAAGCTGAGCAGCACGGCAAAAAAAAAAAAAAAAAAAATGCAACAAACAGAAAAGAACAGAACAATAACAAAGAATAAAAAATAAAATAAAATTAGGAAAATAAAAAATACATTAGAAAAAATAACAATAAAAATGAAACAACAACAAAACAAAACAGAGCCACAACAACAAAAAGATAAAATAAAAAAAATAAAGAAAAAAATAATACAAAAGAATAAAAATAAAAGATAAAAAATTTTTTAAAAGATTTTAAATAAATTAAAATAAATAAAAATTTTTTTAAATTCCCTGGTGCCTCCTCTATCAGTGTCCTTGCCCTCATGGTGAGCCACAGCCTACCCCTGCCTCCCCGGTAGGCCTCCAAGACCTCTAGGTAGGTCTCTGGACCTGCTGCATCGGCCCCACCTTTGCATGTTTTCCTCTCACCAGCATCTGTTCCTGAAGCTGGCCCAGAGCACACGTGCCCACACAGAGCAGCTGGGGCACAGGCCTCCACAGGCATGCCCTCAGGGGCCGATACAGCCGGAGGAGGGCTTGGAGGGGGACAGTGCTCATCCTGCCTGGACCTGCGCAGCCAGAGGAGGCCCTGTCAGGGGCAGCCCTTGGGCTGCCAGGACCCTCGTGGTCAGAGGAGGCTTTGGTGGAGGCAGGGCTCAGAGCCAAGACCTGTGCAGCCGGAGGGGGCTCTGGGAGTTGGGGATTCAGGCTCAGGACCCCAGCAGGCTTGCCGGGGCCTGAGCATCCAGGGGAGACGTTGGCCACCTTCCCCTCTGATCTCCTGACCCCCTGAAGGTCCCTCTCTGTTCCCACTGATCCCCTCACTGTGAGTGGGTCCCTCTGAGCATGGAAAACTCTCCCCTCCCCCAGCCCCACCTCAGGGGTGCCAGTCCTATCCCACCTCCACTTTTCTCCCCCCCGCTTCCCTCCCACGTCCTACCTGGTCATGCAGGGATTCCTCCCGTCCCCTTGAAAATGGGTGGAAGACCTAAATAGACATTTCTCCAAAGAAGACATACAGCTGGCCAAGAGGCACATGAAAAGATGCTCAACATCACTAATTATTAGAGAAATGCAGATCAAAACTACAATGAGGTATCACCTCATGCTGGCCAGAATGGCCCTCCTCAAAAAATCTATAAACAATAAGTGCTGGAGAGGGTGTGGACAAAAGGGAACCCTCTTGCACTGTTGGTAGGAATGTGAATTGATACAGCCACTATGGAGAACAGTATGGAGGTTCCTTACAAAACTAAAAATAGAACTACCATATGATCCAGCAATCCTACTACTGAGCATATACCCAGAGAAAAGAATAATTCAAAAAGACACATGCACCCCAATGTTCATTGCAGCACTATTTACAATAGCCAGGACATGGAAGCAACCTAAAGGTCTATCCACAGATGAATGGATAAAGATGTGGTACATATATACAATGGAATATTACTCAGTCATAAAAAGGAACGAAATTGGGTCATCTCTAGAGTTGTGGATGGACCTAGAGTCTGTCATACAGAGTGAAGTAAGTCAGAAAGAGAAAAACAAATATCGTATATTAACGCATATATGTGGAATCTAGAAAAATGGTACAGATGAATATATTTGCAGGGCAGGAATAGAGACACAGATGTAGAGAATGGACATGTGGACACAGTGGGAGAGGGGGAGTGGGATGAATTGGGAGACATATATACACTCCCATGTGTAAAATAGATAGCTAGTGGGAACTTGCTATATACCACAGGGAGCTCAGCTCGGTGCTCTGTGGTGACCTAGATGGGTAGGATGTCAGGGAGGAGGAGGGAGGTCCAAGAGGGATGGGATATATGTATACATATAGATGATTCACTTCTTTGTACAGCAGAAACTATCACAACACGGTAAAGCAACTATACCCCAATTAAAAAAAAACAATTAAAAAAAAACCACTTTGTTAAATAAGCCCCAAATCAAGGTAAAAAGGAAAACGTAAATGATAAATTATTTACAAAATGATAAAAATAGGGATACTTTATATCAATCTGTGGCATACATAGTCCGTTGAAATCAGAGAAAAGTATTTTCTTACCCCTTTAATTATTTAAAACAAAGATTGAGCACTATGAAATAAGTATTGAACTTCAGACACAGGGAGGGGGAAGGGTAAGCTGGGACGAAGTGAGAGAGTGGCATGGACTTATATCTACTACCAAATGTAAAATAAATGGCTAGTGGGAAGCAGCCTCATAGCACAGGGAGATCAGCTCGGTGCTTTGTGACCACCTAGAGGGGTGGGATAGGGAGGGTGGGAGGGAGATGAAAGAGGGAGGAGATATGGGGATACATGTGTATGTATAGCTGATTCACTTTGTTATAAAGCAGTAACTAACACACCATTGTAAAGCAATTATAATCCAATAAAGATGTTAAAAAAAAAACTAGTTAAAGAATAATAAAATGAACTAAAAGAAATTAAGAGGAGGATAAAATCTGAAATCAAGTATACAATAATATTAAATAGTGAAAAACAGCCATATAAGTAAATAATGCCAAAATTATGCTTATATGAAGAGTGAATATGATGGCATAAGGAAATATTCACTTAGTAAAACTATGTTTCCCAGTTCAGTGTAACCAAAATTTATAATGGATAGAATGGTTTCAAGTCATGACATTTATAAATTCTTTATGTCAGAGTACATGTACTATTTCACTTAGAACATACTTTTTTTTTTTTATTCCTATCATCAGTCAATCTGATATCCCAACCCCAGGTGGCCATGTTCCTCTTTAGGTAGTGTGAAAGTAGAACACAATTTTCATTTCAGAAACAAAACTCCAATTTCCAACACAGAGGCACACCATTGCAAATAGACAGCAGCCCTCATATCACCTCAACAGCTTAAGTTTCATGGAATAAGTTTGTTTTAGCTGCTTTTAAACTTAGACATACTGTATCCTTTCTTCACACCTCTACTAAGAAAAAGAATAGATGAAATGAATAAGGTGAAACCTCCAAAACCTTTTCAAAAGCCATGTCACTGAGAAAATATTAGAAAAAAAGACTTTATATAAAATTAGTACTTTTAAAAATGTCTCATTTTGTCCTTATGTTTTCTCACTTTAATGAGGAACATGAGATAGGATTCTCACTCAGTATACAATTGGGTACAATACACAGACAATTTATTTGGTTCTCAATGAATATTCATTCTTTAGTTCCAACTGAAGGGTCAACAAATGAGGTATGCCTCTTTGTAATCTTAAAACAGGATTTTCCCAGAACTTGATATTCAGTACTAGTTGTTGATTCAATCCTAACTGGTGATTATTTCACATGTTGATCTCTCTATATGAATCTCTAACACCTCCTCCATCATCTTCAGCTCTTCCTATGAAGCCACCAGAAGAGAACCTCTATATGCTCCTTCTGTCACATCCACATACCTGCTTGCGTTTGTGCTTATATACAACACTCCATTTTCCCTTCTTTTAGCATAGATAAACTGTAAGTGCTTCTAGATAAGCTCAACTCCTCCATTTGCACACTAAATCCCATTCCCTCTTCCCTGTTTAGAGACATGATTCCAACACTTCTCGCCTTCACCATCAATGTTTCCTTCTCTAATGGGTTACCCTCATCAGCATACAAGCATTCTATATAATCATTATATAGTTGGCTACACATTGAGCGTATAACTTGTGTCCAGTCCAGTGATAGAAGCTGTGAGAATATCTTTACCCAAGTAAAGGATGTACCTCTTCCCTTGGAAGATCTTATATACTGCTTGACAAATTATTACTGACCCTCCTTTATTTTTTGTAGAGTGCTCTCCACTTTCTAGTGGAGAAAGCAGGACAGGTAGTATCACCATCCTCATAATCATCTTTTCATCCTCTTTTATCATCATTATAGAAGCAGCTAACATTAAGTGGACATTTATTATATGCTAAGTGCTACATGTATCACATACATTATCTCATTTAATCTTAAAAAACCTCCACATGTAGTAGGTATTATTAGGAACTGATGTTCATAGAAGTTATGTGATTCACCTAAAAAGGCAGAGTCAAAATTTGAATTCAGGTCGATCTGACTCCAAATCCTTCTTTCTTATTCACTTTTTTCAAAAAAAAAACTGAGGCTCAGAGTTTAAGTAACTTGATCATGACTAGTATGGAATAGTTTTTCAACTCTTTTTACAACTAGTATAAAATGATGATCAGAGTGTCACAGAGAGACTAGTGTGGATAAAGAATCAGTGAAGGAATCAAATGGTAATGGTAAAGCCAGGTTCTCATCCTTGTAAGAATTGTGCTTCATTATTTCTTATCAAAAAGTAATAGGTCAGAATAAGGTAAAACTTACTAGATGAAGTTTTGTCTTTAGGTACACATTATTCATCACTAAATGCTTGCTACCACTTTGAGAAATTGGCATCGAACTTCAGTCATTTAAATTAAATTAATGCTTTTTCTTTTTAAGTGACAGTTTGACCTTTGGTAATGTCAGGCACTATTGTAGGTTGAAAAGAAAATCCCAGTTGCTACCTAGAGAAAGGTAGGTAGATTGTTGGTTGTTTCACACTTGCTCAAACATCATGGGTCTCCTAAGGCATGGCCAATGAATTTGTCCAGGCAGTTGAGCTATGAAGTCCATATCTTAATGGAATCCATTATTGGAACGTTTAAATTCTTTAGAGAAGTATGCTGCCTTTTAACAATAGGCTCTACCTTCTTGTTGAAATTGCTAATAAATCTGAGATAAGTAATGTAATAGATCTTTTCTATATCTTTAAGTTCTTTCCAACCCTTACTCCATTTTGCCAGCTTCCGAAAGGAACATGTCAGCAACATCATCCACATCCCATGTCGGTGATTTTATTTTTAGCCCTAGGTGTTGGTGTTGTGTGTCCCTCCTCCCGCCCTACCCTGTCCTGGCCATACATGCACAACAAATCCCTTGCTGATCTTAAAGCTTTCGGGTAAAGCAACTCCTACCGCAACCCCCCCAAAAGTAGGGGAACACTGCCCTTTAATGTTAGGTATGACTTCCAAAAAGTAAAAGGGTTTCTTGCTTCAAAACTGAGAAATCTTAGCACATAGAAAACATAAAAAGGGCCAGGGGCCTTGAGCTCTTGTCTTTTCTTTCAGTATTTTGACTTGTGTATTTTTATCCCCTAGGTACCCCCCCATCCACTCCTAATATGTGAGCATTTCTTCCACATTCTTTCTCATTTTAACCTATGCCGGGCTACTTTTGGTTGTTGATAGGAGTGGGTGTCTAGCCATCCCATATACTTGGAACAGCTGAAGAGGAGTGAAAAATATCATTTGCTAAAAATGAAAGAATGCTTAGAGATGTGTTAGAAGGAGTTAAATGTACGAAAGAAGAACCTTTTTTCTCTGTGAGAATTTGTTCCCCATTATCAGTTACGTAAGTCTTCCCACTGCCTCCACTTTAGGAGGAAAATATTGAGTCAAAAGAAAGGGATATTATTTGCCCGAACTCTGGGTCACCAGTCTTAACCTAACCTAAGAGTTTTTGTGAACGTAAATATGGAAAAGATAGTTATTGAATGTATTTTCAACAGTGCCACCCAAATGTTAGGTATTCATATAATTCTGACATTGTGCCTGTTGGCCCATCTGTTCAGTGGACACTTGCCCACTGCAAAAAGATGTTTTAAGAATAAATGTGCTCTTTTGATGAATCTAACCAATTACTACTACTCTCCTCTCTTGCTTGATAGTATAAGAGCTGTGGAGAGAGATATAATTATTGTTATAAACCTAATGCTTTCCATTTTCTGAATTGAAGCAAAACCCATTGAATTTGCAGAGAATGTCCCTGAAGCAAAAAGGTAACAGCTGGGCCCTCTTCGGTAATGGGTCTGCAGCACTGAAAAACCAAATCCAGCATTTAAATTGCATAAATGAGTGACTAATAGGGCTTGATGTCTCACAGAGTACAGAAGTCATTCATCAATAGTGAATTTTTTATCATGATGAGAGTAGGATGTGAGAATTCCAGGACTCTGTTTTAGAAATTGTGCCTTTTGTGTTCATTCACATCTCTTCAAGAAGCAAGGAAATAAGTAAAGAATAAGAAATGAGTTAAACATCTACATCATCTACCAGAAAGAATATCTACATTTGAATGCTTTAAAATGAATGACTTTCCAGGCATTTAGGCATTATTTTTAGGAGTGCGTAAATGCAACTGGTGTCTTAAACAAACGTTTTCAAAACTCTTGGCAAAAAAAAAATTTTTTTTGCAAACTCACTGGTATACTTTGATTATTAAGTTCTCAAACTTGAGTAGGCATCAAAATTAGCTGGAGGGCTTGACACAGATTACTGGGCCTCAGCTTCAGAGTTTTTGATTTAATGGGTCTAAAGTGGGAACCAAGTATTTGTATTTCTAATAAGTTCCCAAATGATTCTGTGGCTGCTGGACCAAGGACCTCCAAGGACCACACTTGGAAAATCACTGGATTAAAAGAAAACATCATTGATATTAATGGGTATAGTAATGATAACTTGTAATTATCCAACACAGCACCAGACTTTCAAATGGCTCATGGCCAAATATGTCTTCTCATGTGTCACCCTGAATACATCTGTCTGGTAGAAATAGGAAGAAATCATTATTCCCATTTTAGAGATGAGAAACTGAGGCCTGGTTTATTTGTGGGGAAATTATAGAATATGATAGTTTCTCTCATCTAAGTCCCACCCTCTAAAAGCCCCCCACCACCCCCAATACATGCAAGTTCAGACTTTTGTAAGGAAAGACTTTATGAAGGGGGGCTATTGCAATAGGAGGTCACTCAAAGACCAAGCCAAGGAAAGCATATAAGCAGAGACTGTTGGATAGATGGCTGGGAAAGAGGAAGGGGAGTTGCTAAAACCTGCTAGAGGAATCTTGAAGCTTGACAAATTACATCAAATATTGCAATAATAGGAAAACTGAAGCAGAAAATGCTTGCACATGAGGCGGAGGTCTGAGAGGGAATAAACAAGTTAAAGTGTGAGAAGTTCACATAAGTTTAGGGCCTAGATGTCCTTGTCAAAACTGCCTAAAGTTATGTCAAGCGTAAAGTTTGATTATTCTTGTCACTCCCCAACTGACTGGGATATCCTTGGAAGTAAAAGTTGCAGTCTTCTATTTCATATGAAGACTTACTGTTGTTTCTACTTGTGAGTAAGGACTTAACTGAATCATAGAACTTGGAGCAAGAAATGTTATACTTGGAATGCTTTTCATTTTTCCTCCTGTTATATAAAGACAGTTTTCCAGGAGAGGAAAAATCTATTGATTGGCTATTAGCAAACCAAATTATCACCTGGCCTTTCCTTTAAGAACATTTTTCAACATAAAACAAGAAGGGAGGTAGTAGGATAAAACCAGTTTTGGTCAAACCATATATTTGAGAAACTTTTCCTATAGACCTAGACTTAATTACCTGGTAGTTATTATCACTTTTGCTAAAAGCTTTCAGGAAAAACAACTCCTACATATAAAATTATATGTATTTGCCTATTACCCTTTACATCAATTATTCTATGGCTATTTGCATGGAGTTTTGTAATCTAGAGAAGTCTCAAATTGGACAAATTAGAATGTTAGAGCCAAAAGAAGAGCTAAATTCTCTAAAACTAGTGAAAAAAGTAAACATCCATGACCTCCAAATGGCCCAAATTCTGATGATTACTTCAGTTTGGCAGTTTTCCCAATGGACTTAGCCATGGTCATCAGCATCCATCATATCAACACTCTAAATGAACATACCAGCAATGTCACAGTCTGGTTCATGCACTATCTATAGACACAGCCTGAATACCTTTCCTCATCTAATGAACTAATCAGACACATAGCATCTGTCACATTTGGACCTCAACCCTTTTGTGACATTGTCAAAAAGGGTAACAAAGAAAATGCAAAAGGAAACTGGAAAAGGCAAGTATATCCTCTGGTAAGAAAACAATTCAATGCAATTCTGAAATAATGGCAACTATTTCCTTTGGGCTAGTTTTATTTACTTTTTAGCATTGATACCTCAAGTTGTTTTCTTGTACTTAATTATTGTTATACATTAAACACGTATGAAGTATCATTTTCCAGAATGATATCTATAAAGAAATAAATAGTGAAGTAGAAGAATTGCGTTCCTAGATGAGTTAGTACCTAAAGTGCTAAGGAAGCCAAGGTCCAATTAAATATTCTTTGATTGCCATAGTCATGAGCAAAGATAACTGAATAGTTACCTCTGTAGATCACTGGACTAGACATAGGGAATACAGAGTATTACAAGATGTGTACATACAATCATTACAAATAATCTGATAAATATCTGTATGTATAATGAGTGCTAAATAAGCAGTACAGACAATAAATGCTACCAGAATTCTGAAGTCAGATTATTGGGTGGGGCCAATATTTCTGGGAGGAGGTAGGGCATATTTAAAGAACATATGTTACTTAGAAAAGTTGATTATGAGTAGGAGGTATAACAGATCAGAGCAGTAGAGAGAACAAGGACGATGAGAGGCATGTTTTGAACCAATATGCCTCAAGAGAAGGATTAACATAAAAAAAATTGTGGGAGAGGAGTTGAAAATATGTTAGCTTCTATAGTACTAAGCTACGGTCTATGCCCCTTATCCTGATCAACTTTCTGCCTCATTACAACTTGATAGCATGATGTGTCAGGTAAGAGCACAAGCATTAAACTTAAGGTCTGGTTCTTCAATTACTAGATGAGTGACCCAACATTTGTCTGCCTCTATTTTCTAAAACAAAACACATACACAAATACTAACTGACAACAACAACAAGTAAATAATAGCACCTATCACTTAGAGCTATTGTGAGGATTAAATGATATATACATACATACCATATCATACATACCCTAGAGCATAATGAACTTAATTTAATTCAATGTACCTTCCCCTGCAAATACTTGTCATTGGCTACTAATGGTAGAGATAATAGATTCATCAAATATATCTCACCATAGGAAAAAACAACTCAAAATACCTAATTTATATAACAGTAGTTCAGTAGTCATTATCTTTGCTTCTAAAGGGTAGCCTTATACCATTGGAGAAGGAGAAATGCCATTTTCAATTGTGATTTAAGTTTTGCAATTTAATTCTCATATCTCTTAACCATTATTATTATTTTTTTAAGTTCATAAAATTCCATTTCATAACATACAGAATCTCAGGGCTAAAAGAAGACTTAAGTGTTATTTATATACTATCCATCTTTGTTTGTACAGTTTTACCCACTTGTTTCCATTTTGACAGATATGGCAGTGCCAGTGTACCTGTGGAAAGTAAACATCAGTAGTCTGAGTTGTCTTAGTTCTGAAAGTCATTAAAATTCCTCTTCATCTGCAGCTGGATTTCATTTGAACCAAACCTAATTTTATAAAAGAACCATGCCAGAGTCACTCCACATGGCTGACAGTGTGTGTGTGTGTGTGTGTGTGTGTATTTAATTTGACTTATCTGGTGAGAGCATGGACTATGTGATACTATGGGAATAGCAAACTAGATGAAATTTCATAAATACACTGTTTTCTTGGGCCACCCTGCCTCTGCACATTCTGTTTTACCTCTGTTAAAATTATCTATTCCTCCAACCTCTCCCAGCTATTCACCTGACAATTCTCTATTCTTTTAAGCCCCATCTGATTATTTCAGACCAACTTAGATTCTGTTCCTTCTGAACTTCCATTGCACTTTCTATATATTTAGGTATATTGATGTTGTGTTTAGACCTAGTAGACTGCATAAGAAACTGATTAAATGGCTATAACCTCCTTAAGAATTGATCTCTTGGGGTTCCAAGTCATCTTTGTATGCTAACACCTAATATAATGTGTAGGACATAATAAATACTTAATACAAGTTTAATGAGTGAATGAATGAATCGAATCAAAGTCACTGTACTTCTCAGAGGTTGTCACTTTGTTCTCTGCCATTGCCATCACCCCTAATTCTGGGATCTGACAAATTCATTAAAGTAAGGAATAAAGTTGGAGACAGAGCAGGTAGATGACTTAATAACCCCATGTCACAACTAAAAATAGAGCTCAAACTGCATATCCTAGTGTTACTGAGTTAGAGCATCTCCATATATGGACCTCATATTAAAAGTGGGGTGAAGAGATCCTCTGGCACTTTCCATGGCAGTTCTTAGCAATAAAACTGTTTATCATGGATATGAGAATTGTTCCTATTTGAATACCTCATTGGAATGTGAACCAAACATCCACTGTCCTCTTGCTATAGTCCTGTCACAACAGTGTAGGCAGAGAAACAGAGGACAAAGCAAACGCTGTTGTTTTCTTCCTCATTAAAGATATTTTCACTGTGGTTTCATTTTATCCAGAATCAGAATTTGCTCTGTGTAATGAGGAGCATGATATTAAGTTCCTGCAAAGCTGCCGAAGGGTTTCTTACTCAATGACTGCTTCAGTAATCACTAGCTGCTGATAGTGAATACAACCAAAATGGGCTACACAGAAACACAATGAAAGGGACATTTGATGTGGCAAGCTAGAAAGATAATTTTAATTGCTATGGGGCTTCACACTTATTGTCAGAAAAATAAAGTTTCCCAGTTGATTGAAGAGCAGATCCTTCCATTTAAATAGTAATTTTTCTCTACTCCTGGAAGTTATTAAAAGTTTTACTTCTATTACCTTTTTTATCCTCACAGCTGCCTTATAAGGTAGGGAGAACAGGTAGCATTATTCCTTGGGAAAACATGTTTCTCTTTCCTAAAGGACTGATGTTCAATCTTTGTAGAGAGGTTCTGGAATGTTTCTTTTATTTCACAATTTTAATATGGCCCTCAAGGATTTTAAAAGGAAAATAGAAATCCACAGTACTGCTTTTAAAAAATGCCAGTGTGTATTAAAGTGATGGACAGTACAGGTATAGGTTAAAGTGGTCTATAGGAGTCATGGTTAAGCCAGGAATGTTTTAAAGAGAAGCCTGAGATAGAAGAGAAGGGCTTGGAGGAGTCAAATAGTAATAGCTTTAAATAGGGTATCCTGAAACAAGATCCAAGCACCTGAAACAAGAGAAATGGAAATATCACTCAGGGAGGGCCTATCAAGTACCAAGGCCTGTGCTAGGTATTTTACATACCCGTGAAGTGGGTCTTAGTACACCCATTTTACAGCTAGGAAACAGAGCCAGAGAGGTGAAATAACTTACCAAAGCTTGCACAGCTTACATGTCATTGATCTAAGACTCAAACCCAGATCTGTATGAAATTAAGAGGGCCTTATAATAAGCCAATGAAAATCCCTGGGACACTAGGAATGTTATAACAATTAGTTCTGAGCAAAAGTATTTAATAATGGTTATTCTTATTGCTAAATATATTATTGCTGAATATAATGTATTAATTGCTAAACATCATGTGGTTAGCATAAGCCTTTAGCCCTCTATGATACACAGTTTGGTTGCTGATGTTCCTTTAGCTTTTAATTGAGCCTTATTATTTTCCCAGTCTGTGTATGTTATAGTGTAGTGTAGTATACTGCATTATAGTAGACAAGGAGAGAGAAATGGGATACTGCTGAAGGAGATAAAAGAGTTAGTGGGTGCCTAAAAGTGGAACCAGGTCTCTTTTTAACGGGAAACCGTCTTCTCTTCTTACACTTAGGAGGCTGTGACACTGAGCAATCTACCAGTGCCTGAGGTCAGGTGTTAGCGGGTCACTAGGTGATAAAGAAACTGAGGCACAGAGAAAGGAAGCAATTTGCCTGAGATGACACCTTTAGCTTAGATTCATTGGGGATATTAAATCCAGAGTTTCTTTTCTCCCAGTCCTGTGATTGTTTCAGGACATGACTTCTTCCCTCCTCTCCACTGATTTGTAGAGATATTAAAAAGAAATCTAATCTATCTTTCATTCATAGGCAGGGACCTAGCTTTTCATCTGAGCTTGTTGCCTTGCTTTGCATCTGAGCCTCTTTAACATAAAGTTGATCGGTATATTATTTTTCATTAAAGTTTTTGAAAAGGGCAGTTCCTCACCTCCTGCTCCTGCCAGCAGAATGTCTTATGATGTATTATGGGAATGACAGTCCATTCATTGGGCAGCAGACTCTCACTGGACCTCTTTGCAGAGAAGCACAAATGTTAAGAAGCCTTGAAGGAAAGTATGCCAGAAATAATCTATTCTTTCAGAAGAATAGGTATCAGTATTTGCTGTTCATTGGTATTTTTATATGATATGTTTGTTTGGCAGAGGAGAGATGAAAGAGAGGACACAATATGAAAGGTCATTTAAAAACATTAATGAATATTTTTGCAAGGAATACATTCAGAACCTGGATATAAAGCACAGTAGAGGCCAAGTTATTGCCCTCAAGGAGCTAAGCATGTAGGAGAAGAGAAAATTGGTTCCAAGAATAATATTTACTTAAATAAGGACTTCAGGCCTAGAAGGGAATTTCTTTTCCAAATATCTCAGACTGATTCCTGTCTGATTTGGGAATATTATTACATCACAAGCTATCCTGTTTCTATTTTTGAGCCATTCTAGTTATTAAGCGCTCATTCTATTGATGTGAAATCTATTTATAATGTTAATCTATTCCTGACCTCTTTCCTCTAGATGTACACAAAACACATCTTCTATCTTTATTTAGTCATACATATGAAGACACCAGCCATATACTCTTCTAAGCTTCTCTTTCCGAAGCTAATCTCTCTCAGTTCTTCTCCAGTGGCATGATTTATCATTCACCATTCTATTTATTCTTCTCTGAATATACCTCTAGTATATCAGGAGGATTTTTAAAATATATAACTCAGAACTTAAAACCATGTTTCTGACCCATTCTGACCAGTTAAAGGAAACTCATTACTGCCATGGTTCTGGATATTATCTTTCTATTGATTCAGGCTTACATAATTATTTTTTGCAAGCCACTGCCTACTGCTATTTTATATGAGCTTAGAGTCATTTCAATATCCGATCTTTTACCCACATAGATTGGTAAAATAACATGCCTTATACATTTCATTATTCAAACCTAAATGCAGGACTTCATATTTAGATCTTGTATTTCGTTGTCTTGATTTCAGAAAGTGTTAGTTATACTCTTTACAGATGCAAGAATATAGTCAAACTGAAGTAATAAAGACCTATATAGGTTACCTTCATTACTGGTGGTGTTTTGTGAGTTTCCATGAGTTAGTAAGGGAAAAGAAAACTGTCTAGTTGTTGCAGTGTTGTTAGTACCTGAAGGCCAGTGGACATCTCCTCAGACGTGAGATGCTCTTTATAGTAAGCCGCTCTCTATACTAGTGTTTCAATATAATGGTGACTCAGCTATTCTCTGTCTCTGCTTCTGCTGACCCTGCAGCTCCTGACTAGCTGTTCCTCTGTTCTTATGTTTAGACTCTTCCACATGAAGGTGTTATTGGTTTAGCCAATTATCATACAATATAGAGAATCTTTACTGCTTCATACTGTAATCCAAGCTACCCCATAGATTGCTGTCCAGTTTTCAGATTGTTGTCATTGTTTCAGAGATCAGTATCAGATCAAACCAGCTGTGGCTCTGTGTTGCAAGCCTATGGGGCAACATATTGTACCGAGGAATGCTCAGAAAGGAGCTGTGAGTCTGGCAGCCTTCAATACTTTGATACATTTTTGTCTAATAAACAATTCATCACATGTAAAACTTGAAATTCTTTGAATTTTAAGTATTCTCCTTTTTTATTCATTCATAAATATATTTTTATTAGTTTAGCCAAGGACTATTTGGTGGCAAGGGAAAGAAATATTATACAACAAAGCTAATCTAAGTTAAGCTTGCTTAACTGAAAGGGGAAATTTATGGGAAGGGTATAAGTTTATCTCACAGGAATCAGTGATTCGAGGCCTCATGAGATACTTTCCAACACTGGAAAGCTACCAGAAACCATCCCCCCCCCCCCCCTCTCTCTCTCTGGAGCCACATAGTTTCAGATATGATTTTCTCTCTGCAGCTGTTTGGTTTTTTTTTTTTCCTCTCTCTCTCTCTTCAGAGTGTCTCCATTTATACATGGACCCTATAACAGTATAGGGTCAAAATAATGTAGTTAGCACCCTTACAAACATCTGTCATAAGAGAAGAGTGAGTGAGCACCCTTCCAAATATCTGTCACATAATACAAACATGGCTGCCAGGAGCCATCCCAGGAGGAGAGTAGTTCTCAGAGAAGAGGAGATTAGGCTACACAGGAATCCCAACATGTACCAAATTCATTTTTCCCTTTTCATTTAAAGAGTATTTTCCTTGATAAGACACTTCATCATAGCAGAGATACAAGTAGCAAATAAACACATGAAAAGATGATCAACATCCTTAGTGATTAGAGAAATGCAAATTTAAAACACAAACTGACACCTATTAGAATGGGGGAGAACATGGTGGCAAGAATGTTGAGCAACTAAAACTGAATGCAAAATGATAAAGTCACTTTGGAAAACAGTTTGGTAGTTTCTGATAAAGTTAAACATACACTTATCATATGACTCAGCAATCCCACTCTTAAATATTGCCCAACAGAAAATGAAAACCCATGTCCTCACATAAACTTGTACATAAATATATATAGCAGATTAATTCATAATCACAAAAAACTAGAAATAACCCAAAATATGCATTAACTAGTGACTAGATGAGCAATGTGTGATACATCTATAAAAGGAATACTACTCAGCAATAAAAAGGAATAAGCTACTGAAATAAGCAGTAACATGGATCAATCCCAAAAGCATTATGCTAAGTGAAAGAAACCAGACTCAAAAAGGCTATATATTCTATGATTCCATTTTTATGATGATCTGAATAAAAGCAAAACTATGGGATGGAGAACAGATCAATTGTTACTAGGGGCTTAGGATGGGACGTATATTTGACTACAAACGTAGAAAAGAAATATATATCCTACATCTTGACCATGGTTGTGGTTTATTTGACTTTATCCATTTTTCACAGTTCACAAAGCTGTGCACCTAAAAATGTTGAATTTTACAAACCTGATTTAAGTAAAAATTTTATTTTCTTTGAGAAAGAAGGCAGAGTAAAGCAAAAATACAGTGGTTGAGATGTGTGCAGCTTAATAGAATGTCAGTTCATCTAATACTATTACACAAAGGGGATTAAAATCAGGCTTCACAGTTTCAACTGTGATCTCTCTGCTGGCCTTAAAGATGTAGACAACTCACTCAATACCCAGCTTTAGGACCTCCACCACAAAACATTCAACAAACACTTATTAAGCACATACTAGAAATATCATGAGTACTCAATTGTTCACTAAATTGAAATTGGACAAGGTCTGTAGCTTACCTCTCTTCTATCTCTTCTAATGCTGACCCTGTATCTATCTACCTTTTTATCTACTCTTAGCAACCCACTTTTCCTTTACCCATCTTTTCCCATCTATGAATAGGATGTAGAAAGAATCCTACTTTAAGGTTATAGCAAAGGGGCAGTGTAAATATGAGGGTTAGGGAAATAATGAATGTAGGTTTTGTCGTGTACTTCATTTACCTAATAAGATAAGGGTAATTGAGGGTTATTTTTATCAACTATGTTTTCATGTTTAATAATATCACAGTCACATAATGAAGAAGAATTTTTTTTTACTGTCTATGGAATGCAATACAAATAACATTGTTCTAAATTCTATAACCAAGCACTATTAATACATTTGCTGTTGATAATGTTTACTTTCTCTTTAATACTTGTTAATGTCAGAGATAGTATGCATTAAGATACATTTACCTTTTCTAAATGCTTGGGTCTCCTCTTTCTGATTTGCAGTTTCACAATTTATAATAAATGGGAACAGCACCTTGTAGCTTATTCCTTCTTTTGGAAAAAAACCAAAAACTATATGGGCAAGAGCTATTTTTAAAATCCATTAAAATGTTATTAGGTGAATATTTTTATGTTTATGAACTAAAATGACATTTGTTTATTTTCTATTCACTGCATTGACATTTAGCATTGTTGAGTTTGATGGTATTGAGTCTATTTACTTTTGAAACTCCATTATAAACAAAGGGAGAGGAAAATGGAATAGCAAATATAATGTAATTTATAGGTACTATTCTATTGACAATAACCTACTTATTTGTCTTTTGATATAGTTTCTCCTAGGAGAGCAAACATCTGGATATTTGAAAACAAGCAGAGGGCTGGGTTATAGCTAAGGAGAGAATTTTGGCAAAATAGAAGGTAATAACTAGTAGAAACATGAATTATAATCTATTTATAATTCAAATAAACAAGTTGATTATTTAGCTATCACGTTATACCTTTATTAGCATTGTTAAGAAGAGTCATTGATAAATACTAATTTAAAAATCAGTGCATTTTCACAAATGTGGTACTATTTCATGCCTCTTTTATTTCATAAGAAGATAACATAATTCATAGGAAACTCATGTTTGCAAAAATGGAGTGCCAAATCTGTCACCATTAATAAAATAGGAAATTTCTAAATATGTTTTTATGATGGAGATTAATAAAGTAGAACAATGAGATAATGACTTTGGAAAATGAAAAGTAAATCAAAAGTTAATTTGGGAATTTACTAGTTGTTCTATGCGTGTTGCAGAGATTCCTCTTTCTCACGAACAAGATTATCAGTAACTTGAGTATCATAGCAACATCCACTAGCTGGATGCTGAACACAGAATGGGTGCTCAGTTCATTCATTCATTCATTTTTTTATCCCAAAATATTTATTGAGTAGTCATTATGTGCTAGATGCTAGAGATAAAGCACTGAAGAAGAGAAATATTTTTGTTCAGTCCATATTTCCATGGAACTTACATTGAGCAAATACACACATTGATTGAACGAGTATTTTCAGCTTCATTATTATAAAGTGAACACCCATGTCTCTACTACCCAAATCAAAGTATCACCAAAACTCTCAACCCCTCCTCAATCACAACCCCTTCTATCTCTATCCTCCAAAATAGCCGTAAAGTTGACTTTTATAGAATAAATCACCATCTTGCCTTTCTTTATACTTTGATCACCCAGTTTTGTATTGCTAAATGTTATGGTTAATTTTTACCTAGTTTTGAAATTTATATAAATTGAATCATTCAGGATTTATGATTTTGTGTCTGACCTCTTTAACTCAATATTATGTTTGTTGTATGTGTAGGTGTTGCATCATTTTCATTGCTATCTAGTATGATTCAGTATTTTTGAATGAATATACATTTCTAGGCTTAAGTTTTCTCAACATAAAATTAATTCATGCATTTTTCTTATTTTTTCCACAATACATGTGTTTTACTTATTGTGAAACTTCACAAAAGTGGAATCATACGGCATCTACTCTTTTGTGTCTGGTTTTTTTTCCCCTCAAAATAATGCTGTTAGAATTTATCTGTGATGTTGTGTGTATTAGTTCATAATTTTAAAATTTCTTACAATACTTAATAGTATCTCAGAGGTCACTGAGGCTCTGTTTATTTTTTTTTCAATCTTTATTTTCTCTCTGTTCTTCAGATTGAACAACGTACTTATTTGTTTTATGACTGAGTAATTGATAATTCATGATCAGATTTGTGTTAAAAGTATCATTCTGGACACAGTGTAAACACTGCATTGAGTATTACAAGAATCGAGACCAAGACAATGGTCAGGACTGGGTTCTTGTGAAAGATGATATTGGCCTAAGCTAAGTTTCAGTAGGAGTGGGAAAAAAGCAGATAGTTTATGAAACATTAAGGAGATAAAATGACACAATTTGACAACGGATTGAATATTGGTAACCAAGGATGAAACTCGGGTTTCTTTTTCTGTGTTAGTCCTTGTCCTCTGAGAAGCAAATTGCCAGACTAAGAAACGATATTTGGTTTTGATCTAGATTTCAGTAGAGAGATCTGGCCTGGAGGTAGCGATGTCAAAGTCATCAATACATCAATGATAATTGGAGTCAGAGAATTGTGTGAAATTACCCAAGAGGAGTGTGTGATGTGGGAAGAGGGCTAAACAAAGAATTCCTAACTTAAAAGAGTGAGCAAAGAAAGACGCTCACACAGAGAAGATAAAAAGAAGTTGCTAGAGAAGTAGGAATTAAACCAGAAAAATGGTGCATTAAACATTATCATCAGTGTTAAAAATGGAAGTGAGGTCAAACAAGAATAAAAGGTGTTATTGTATAATGCAAAAGTATAAGAACCTTGATAGCCATGGTGTTAGAAATTGCAGTGAAAAGATGTGGGAATCTCAGTAGATTGCTGCGGGAGTAAACCAGGTTAGAATTCATTGAGTGATGAATGTGAGGTGATGTGGAAACAAGAAACTTTCAATTATTTTTTTAGTTGGTTTTTTTAAAATTGTTTTAATTTATTTGTTAATATTTTTTTATATATTTTATTTTTTAATTGAAGTATAGTTGATTTACAATGTTGTGGCAATCTCTGCTGTACAGCAAAGTGACTCAGTTTTACACATAGAGACATTCTTTTTTAAATATTCTTTTCCATTATGGTTTATCCCAGAGACTGGATATAGTTCCCTGTTGCTATACAGGAGGACCTTGTTTATCCATTCTAAATGTAATAGTTTGCATCTACCAACACCAAATTCCCAGTTCATCCCTCTCCCTCCCTCCCCCACCCCCGCTCGTGGCAACCTCAAGTGTGATCTCTATGTCTGTGAGTCTGTTTCCATTTTGTAGATAGGTTCATTTGTGCCATCTAAAGAAAAAAAAAATGGTTCTGAAGAACCTAGGGGCAGGACAGAAATAAAGACGCAGATGTAGAGAATGGACTTGAGGACACGGGAAGGGGGAAGGGTAAGCTGGGACAAAGTGAGAGTAGCATTGACATATGTACACTACCAAATGTAAAATAGATAGCTAGTGGGAAGCAACCGCATAGCACAGGGAGATCAGCTCGGTGCTTTGTGACCACCTAGAGGGGTGGGATAGGGAGGGTGGGAGGGAGGGAGACACAAGAGGGAGGAGATATGGGGATATATGTATATGTATAGCTGATTCACTTTGTTATAAAGCAGAAACTAACACACCATTGTAAAGCAATTATACTCCAATAAAGATGTTAAAAAAAAAAGAAAAAAAAAGGAGGATAAATAGGATAACCAAGAAGGAAAATAATTGGACTAGGAATTGCTGGGTCCTTTCATTTCTAGCACCTCTCCTGGGTACTCTGGAATGAAATCACCTAAATTAAACCTACCATTTTCAGATTTCTTATCTATAGAATGGAGGTAATGATATATTTTGCTTACCTTGAGGTGGTTAATTATGTATCTGATTAGAAGTTGGTTCTTTTTGGGTGAAAGACATAAGATGGGTAGAGTAATGGGAAGGTGTATTGAGCTTTCTAGCCTTCTTGCCAGAGTAACACAGTTTAGTTGCCCCCTTATGAAGGGTAAGGCGATGTCCTAACAATGGCTGTCAAGGCTCTGACATATCTGTGGTAACCACTGCCTGGTTCATAGCAACCAAACCCACATCTCCCTACCTTGTCTGATTACAGCTAATTACTAAATGTACTTTTAGTCATCATGGTTTTTTTTTTTAAGTTTACAAAGTATTTATATGGAACTTACTATGTGCCAGCACTCTTTTAAGCACTTTATATATATTAAACTCATTTAATCCTTATTATAACATAACAAAAAGTAGGGGCTATCATTCTTTTTAAGAGATTGTACATGCTAGGAACTGTGCCTGCATTTGGCTTGTACCCAATCACTCTACCAATCCTGCTGAGGTTTCACAGATTTAAATAGAAGCCAGGTTGTTTGCCTGATACATGGAGGTGAAGAAAGCAGCCACTGAACAAATGGGAAAAATGCATCTTTTCCTAAACAAAGAGAGGTCAGGAACCAACACGGTCATTGACAGTCAATACCAAGACACTTGATCTTGATTTGCCACGACCTCTATTGTTCATCCAAATACCCAATCGTGACTCAAATTTATAAGTAATAATAAAATAAGCACATCTGCCTGGATAGGGTTTATATTTTATAAAGAAGTTTCACATTCCTCATTTCCTCTGGTGCTCAACAACAAAACCTGTGAGCACAAGTGTACAGAAAAAAGCTAATCTAGCCAGTCATTTAAGCAAGAAAATAAAATAATAGGCATCTAAATTGGAAAAGAAGAAATAAAACTATCTCCATTTGCAGATGACACTATTTTGTATATAGAAGATCCTAAGGAATCCACTAAAAAATTGTTAGAACTAATAAACAGGTTCAGCAAGACTGTAAGATACAAGATCAATATGCAAAACACAACTGTATTTCTATATACGTGAACAATACAAAAAAAAAGTTAAGAAAATCATTCCATTTACAATAGCATCATAAAGTACAAAATACTTAGGGATAAATTTAACAAAGTGCAAAATTAATACTGTGAAAACTACAGAATATTTCTGAAAGAAATTTAAGTGGAAAGACATTCCTTTTTAATTGATTGGTATACTTAATATTGTTAGGATTGCAGTACTCCCCAAATCAATCCACAGATTCACCACAACCCCCATAAAAATCCTTGCTGGCTTATTTTCACAGAAATTGACAAGCTGATCCTAAAATTCATATGGAAATTAAGGGATCTAGAACAGCCAAGCCAATATTGGAAAAGAAGAACAAAGTTGGAGGACTCGCCCTTCCCAATTTCAAAATTTGACATAAAACTCAGCAACAAAGAGAATGCAATATTGACACAAGTGTAGACATATGGATCAATGGCATAGAATTGAGAGTCCAGAAATAAAACACTTGCATTTATGAGCAATAGATGTTTGACAAGAGTGACACAAAACTTCAATGCGGAAAGAATAGGCTTTTCAACAACTGGTGTTAGGACAACTGAATATTCACATGCAAAAGAGTGAAGTTGAACCCCTTCCTCAGATCATACACAAAAGTTAACTCAAAATGAATCATCGATCTAAATGTAGGAGCTAACTTTTTTTTAATTCTTAGACATGACACTAAAAGCACAGTTTATCTAAAAAATTAGATAAATTGAACTTCATCAAAGTTAGAAACTTCTTTGTGATGCAAAGGATAACATGAAATGAAAAAGCCATTCATCGAATGGGAAAAATATTTATAAATCATATATCTGATAAGAGACTTGTATCTAAAATATAAAAAAACACTTATAACTCAATATTAAGAAGACAACCCAAACTTTTAAAAGGTCAAGAGATCTGAATAGACAGTTCTCCAAAGAAGATATAAAAATGGCCAATAACCACATGAAAAGATGCTCAACATCAGTAGTCATTAGTGAAAGGCAAATCAAAACCACAAAGAGATACCCCTTAATACCCATTAGAATGGCTGTTAAAAAAAAAAAAACAAAAGGTTGGGGGAAACAGCAAGTGTTGGCAAGGATGTGGAGAAATTTGAACCTTCATGCATTGCTGGTGAGATAAAATGGTGAAGTTGCTGTGAAAAGCAATTTGGTGGTTTCTCAAAATCTTAAATCCAGATATGGCCCAGCAATTCCATTCTTAGATATATACCCAAAAGAACTAAAAACAGGTGTTCAAACAAAGGTGTTTTACAGGGATGTTCTTAGTAGCACTATAGCCAAAAATTGGAAACAACCCAAATGTTCATCAACTAATGAACCTATTTTTGAAATGTGGTATAGGCATACAGTGGAATATTATTCAGCCATAAAAAATAATGAAGTTCTGATAACATGCTAGAACATGACCAACCTTGAAAACATTGTGCTAATTTAAAGAAGCCAGACACAGAAGGCCACATATTGTATGGCTGAGTTTATATGAAATGTCAAGAATAGGCAAATCTGTAGATATAGAAACTAGATTAGCGCTTGCCTAGGGCTAGAGGTTGGGAGGAGTGGGGAATGACTGCTTAATGGGTACAGGGTTTCTTTTGAGGGGCTATGAAAATATTCTAAAATTGATTTTGGTGATGGTTGTAGTACTCTGTGAATATACTGAAAACCAATGTATTGTGCACTTTAAATGGGTGAATTATATGGTATGTGAATTATAACTCAAGAAAGGAAGGGCAGAAGGGAGGAAGGAAGGAAAGAAAAGAAGACGTTAACATAAGGTTGACCCTTGGTTGGTTTCTGAGATTTGACTGGTAAACTGTCCCTTATACTGATAAAAATAACTCCCTAAATAAGTATGGTTTGCTATACCTAGACCGTTTGTGCAAGTAATAAGATTTCCTTCTGGGAGTCTGGAATTTTAATATGTGCTAGGCAGGGGTTACCTAAGTGATCAGCGCTCAGTAAAAATCTGAGCACTGGGTTTGTTTCTCTGGGCAGAAACTTCACACTCGTATTGCTGCATTTTCATTGCTGGGGGTAGCACTCTGTGTGGCCACTCGGGAGGGACAAAGAATAAGGAAGCATATACTTGGCTTCCCCCAGATTCCTCTTTTGCCTTTTTTCCTTATGATCTGGCTGTGTAACCTTACTACATCACTTCAGTATGTTTTAGCTGTGAGGAAATCTATATACTGTGTCCCATGAGTCCTTTTAGTGAATCTGGGAATGTGGGAGTGGTTTTGGGGACCCCTGACACACCATTGACTGAGGTAGAATTCACTAGAATGACCCTGACTCATTGAAATATGACTATAGTGCTCTTTGGGGAAAAGCAAGTGAGAGGGGTGAAGGATGGCAAGACCCTGGTCTCTGGGTGATTATGGAGTCATACATGGTATGAAACAGCAGCTGAGCTGCTGTCTTTGGTGAGAGATGAGAGTTACCTATGAAATTCAAAATGATAGATCCAATTCCAGAAGAGTTGTCTACCTGGATCCCCCAGATGCTTTTGGCTTTGCTAGCTAAGGTGGGGAGAAAAGTTAGCCCAGGTGATGCCTTTGGTTTTTGGTTTCCGCCAGGTGGGAGGAGAAAAGACGCAAACATTCCCCAAAATGGGCTTTGGTTGGGGAAAAGTCAATAAAAAGTAGTTTGTAATTGTTCTCTTCTCCAAGTGGCAGGAAACATAATCCCAAAAATCCTAAAGTGAGCTTGGAGTGGAGAAAAATGTTAAAGATCTGCATTGCTCTGCCCTCCAAGTAGGATGAAAAAAGGTTAAATGAGTTCACAGGGCTGGAGCAAAGCTTTAGATAAACCAGAGGAGAAAAAAAAATGAAACCACTCCAGCCTTGCTGCTGTCACTGTGGCCGCAGCCACTCCACCCCCATCTTAATCCTTTATTTGCTAAATTTACTGCTAGGTGTTTGCATAGACTTGCGATGAGATCAAAGGGAGAGGGTGATTTTAACAAATGGCTTTGTATTTTGTGGCTATAGCATCTCAGTGCATGATAAAAATGCATGTAAAATGGGATATGTTTGTAATTCGATACATTTTAAAGGGAAAGATGTTCACACACCTACACAATTTAGTGGAATACAACTTCCTTGCTGGTGGGTGCACTGAAATTTAAACGCTTTGGGTTTTGGAAACAAAACAGTTCTCTATAAGGGATGATTTTTTGTTTTGTTTTTATTTTTGTTGTTGTTGTTTTTGCCTATTGGAGCCCCTGGAAAAAAGGAAGATAAGATAAAAAGAGAAGCAATTGTCACATGGAGAAATATTTTTTGGTTTATTAATAATAAACTCATAAAAATTAGATATCTAACCCCTAGAGACTGATGATTTTCCTTCCTGAGGTACATGTTATAAAGGGGGTCAATTTGGACTCTAAGACTTACAAGATAAAATGGGCTTTGGGAAACTTTGCTTCAGCTCTTGGATTTGGAACACAGAGGCTGGCCCTACTGTATCTAGACTTTGGGGTTCCCAAAGCAAAGCCACTAGCTTTTTGGAATCCTGAATTCTCAGACCTTAATTCTTTGGATCTGACTCTAAACTGAAACCTTTTACTGTCTGCTATGAGCTGTTTTCATCTCAGTAAGATCTGTGCTATAGTGAAAGCAGGCTTGTGCACAATGAATAGAACCCAGGCCCTTGGACCTTTACAGATTTCAGATACCCTTCTGTGAGCCCATACTTGATGACAACATTACTGATGATGGCAGGACTGTCTGGGTTACTCGCAGATGCCCATGAGATAGAGCTGGTTTTCTGATGGGGTCATCTGAAATCGAGCAGCTCATAGGCTCTATATTTCTGACACAGACTAACTACATTTGTACTGTGCCTGAGTGGATACCTCAGACCAAGTAAAAAAGGTTAATATAGAAACTTGAGGAAGCCACCAGCTTTCAAAGATAGACCCTTATGGCTAATGAGATTTATTTTAACTGCCTAAATCTAGGACAGTGGAGGGCATAACTGAAGCAAGGCTAGTGTACCTATGTGACCAGCCTCCAATTAAAACCTTGGGTGCTGAGTCTGTAATGAGTTTCCCTGGTAGACAACTCTTCACACGGTGTCTGGGAAACCACCCAAACAATAGGCAGATAAAATCATTCTCCACATTTTTATAGATGACAAAAATGGACGTTCAGCTCTACTGGCCAAAATGATAATTTTACTTTTAACCAAGTAACTCTACACAAGAGAAAATATCAGACGTGCACATGGCTATGTACACAAGGTCGTTGATTAAAATGGTAAATTTTTCTGCAAATGAAAACAGCAAAGAGATGTCACTTCACATCTGTCAGAATGGCTATCATCAAAAAGTCTACAAATAACAAATGTCGACGAGGATGTGGTGAAAAGGGAATCGTTGTACACTGTTGGTGAGAATGTAAATTGGTGCAGCCACTATGGAAAACAGCATGGAGGTTCCTCAAAAAACTAAAAATAGAACTACCATATGATCCAGCAATCCCACTCCTGGGTATATATCCAGAAAATATGAAAACACTAATTTGAAAAGATACATGTACCCCAGTATTCATAGCAGCATTATTTACAATAGCCAAGCTATGGAACTATGGAAGCAACCTAAGTACCCATCAACAGACAAATGGATAAAGAAGAAGTGGCATATGTGCATATATATATACACACACACTCTCACACACACACACACACACACACACACACACACACACAATGGAATATTACTTAGCCATTAAAAAGAATGAAATTCTGCCATTTGCAGCAACATGGATGGACCTGGAGAATATTATGCTTAGTGAAATAAGTCAGACAGAGAAAGATAAATATTGTATGATATCACTTTTATATGGAATCTAAAAAATAAAACAAATGAATGTGTATAGCAAAACAGACACAGACTCACAGATATAGAAAGCAAACTAGTGGTTGGTTACCAAAAGTAAGAGGGAAGGGGGTGGGGCAAATCAGGGGTATGGGATTAAGAGGTACAAACAATTATGTATAAAACAGATAAGGAACAAAGATATATTGTATAAAGCAGGGAATTCTAGCCACTATCTTGTAATAGCTTTTAATGGAGTATAATCTGTAAAAATACTGAATTACTATGCTGTATACCTACAACTAATATAATACTGTAAATCAACTATGCTTCAAAAAAAAGGTTACTGCATGACAGAAAAGCTTGGACCAGTATTCTTTCCAAAAAAGATGGCAGGACGATATCAAGAGACAAAAGTCATGCTAACCACCATGCACACCTCCAGCCAAGCACCCAGAAAGACCACCAGGCACTGGCATTTTTCCCAGCATTGGCTTCTCACTTCTTTGGCTGCAGCCTGTAGCCCTGCTTCAGGTACCTGTTGGTTCCTGGCTGAGGATTGCTGCACAGCACCCCTGTAAAGTTTATCAGTGCCACCATGCCTCCCCAGATGGCGAGTATCTCCTGCAACATTGGCGCCACCAGCTTGAAGTGGTTCTGGGAGAAGCCACGGTAGCAGTTCATAAACAGCTGGTTGAACTGCTGTGGGCAGCCACAGAGCACCTCGCACTGGCTTCAAGAGTGGACAGTGTGCGTGACTTTGTGGCTGGACCCCAGGCCCTATCTTGACACATCTGCTGTGGTTCAGCTATACTTACTGGTTTAATTTTTCATATGAAGTTTAGAATCAACTCTCTAGTCTCAAGGTGGGATTTTCTTTTGTCGTCCAATTTAGTTGTGTTGGATAAAGAGTTCAGTACAAGGTTTATAAGGATGGTGATCGACAAATGACATTAGTGTATCTTAATTAAGGATGAAGCTTGCCCTGTCAACTATGGCCATATAAAATTACAGTAAGGAAGTAACCGTCAATTCCTACTTTACTGAGTGTTGTTTTTTATTTTAATTTCAAGCATGGTATTGAATATTGCCAAGTGCTTTTTCACCTTTCTATGAAAGTGATCATCTAATCTTTTCTCTCTTTAAAATTATTGATGCGATGAACTACATTAAGAGATTTTCCTCATTTATTTTGTTGTTTGTATTTTTAACTTTTGAACTATAATTTCATGCTTTCTTCTTCATTTTTATATAATATTTAAATCTCTGACTTTTTTCCAATCTCTATTTTAGCTGTATTGCATAGATTCTTTTTTTTTTTTTTAACATCTTTACTGGAGTAAAATTGCTTTACAATGTTGTGTTAGTCTCTGCTGTATAACAAAGAGAATCAGCTATTTGTATACATATATCCCCATAACCCCTCCCTCTTGCATCTCTCTCCCACCCTCCCTATCCCACCCTCTAGGTGGTCGCAAAGCACTCAGCTGATCTTCCTGTGCTATGCAGCTACTACCCACTAGCTATCTATTTTACATTTGGTAGTGTATATATGTCCATGATACTCTCTCATTTCGTCCCAGCTTACCCTTCCCAATCCCCACGTCCTGAAGTCCATTCTCTACGTCTGCATCTTTATTCCTGTCTTGCCCCTAGGTTCATCGGAACCATTTTTGTTTTAGATTCCATATATATGTGTTAGAATATGGTATTTGTTTTTCTCTTTCTGACTTACTTCACTCTGTATGACAGACTCTAGGTCCACCGACCTCACTACAAATAACTCAATTTCGTTTCTTTTTATGGCTGAGTAATATTTCATTGTATATATGTGCCACATCTTTATCCATTCATCTGTCAGTGGATACTTAGGTTGCTTCCATGTCCTGGCTATTGTAAATAGTGCTGCAATGAACATTGTGATACATGACTCTTTTTGAAATATGGTTTTCTCAGGGTATATGCCCAGTAGTGGGATTGCTGGGTCATATGGTAGTTCTAGTTTTAGTTTCTTAAGGAACCTCCATACTGTTCTCCATAGTGGCTGTATCAATTTACGTTCCCACAAACAGTGTAGGAGGGTTCCCTTTTCTCCACACCCTCTCCAGCATTTATTGTTAGTAGATTTTTTGATGATGGCCATTCTGACCGGTGTGAGGTGATACCACATTGTAGTTTTGATTTGCATTTCTCTAATGATGAGTGATGTTGAGCATCCTTTCATGTGTTTGTTGGCAATCTGTATATCTCCTTTGGAGAAATGTCTATTTAAGTTTTCTGCCCATTTTTGGATTGGGTTGTTCATTTTTTTGAAATTGAGCTGCATGAGCTGCTTGTAAATTTTGGACATTAATCCTTTGTCAGTTGCTTCATTTGCAAATATTTTCTCCCATTCTCAGGGTTGTCTTTTCCTCTTATTTATGGTTTCCTTTGCTGTGCAAAAGCTTTTAAATTTCATTAAGTCCCATTTGTTTATTTTTATTTCCATTTCTCTAGGAGGTGGGTCAAAAAGGATCTTGCTGTGATTTATGTCTTAGAGTGTTCTGCCTATGTTTTCCTCTAAGAATTTTATAGTGTCTGACCTTACATTTAGATCTTTAATCCATTTTGAGTTTATTTTTGTGTATGGTGTTAGGGAGTGTTCTAATTTCATTCTTTTCCATGTAGCTGTCCAGTTTCCCCAGCACCACTTATTGAAGAGGCTGTCTTTTCTCCATTGTATATTCTGGCCTCCTTTATCAAAAATAAGGTGACCATATATGTGTGGGTTTATCTCTGGGCTTTCTATCCTGTTCCATTGATCCATATTTCTGTTTTGGGGCCAGTAACATACTGTCTTGATTACTGTAGCTTTGTAGTATTGTCTGAAGTCTGGGAGACTGATTCCTCCAGCTCCGTTTTTCTTTCTCAATATTGCTTTGGCTATTTGCGGTCATTTGTGTTTCCATACAAATTGTGAAATTTTTTGTTCTACATCTGTGAAAAATGCCATTGGTAGTTTGATAGGGATTGCATTGAATCTGTAGATTGCTTTGGGTAGTATATTTTTTTTTCACAATTTTGATTCTTCCAATTCACAAACATCATATATCTCTCCATCTGTTTGCATCATCTTTAATTTCTTTCATCAGTGTCTTATAGTTTTCTGCATACAGGTCTTTTGTCTCCTTATGTAGGTTTATTCCTAGGTATTTTATTCTTTTTGTTGCAGTCGTAAGTGGGAGTGTTTCCTTAATTTCCATTTCAGGTATTTAATCATTAGTGTATAGGAATGCAAGAGATTTCTGTGCATTAATTTTGTATCCTGCTACTTTACCAAATTCATTGATTAACTCTAGTAGTTTTCTGGTAGCATCTTTAGGATCCTCTATGTATAATATCGTGTCATCTGCAAACAGTGACAGCTTTACTTCTTTTCCAATTTGGATTCCTTTTATTTCTTTTTCTTCTCTGATTGCTGTGGCTAAAACTTCCAAAACTATGTTGAATAATAATCGTGAGAGTGAAAGCCCCCTACTATTATTGTGCTAATGTTGATTTCCTCTTTTATGGCTGTTAGCATTTGCCTTATGTATTGGTGTGCTCCTATGTTGTGTCCATAAATATTTACAATTTTTATATCTTCTTCTTGGTTTGATCCCTTGATAATTATGTAGTGTCCTTCTTTGTCTCTTGTAATAGTCTTTATTTTAAAGTCTATTTTGTCTGATATGAGTATTTCTATTCCAGCTTTCTTTTGATTTCCATTTGCATGGAATATCTTTTTCCATCCCTTCACTTTCAATCTGTATGTGTCCCTAGATCTGAAGTGGATCTGTTTTAGGCTGCATTTATATGGGTCTTATTTTTGTATGTATTCAGCCAGTCTATGTATTTTGGTTGGGGCGTTTAATCCATTTACATTTAGGGTAATTATCGATATGTATGTTCCTATTACCATTTTCTTAATTGTTTTGGGTTTGTTTTTGTAGGTCTTTTCCTTGTCTTTTGTTTCCTACCTAGAGAAGTTCCTTTAGCATTTGTTGTAAAGCTGGTTTTGTGGTGCTCCTTCCACTCCCAAGTTTTAAAGTAGGCCTGGAATATACCTCCCCCTTTTTTAAAAAAAATTTATTTATTTTATTTATTTATTTTTGGCTGTGTTGTGTCTTCATTGCTGTCTGCGGGCTTTCTCTAGTTGCAGCAAGCAAGGGCTCTTCTTCGTTGTGGTGCACGGGCTTCTCATTGCGGTGGTTTCTGTTGTTGCATATCATGGTCTCTAAGTGTGTGGGCTTCAGTAGTTATGGCACATGGGCTCAGTAGTTGTGGCTTGTGGGTTCTAGTGCGCCAGCTCAGTAGTTGTCACGCATGGGTTTAGTTGCTCTGTGGCATGTGGGATCTTCCTGGCGCAGGGCTCGAACCCATGTCCCCTGCATTGTCAGGCAGATTCTTAACCACTGCTCCACCAGGGAAGACCTACCTCCCTTTTGTGATACAAGATTTTGAGCTGTTTAATCTACATGTCCTTATTTGTACACTGGGAAGCCCTCTGCAAGCACTTCATATTTGATATTTGCCCCTTGGGTTTCAACCTCACTTGACTTGGGCTAAATAAATCTTGCAGTTACTTTGTGAAATGTACTTTGTACATTTAAGAAAGTTCTTCTTTGCATGTGTTTTTCCTAATGAAGTACTCTACTCAACTTCCGTAAAGTACCTGATTATCAAGCTAGTTTTCTCTCTAGATAGTGCTGAGATGGTAGCCAGGCAACAAAAAATGATAGCACCTATTGCAGTTTGCCAATACAGCTGAGGGTTGTGGAAGACAAAGAAACAAACAAAACTGCAGGAAGCCAAAGGTTGGGGTCCTCTCTGTAAATTTACCCCTCAGCCAGGAAATGAACTGAACTGTATTTTTAAATATTAGAATATGGCAATGTCAGTAATGAAGGAAGTTAATATCTTTAAATCAGAAGTACCATGGGAACTCTCCCTTAATTTCAATTAGTGTGTCATCATTTCACAATATAATTTTAAATAATATAATTTTTTAAGGCAGTAATCTCATTTTTGGGGATAAAACTGCTCATCTGATTTAGTTCTTTTGTTGACTTGTGAATTCCTTAAGGAAAGTGCATGTGTTTAATCAGACATAAAATTTGAAAGAGTAAAAAATACAAGAATAAGGAAACAAAACCTCTTATAATTCAACAATATCAATCATTTCATTAGATTTCACTGAGGAAGCATCAAAAACAAGTCACCAACAGTTCATTCTTGACCTGGATGCCCATGCACTCATGTCCCAAAATCCAATTCTGCTTTTAAGTCAAGAATTCAGTCAGCTACTTGGGTAGCTCCCACCTGCTAACCTGTTATCATCAATAGTTCTTTTCCAATCCTGAGAACCCATACTAAATACTCATCCATTCTCTTTCTGAAGATATTTAAATATTTATTAAGCAGGATACAATAGAACAAATACCCCAAATGAAACTTTTAGCTGAGATTTCTTAACTCTCAGAGACACAAAATGTAATGGTGATTTTTTTTATTCTTTTTTCCTTCCATGTATCTGTTTACTTATTTATTCCACAGACATTTATTTAGCACCTACTATCTATGAGGAAATGAAATAAACACTGGGGATACATATATCAATAACACAATCCCTGCTCCAAAAAACTCATAATTCATTAGAGAGAAAATTACATAAAAGTGTCATTATAATATATGTATTAATAGTAATTACCCTGAGAGATATATATTAGTTGTGAGGGGAGTACAGAGAAAGGCAGGCCTGGTATCCAACTTTTTTCAACACTCTTTATCTTATCAACTTCTTTCTTTTCACTCTCTTTTTCCATAGCATCCAGCTTCAGTTCACTTACAAGAACAAAGGCTTTAAATTTTTAAAAGAATGCAAAGGAATTTCATATCCACAGGATAAGACTATGAATGGTAAAGTGAGCTTTAAGTGTCAGACTTAACATCTATTGACCTGGTATATTGTTTTCTAAATGTACTTTGCTTTCAATTTTGAAATGTCTAAATAGGTTAGGAAATGTGCTTATCACTAGAATTTACAAGTGCCCTGCTTGTCAGATAAACTAACATCCACTTATGACAGAATATCAATTTCCATCTTGGAATACGGAATTTAAAGATCAGTCAACAAATTAAAACACTTTGTCTTAATTGGTAGTGATGCTCTTAAATACTTTTTGAAAATTCTATATATTTTTTGAAAGACCAATAATTGAAAATTACCTGGCAATTGTAGATAACAAAGGGTTGTCTTTTCGTTTTAATATAGGTTTTTCTCTATGTTTTGTTTAATTCATCAGGCAATTTTGAGCATGCATTATGTGGAAAATGCTATGCTTAGTACTCTGGGAGAATAGTTTCACACAGGCCCTGTTCTTAGGGAGCTTATAATACACAATCACAGAAATAGAATTGTGGAACTGGAAAATCTTATAAATCTTATCTGGTCTAATAGCCTAATTTTCTACATTAGCTTATCTAATACTTGGTGAAAACTTTGTAAGTGGCACACATAAATTATCGTACCCAGGATCACACATGTGATAAATAGCAACGTCAAAATTTCAATCCATGGAGATGGATTCATAGCCCATTCCTCTTAATAAACTACACTATAGTTTGAGATGAGGAAAACATGGCTTAGAGGATGAAAAAGACTTACCACCCAGAGTCACAAGCTGTTTAGTGTCTAAGGCAGGATTAAAACCCACATCTCCCAATAATCTACCAAGTGTTGTCCATTATTCCATTCTAAATTAATAATTCATTTTCATGCAAAATGGCAGAAGAATGAAACTAATTCTTATTATGATATTTATTAGTTTGAGAAACCAGACATACATAAAAATAGAGCTAATGGGCAGCAAAAGAAATATAATGAGCTGTGTAGTAACATGGGTTTTTTTGTACCATCAGTATAACTCACTGGTATCTTTTTAAAGGTAGTCAGCATGCCTGCTTAAAGTAGCAGCATTACTGAGTTGGACAAATATAAATGTTATCCATAACACAGTTTTGACAGTAAGGTCAGCAGTGCACAGAAAATGCATGTTGCAAAATAGTCAACAATCAATTCAGGTATTAAAAAAGCTCTGACTGGGATGCAAAATGTTGCAGTAATTCTCTGCTTACAGATCCAAGTATGTGTAGTAAAATGCAAAATGGAAAGCCATCTTAAGGGAAATGCCTTTTGAAATCCATTTGAATGAAATCAAGGAACTGTCAGAACACGTGACATCACCTGGTGTCTAGATTATTCTTTGGACAGCGAAGAATATAAGATCTATCCTCTTCTAAGGGTACAAGGCAACTTATTTCCAGATATTGCCCTAATAAATAGCTAACAGTATCATATGAAAGCTGACTCATTTCAGTGTATCAAAGTTTGATAAAAGTACATTCCATAAAATCATTTTTTAAATCACTTTTGCCAAAAATGTGATCACAAGGTTTTCAAGATCACCATGCCAAATAAAAAGTCATTGTAGCTAATGCCTTTGATGCTAAATTACAGTATGGTTCTCTCACAGAGATATATACATTCCTTGCTTCAAAGGCAAGACTTAGCGTTTTGGAAAAGAAACAATTCCAACAAATCAGGAATTAGAATCTAAAGCATAGGTAATTTTGGGGACAGCCTATTTAAAGAAAAGAGTTCTGAGCAGATTCTCCAGGGTATGTACCAGAAAAATAAAAGCATATAAAGGCAAGCTGAAATGATTTTATCTTAAAATTTAGGAATATATTTTTTCTCATTTGGGAGGAATGGGACAAGATTGGGAGGGAGAAGAACTTGAACAGGTGATAAATTGAGGTGCCTCCAGTCTTTTTCCATATATTCCCTGAGCTACTGGAGTAAACTAAATCCCATCAGGTACTAAAAATGAAAGTAGTCTGACAATATGGAAAATATGAGTATTTTGTGAATAATGCAATTACAAAGCAGTGCCACCAATCAGATGAATTCTTGGTGCTTTTTGCTGAGAAGGAAGTTTTGGCAGACTCACAATTGAAAATGTGGTTGCAGATGCTCCAGTGATGATAATTACTTATTGAGGGTATTCTAAATAACAGTCTTCAGTTTGGCATCTCTGTTGCCTCCAGGAGATGGTACTTCTTTCTTTGATGGCATATTTCAATACTATCCTGATCCTGGGCTTAGCAGAGAATGTATTTGCCAGAAGACTTCAAGATGTCCTTCATTATTTCAGTGTATTTGGTAGCAGAAAGAACAAATAGAAATGGGGCAGCAGACCTTATAATACTTTCTTCTTACACAAATTTTCAATTTTTGGAGGAATTACCCACACCCTATACAAGACACTGAAGCCTTATACCTTATTATCCTTCCAAACAAAGTCAAGTCTCCCTGCACTTCTCTGCCAAGTTGCCTGTCTCAGAATGGCAGGGGCTCTTGCCTCCCTGTTATGTGCCATTTTCACAGAGGTGAATGTGAGCCACTGTATCTTATAAATGATATTTTTTCATTTGTTAACTCACCAGGTGTGCAATGATCAATTTCATTTGCTCAGGTTTATACCAAGCCACTCAATAGTAAATATGGAACAGATGTAGCCTATGTCGATGTCCTGCTTTGTCTGTTACTACAGATTCTAGATAATGTTGTGTCATCATTAAAGAACAGCAGATGGATAAGGACATAGTGCTTGGAAAACCCACATATAAAGGAGTAAATTGACCTAGGAAGAGAAAATGAGTAGAAGAACTCAGAGATAGGAGGAGGACCAGGAGAGTACAGCAAAAATAAGAAGTCCAGACCCATGAGAGTCAATGGTATGGTACCATCAGGGTCCAAATACCTGAGAAACAGTAGAGATAATGGTGTACATTTCAGTCCAAGTCTGAAGCCAGAAAAAAACTGATGTTCCAACTCAAACACAGGCAGTAAGTTAAGCAAAATGAGAAGACAGAGAAATATGCAGCAGATGAAGGAGCCAAGTAAAAACACACCAGACCAAACAAATGAAGAGGAAATAGGCAGTCTACCTGAAAGAGAAATCAGAGTAATGATAGTAAAGATGACCCAAAATCTTGTAAATAGAATGGAGAAAATTCAAGGACCTAGAAGAACTAAAGAGCAAACAAACAATGATGAACAACACAATAAATGAAATTAAAAATTCTCTAGAAGGAATCAATACCAGAATAACTGAGGCAGAAGAACGGATAAGTGACCTGGAAGATAAAATAGAGGAAATAACTACCGCAGAGCAGAATAAAAGAATTGAGGACAGTCTCAGAGACCTCTGGGACAACATTAAATGCACCAACATTTGAATTATAGGGGTCCCAGAAGAAGAAGAGAAAAAGAAAGGGTCTGAGAAAACATTTGAAGACATTATAGTTGAAAACTTCCTTAAAAGGGGAAAGGAAATAGTTAATTAAGTCCAGGAAGCACAGAGTCCATTACAGGATAATCCAAGGAGAAACATGCCAAGACACATATTAATCAAACTATCAAAAATTAAATGCAAAGAAAAAATATTAAAAGCAGCATGGGAAAAGCAACAAATACCATACAAGGAAATCCCCATAAGGTTAACAGCTGATCTGTCAGCAGAAACTTTGCAACCCAGAAGGGAGTGGCAGGACATATTTAAAGTGATGAAAGGGAAAAACCTACAAACAAGATTACTCTACCCAGCTAGGATCTCATTCAGATTCAATGGAGAAATTAAAATCTTTACAGACAAGCAAAAGCTAAGAGAATTCAGCACCACCAAACCAGCTTTACAACAAATGCTAAAGCAACTTCTCTAGGCAGGAAACACAAGAAAAGGAAAAGGACCTACAAAAACAAACCCAAAGCAATTAAGAAAATGGTAATAGGAACATACATATTGATAATTACCTTAAATGTAAATGGATTAAATGCTCCCACCAAAAGACATAGACTGGCTGAATGGATACAAAAAAAAGACCCATATATATGCTGTCTACAAGAGACCCAATTCAGACCTAGGGACATATACAGACTGAAAGTGAGGGGATGGAAAAGATATTCCATGCAAATGGAAATCAAAAGAAAGCTGGAGTAGCAATTCTCATATCAGGCAAAATAGACTTTAAAATAAAGGTTATTACAAGAGACAAAGAAGAACAATACATAATGATCAAGGGATCAATCCAAGAAGAAGATATAACAGTTGTAAATATTTATGCACCCAATGTAGGAGCACCCCAATACATAAGGCAAATGCTAACAGCCATAAAAGTGGAAATCGACAGTAATACAATAATAGTAGGGGACTTTAACACCCACTTTCACCAATGGATAGATCACCCAAAATGAAAATAAACAAGGAAAGACAAGCTTTAAATGATACATTAAACAAGATGGACTGATAATTGATATTTATAGGACATTCCATCCAAAAACAACAGAATACACTTTCTTCTCAAGTGCTCATGGAACATTTTCCAGGATAGATCATATCTTGGGTCACAAATCAAGACTTGGTAAATTTAAGAAAATTGAAATCATATCAGGCATCTTTTCCGACCACAACGCTATAAGATTAAATATCAATTACAGGAAAAAAAACTGTAAAAAATACAAACAAGTGGAGGCTAAACAATACACTACTAAATAACCAAGAGATCACTGAAGAAATCAAAAAATACCCAGAAACAAATGACAGTGAAAACACAACGACCCAAAACCTATGGGATTCAGAAAAACAGTTCTAAGAGGGAAGTTTATATCAATACAATCCTACCTCAAGAAACAAGAAAAATCTCAAATAAACAACCTAACCTTAAACCTAAAGCAATTAGAAAAAGAAGAACAAAAAAAACCCCACACTTAGCAGAAGGAAAGAAATCATAAAGATCAGACCAGAAATAAATGAAAAAGAATGGAAGGAAACAATAGCAAAGATCAATAAAACTAAAAGCTGGTTCTTTGAGAAGATGAGCAATATTGATAAACCATTAGCCAGACTCATTAAGAAAAACAGGGAAAAGACTCAAATCAACAGAATTAGAAATGAAAAAGGAGAAGGAACAACTGACACTAAATAAATACAAAGGATTATGAGAGATTACTACAAGCAACTATATGCCAATAAAATGGTGTACATTTCTTCCTGCAAGTACCAGGAAGAAATGGACAAATTCTTAGAAAAGCACAACCTTCTGAGGCTGAATCAGGAAGAAGTAGAAAATATAAACACACCAATCACAAGCACTGAAATTCAAACCGTTATTAAAATTCTTCCAATAAACAAAGGCCCAGGACCAGATGGCTTCACAGGCAAATTCTATCAAACATTTAGAGAAGAGCTAACACCTATCCTTCTCAAACTCTTCCAAAATATAGCAGAGGGAGGAACACTCCCAAACTCATTCTAGAAGGCCACCATCATCCTGATACCAAAACCAGACAAAGATGTCACAAAAAAATAAAACTACAGGCCAATATCACTGATGAACATAGATGCAAAAATCCTCAACAAAATACTAGCAAACAGAATCCAGCAGCACATTAAAAGGATCATACACCATGATCAAGTGGGGTTTATCCCAGGAATGCAAGGATTCTTCAATATACACAAATCAATCAATGTGATACACTATATTAACAAATTGAAGGATAAAAACCATATGATAATCACAATAGATGCAGAAAAAATGTTCGACAGAATTCAACACCCATTTATGATAAAAACTCTCCAGAAAGTAGACATAGAGGGAACTTACCTCAACATAATAAAGGCCATGTATGACAAACCCACAGCCAACATCGTCCTCAAAGGTGAAAAACTGAAACCATTTCCACTAAGATCAGGAAGAAGACAAGGTTGCCCACTCTCACCGCTATTATTCAACATAGTTTTGGAAGTTTTAGCCACAGCAATCAGAGAACAAAAAGAAATAAATGGAATCCAAATTGGAAAAGAAGAAGTAAAACTGTCACTGTTTGCAGATGACATGATACTATACATAGAGAATCCTAAAGATGCTACCAGAAAACATCTGGAGCTAATCAATGAATTTGGAAAACTAGCAGGATACAAAATTAATGCACAGAAATCTCTTACATTCTTATACACTAATGATGAAATATCTGAAATAGAAATTAAGGAAACACTCCCATTTACCATTGCAACAAAAAGAATAAAATACTTAGGAATAAACCTACCTTAGGAGACAAAAGACCTGTATGCAGAAAACTATAAGACACTGATGAAAGAAATTAGAGATGATATAAACAGATGGAGAGATATACCATGTTCTTGGATTGGAAGAATCAACATTGTGAAAATGACTATACTACCCAAAGCAATCTACAGATTCAATGCAATCCCTATCAAGCAACCAATGGCATTTTTCACAGATCTAGAACAAAAAGTTTCACAGTTTGTATGGAAACACAAAAGACCCTGAATATCCAAAGCTATCTTGATAAAGAAAAACAGAGCAGTAGGAATCAGTCTCTCTGACTTCAGACTGTACTACAAAGCTATATTAATCAAGACAGTATGGTACTAGCACACACAAAAACGAAAACAGAAATATAGATCAATGGAACAGGATAGAAAACCCAGATATAAACCCACGCACATATGGTCACCTTATCTTAGATAAAGGAGGCCAGAATATACAATAGAGAAAAGACAGCATCTTCAATAAGTGGTGCTGGAAAAACTAGACAGCTACATGGAAAAGAATGAAATTAGAACACTCCCTAACACCATACACAAAAATAAACTCAAAATGGATTAAAGACGTAAATATAAGGCCAGACACTATAAAACTCTTAGAGGAAAACATACGCAGAGCACTCTATGACATAAATCACAGCAAGGTCCTTTTTGACCCACCTCCTACGGAAATGGAAATAAAAACAAAAATAAACAAATGGGAACTAATGAAACTTAAAAGCTTTTGCACAGCAAAGGAAACCATAAACAAGACAAAAAGACAACTCTCGGGCTTCCCTGGTGGCACAGTGGTTGAGAATCTGCCTACCAATGCAGGGGACATAGGTTCTAGCCCTGGTCCGGGAAGATCCCACATGTCGCGGAGCAACTAAGCCTGTGTGCCACAACTACTGAGCCTGTGCTCTAGAACCTGTGAACCGCAAGTACTGAAGCCTGTGAGCCTAGAGCCCATGATCTGCAGCAAGAGAAGCCACCGCAATGAGAAGCCCGTGCACCGCAACAAAGAGTAGCTTCCCCTTGCCGCAACTAGAGAAAGCCCATGCACAGCAACAAAGACCCAACACAGCCAAAAATAAATAAGTTAAATAAATAAATTTATATATTAAAAAAAAACTCTCAGAATGGGAGAATATATTTGCAAACGAAGCAAGTGACAAAGGACTAATCTCCAAAATATACAAGCAGCTCATGCAGCTCAATATCAAAGAAACAAACAACCCAATCCAAAAATGGGCAGAAGACCAAATAGACATTTTTCAAAAGAAGATATACAGATTGGCAACAACACGTGAAAGGACGCTCAACATCACTAATCATTAGAGAAATGCAAATCAAAACTACAATGAGGTATCACCTCACACCGGTCAGAATGGCATCATCAAAATATTTACAGCAAAAAAAAAAAAAAAAAATCTACAAACAGTAAATGCTGGAGAGTGTGTGGAGAAAAGGGAACCCTCTTGCACTTTTGGTGGGAATATAATTTGTTACAGCCACTATGGAGAACAGTATGGAGGTTCCTTAAAAACCTAAAAATAGAACTACCATATGACCCAGCAATCCCACTCCTGGGCATACACCCTGAGAAAACCATAATTCAAAAAGGGTCATGGACCACAATGTTCATTGCAGCTCTATTTACAATAGCCAGGACATGGAAGCAACCTAAGTGTCCATCGACAGATGAATGGATAAAGAAGATGTGGCACATATATACAATGGAATATTACTCAGCCATAAAAAGAAATGAAATGGAGGTATTTGTAATGAGGTGGATGGAGTTAGAGTCTGTCATACAGAGTGAAGTAAGTCAGAAAGAGAAAAATAAATACCGTATGGTAACACAAATATATGCAATCTAAAAAAAAAAATGGTTCTGAAGAACCTAGGGGCAGGACAGGAATAAAGACGCAGATGTAGAGAATGGACTTAAGGACACGGGGAGGGGGAACGGTAAGCTGGGATGAAGTGAGACAGTGGCCTTGTCATATATACACCACCAAATATAAAATAGATAGTTAGTGGGAAGCAGCGGCATAGCACAGGGAGGTCAGCTCAGTGCTTTGTGACCACCTAGAGGGGTGGAATACGGAGGGTGGGAGGGAGACGTAAAAGGGAGGGGATATGGGCATATATGTATACGTATAGCTGATTCACTTTGTTATACAGCAGAAATTAACACAACATTGTAAAGCAATTATACTCCAATCAAGATGTTAAAAAAAAATTCTGTGTGTATTCTCTGAAGTACTATATCATTGAAATGCAGAATGTTCTATTAGTAGATATAAGTTTGAAGTTTTTCACTCAAAAGTTTTAATGTGAATCTTTTTTTTCCTCTTCTTTTTTATTTTCTTTTTTCTTTACTCCAGTTGTATTCTTTATTCAGATATTTTTAGCTTATATAAGAAGATAAAACCAACTTTTAAAATATTAAAGAAGAAAAATGAATCAAACTTGAATTGTAAACTAATTCATAGAGAAGAGATATAGCCTGGTCATTTGGAAATGAGTATAGGCTAAGAATGTTCAGGGTCATTGAGATTTTTTTTAAAAACCATTAAGAAATATTGAAAATGTTCTTTTCAGAGTCAGTTTCATGGGATTTTTAAATTACCAATATGTCACTGGTAATCTCGTATTTAAGTTGGAAACGAAAAGAATTGTAGGGCGTTAAGAGTTGTCAGCAACAAATTTTTTAGTAAAAACAGGGCTTTTGCTTCCTAAGCTTCTAGGTGACTGATTCCACTGGGGCATTGGACAGCTAATAAATTAACTTCATGAAACCTAAGAAATATAGTGATGTTAAGTTTGTTTTTCAGGGAGAAATTATTTTATTTGATGTGACTCATTTTTAACCTCCTGAGATGAAGTCCTAGAAAAGGGGCTATGGTCCAAGTAACTATATGATTTAAAGAGGTTTTTCTTCTTCAAATCTAGGAAATGTTTACTGAAATAAAGATACTGGGAGTAAGGAGAACTGATTGCTACTCACAGAATCATTATTTTCTTATATTTCGTGTGACTGTGGTCAACTCATTAATTGAGACTAAAAATTAATAACTCCACCTGCACAACAATGATCTGTTGTCTTTTCTCGTCTCCTGGATTCTGGAAAGGAAAACAAGAATGTCACAAGTAACATGGTAGTAAAAACATTGGAATAAAAGTGCCCAATAATATTAAATATTATTATGCATCAGCTAGATATATTTCTTGTCTTGTAAAACTTGTGAATATTAGAGTGATTCATGAAACCCTGCAGTCTTAATTTTAGATTGTGAACATACTGATCAAAGATTTTCTATACTCTCTTTGGCATGATTCCAGGGGTCTTAGCCATATTTAATAACCAAAAAGTATTTTACATCAGAGTTTTCAGAACAAATTTCTCCTTCACTCATACCCCTTTTTCAATTCTTTCTGCAAGATGCATGATACCAATGAAGAATGGGACTAAAGAATCTAAATCAAGGCTTTCCAGGGTCTGAATTTGTCATTGATAAAGGTTTCTGAAAGAGAAGAACAAAGATCAAGGAGCTTTGTAAAGGATATTGAAGACACATTTGCAGCAATATAGTTGGTGACAAAGAATCTTATACTCAATTGCTGATCTGTGCTAAAATATATTCAGAAAGGGGTCATCTGTCTTTTACTGACTATCAATCAACCTTTCCACATGGATTCAATTGGAATTTTAGATTTCTATCTTTTTAAATTAAAAAAAAAGTTACCAGAGGACAAAGTCACAGATTGTAATTTGCTAAAAGGAATTTGGTTTAGTTTTCTATGAAAGTAGCATAATCACCAACTATGCTATGAATGGTGTCATCTTTCATTAATCAGTGAAGATTTTGCCCATTACAGGCATATCCCCCTTTGTCTTAGTTCAGGCTGCTGTAACAAATTACCATAGAGTGGGTGGCTTAGACAGCAAACATTTATTTCTCACAGTTGTTGAGGCTGGGAAGTCCAAGATCAAGATTAGGTGTCTGGTGAGAGCCCTCTTCTGGTTTTCAGATGGCCATCTTCTTGGTATGTCCTCACATGGGAGAGAGGGAGGGAAGGGGGAGTAAAGGGAGGTTAAGCAAAGAGTAGGGAAGAGAGTGAAAGAGAGAGAGAAGCTTTCTTATGTCTTTTCTTATAAGGACACTAATTCAGATCATGACCTAATTACCTCCCATAGGGCCTATGTCCAAATATTGAATATTATCACATTGGAGATTATAGTTTCAACATATGAATTTCATGGGGGACACAAACATTAAGTCCATAGCACCATTCCAGCCTCAGAATAGATTTCTTGGGTGGGGGTAAAAGCATTATCAACCACGGGAAAAAATAGAGTTGAAAATAATTGTCAGTGACCCCTCTGTTTACTAAAACTTGCTTCTTTCATACTTGATTTTTATTCCTCTTTTCATTTTTAACCATTGTACCTTCTACCAATGTAACTTTGAAAGCTGAGTCTCCAAAGGCAAAGTGAAAGGAAGAATTTACCTTATGAATATGGTCAACATAAGTGATAATGGTGACTAATGAAACATGTTTAATTCTTTGATATTAAACTTTATGTAAATTTCCCTCAAATATATCCATTTATTTTGCTGCTATAGATATTTCTTCATATGATTTTAGGTACAAGTGGACTCATTTCATGCAAGATTTAATGTAACTCATCATATGTAAATCACTTTAAAGGCATTGGTAGATTGGCCAATTTAATTTTAATCATTCCCAAGGTTGTGTCATAATTGTTCTATGTGAATCATTTTATTAATATAATATTTGTTTGTTTAAAAATATCCTTCATTTAAGCTTTATTGAGTTTATCAAGATTTTTACCTTCTTATAGTGTGGGTCGCCTTACTCAGCTTGCTGAAGAGCTTAGGTTTAGGGTATATGGCATATTGTAGTTTATGATATACATTTTGGCTGGCTTTTAGTGTAAAATTCTCTTCTTAACCAATTTGACATCTGTGGTGCATTGACCGTGATTTATCAATATGGTCTTGCATCAGAAGTCTTAAAAATAATAATCATTGGGAACCAATTAGCTTTTCTTTGTTTGAAAACTCGTCCCTAGAAAAACAACCATTTACTTCTTGTTTACAGTCAAGCCAGATATTATCCTTGAGAGATTTATTTTAGCTATTAGGAAATAAATTATCTTTGCACTGCATATATTCCTCGAATAGATACAGTGATGGTTAGTATTCTGTGTCAACTTGGTTAGGCTGTAGTACCCAGTTATTCAATCAAACACTAATCTAAGTGTGCTATGAAGGTATTTTGTAGATGTGGTTAACATCTAAAATTAGTTTACTTTAACGAAGGAAGATTATCCTCAATAATGGGGTTGAGCATCACCCAATCAATTGAAGGCCTCCTCTTCGAGGGCACATGACTAGGCCGCATTTCCCAGACTCCTTGCAGTTAGGTGGGGCCGTATGAATGATTTATAGCCAGAGGTGCATAGAGGGAAATAATATATGCTCTTTCAAGCTTGACCCATTAAATATTCTATTTGCCATTCTTCATGTTCTTTCCCAATGTGCTGGCTGTATATTGTTTGCAAGGGTGACCTTGGAAATCGTCTATTGAAGATTGCAGAGCTGCTAGTAGCATGCATTCCTGAATAACTGCAGGGAGCAGAAGTCACCCCACCCCCATCACCACGAACAATGCATACTGAGTAAAGAAAGACACCTCTACTGTGTTAAACCACTTAAATTTGGGGGTTGGCTTGTTGCAGAAGTTAGCCTACCTCAACTAAAAATTACTGTATTACTGTCTTTCTCACAGCCATCTTACTAGATTGCTAACTGAAATAACCAACAATCAGGCCTCCTATTCCATCTTTCCATTAGGAAGTTGATCCAAGTTTTCCAGTGGTATTTAAAATGGAGTAGGAAGCTTTTGGACTGGGTTTTTCAGCCTATATACCTTTACTTCTATCTCCTAAAATACATAGAAAAAGTAAAGTTAGAATAATATATATTAAGTTGCCTTCAGAGGCAGTTCATCCACTGAATAGTTTCTGATCAGAGAATAACCCTTTAAAAATATTATAGACCTCATTGTTCAGAAAGCACCCTCTTTTCTGAAAATATAACAATAAGACCAATGGCAATGGTTTGGCTATATATAAGACTAACTGATTTTTAAATTCAAAGTATTCAAATTTTGGCATCTAAGATCTCTCATTCAGAATTCCAGTAGAGATTCAGAGACTCTCTTAGCAAAATAGCACTTTGTAAATAGATAGGATGTCAAGGATATTTCATTTGAATATTTGAGATAATGGAATAATAGAAAATCAGAGCTATTGTGAACAATAAAGATCATCTAGATCATGCCCTTTAGCTTAAAGTTAGAGAAACTGAGGCCCAGAGAGCTAAAGTGATTGGATTGAAGTCACACAGATAGTGGCACATTTAAAACAAGATTAGCTAGGCACTAGGCTTAGAATGGGAGGCTGACTTCTGGAGTTTCTGAGTATGTGAGTGAGTGTGTTTGTGTGTGTGTGTGTGTGTTTAGCCTTCAGTGGAATTAAAATCAAAAAGAGAAAACCAAAGTATGGCTCTTCATTGGATTCATATAGTAAGAGAGACCAACCAGATCAAACTCCTTAAAATACCTTAACAATCAAGTGGGACGTCATTAATTGCATCCTGGCTGATCTTAGATAATTTTTGTAATCAATATTTTGTCATGTCATGAAAATATATTTTATTATTGGATTGAGTCTGGCCAACAACTGAAGTGAGTGAGGGAGAGGATTTTACCCTAAAGCCTTCAGCTAAGGGCACAGACCATTCGAAACCTTGATTCCGGCCTGTGAAACCTGGAGAAGAGAAACCATCCAAGCCCAGCCAGACTTTGACTTACAGAACTGTGAGATAATACATTTATGTTGTTTTAAGCCACTGCATTTTTGGTAATTTGTTACACAGCAATAGAAAATTAATACAGTTATTTGCATCTTTCCTGCCTTGGCTATCTCTTTGATTAAAATGCCTTACCTTCCAGATTTATTTAACAGTTATGATACAGGTGGAATTTTCCTTAAAACAGAGTCCTGTGATATAATAGGAGAAGAAAAGGACTGTGAAATATAATCAGCACATTTTCCATTTAACAAGAAAATAAATATCTCACATATACCATCCTTTCCCTCCCTAACCTTCAATTTGATGTTCCTCTTATCGAGGCATAAGAAAAATATGATGAGAACTAGTTTGTAGGAGAGAGACTTTTCTACTGATCCTAGAATTTGGAAAATAAATTATGTCATAACTATTGTCCAATTATGCCTAAGGCTGAAAACTTATTATTCTCATTAAATTAAATGAAAATCTATTTTCACATCTGTGAGTAGGATATAGTGTATGTTTTGAATGTATTACATTAATTTCCTTTCAATTGTGGTATAGATTAATTGACTGGTCATTGCACTGGTGAAAGAAGATGAAGTATAGTAGAAGGAAATTGAGAAGTAAAAAGAAAAACGATTGAAACTTTCGCTTCCTGGGAATTGGAATAGCAAAATAAGTTTCACAGAACCATAACAGTGAGAAAACATGAAGACTGCTTTCAGCCAGTTTAGGTAAATCAGAAAACACTGATATCATCATACCTTGGAGCTGCCTGTATCTCCTGTTAATTTAGGGGAAAAAAGAATTTCCCCTATTCCTAAATCTCTATAGAATAAAACTATCTTTGCTCACCATAAGTTCAAATTCTGATGAATCTTATTATATCTGTTGCTTCTTGTAACATTATTATGCAGCTTCGTGTCTCTTTATTGGAACTTCTCTTTTATTGCCTGTCACAGCTGTCACACAGATCACATAGCCTAATTCCCAGCTCAAAATAATCAGGAGCTTCATTTTGGAGTTGTGCTTACTTGGATCACCTTCAGTGACCATTATAAACATTTGGATTTGCACATACAGTCTGGTCTATTTGGTTTTCAACCAATTAAATGTGCTCGTTTTTTGTATTGTTATGATTCTGTCAGCTGCATAAAATATTCTTGTGTGCAGTGGTTGATATTGTACAAGAAGAATATTGCTTTTCTGGTATGTGAATGAATTTCATGACAAACTTGGTTTTGTTATTTTTGTAATTGCCCTGGTTGCTTTCAGCAACATCTGCCTTCAAAATTACAGTTCACAGAAGAGCATCTTTACATGATGGAAATTTGGCCAGGGTATTCCGCATCAGGCAGTTTGATTATTTTCTAGTATTCTACTAAAATGTATTTGTGTTTATCTGGGCTATTGGTGAACTTCATAGTTTTTATGAAGTACTGCTTCAAGAGACCTGGACTGGTCCTGGAACCAGTTGGCTCTGTGATTTTAAAGTATTCACTTAGCCTCTCTGTGTTTGTTTTTTCTCATCTGGAATATAGAGGTGAAAATATCTCCCACATGCATTGCCCTTAAAACTGTAATTTATTTTCTCTCTCAGTGCAAAAGTGTTTCTTGCCATCTACTTCCCTGCAAGAGAGAGAATGAGGGCAAAACTTGACTGACTTGTACCATGTTTGGCAAACTCTCTCCTTGTCTCTCAAGATCACAGTGATAATATACTGGTCATCAGCAAACATTGGGGATTGCAAAAGGAACAAGAACAGAGCCCATCATCCAATTTCATTCATAGCTGACTATAACCTAACCATAAGGCAAGCTGGGAAATCCCCATGATTCCAGGTACTGGGCAAAGTTCCCAGGGACAACTAGCTTCTTCCTGATGGATTCAAAAAGTATACATCCATAATATGTCAACTCAAGGCCACTAGGCAAATGATCAAATAGTATTTTGTGCATAGTATAATACTGACTAATAGTGAAATTTAAGGAAAGAAATGCAACTATGTATCTAGTGAACTTCTTAGAAATGCAAATACCAGAATAAGAATGTTCACTGATGTGGTTCTTAAAAAACAAGAAATTTATTTTCCATTAATTTTCTTTTATAAAGGAACAAAGATACCTGGTATAAATAAACAAGGATACATTAAGCAAAAATTTTCAGGAACTGCTATGTAATGGACCCAGTACTCTGCTGTGCAATATTGGGATCCAGGAATGAAAGACTTAGCTGGCAATTCGGCTAGAAAGGCAAGATTTGTTAGAGTACTTCATATAAAAAAACAACTAGAGAACAATATGAGATGATATATAATGCTGTGCTTGATGACTTAGCATTTTACCAAAGAGATTACTTATAGCTTCCAAAAGGAAAATAAAATTTCTTTACCAAGACTCCAAGACCCTTCACAGTCTGACTTTAACTTACTCTTCTAGTCTTATCTACCTCTCTCTACTACATACCCTACACTCTCCGGTCACCATTCCCTATACAAGAATTTTATGGCTTTTTGAGTTTGTCGTTATTTCTCTTTAAATGAAATACACTTTTCTGATTGGTAAAGTTCTACTTCCACTCAAGACGCATCTCTTCCATTTCGCTTCTCTGTAAGTTATCTATACATGTTATGTTATTTTCTCCATTCTACTTTAGTACTTATAATATTTAGAATTATTTAAATTTATGTTTGTGAGTCAAGGGCAAGTATAACATCTTAATACTCTCTATAGCACCAAACACTCAGCAGAATGTTTGACCCATAGTTTGTGCTTAATCAACCGTTTTTATTCCATTCCAATTGATATTTGTTCATCCATTCAGTTTATATATACATAAGTTTAGAAAGGTAAGGTAAGAATCAGTTGATGAAGGAAACTTGCATATCTACCTGAGGAGTTTGGGATTTCTCCTACGGAAACGGGGAGCCACAGTAGGATTTTGAGCAGAGAAGTAGAATAATGAAAGCATTTTTGTAGGGAGATGATTCTGGATGTTATACAAATGGACAGGATAGAGATGCTCTCTAAGGAGCTAAAGACACAACAGTAAGATAGGTCATAGCAAGACCCCCATGCAATTTAATGGAGGTTATATATATCCTTTGAATCACTTTTTACATTTCCTAAACTTTTTATTTAGAAATAATTTTGGGTTTACAGAAAAATTGCAAAGAGAGTACAGGGAGTTCCTGTATACATCTCACCCAATTTCCCCCCATTGTGAACATTTTATTTGCATAATGTATTTGTCAAGGCTAAGAAACCAACATTGGTACATTGCTACTAACAAAATTTCATACTTAATTTGTATTCATTAGTTTTTCCATCAAGGTCCTCTTTCTTTTTTTAAAAAATTATTTATTTATTTATTTATTTATTTATGGCTGTGTTGGGTCTTCGTTTCTGTGCGAGGGCTTTCTCTAGTTGCGGCGAGCGGGGGCCACTCTTCATCGCGGTGCGCGGGCCTCTCACTATCGCGGCCTCTCTTGTTGCGGAGCACAGGCTCCAGACGCGCAGGCTCAGTAGTTGTGGCTCACGGGCCTAGTTGCTCCGCGGCATGTGGGATCTTCCCAGACCAGGGCTCGAACCCGTGTCCCCTGCATTGGCAGGCAGATTCTCAACCACTGTGCCACCAGGGAAGCCCCAAGGTCCTCTTTCTATTCGAAGATCCAATCCAGAGTATCACCTTGCATTTAGATATCATGTCTTCCCAGTTTCCTCTGGTTTGTGACTTTTTTAGTCTTTATGTGTTTTTCATGACCTTGAACATCTGTAGGGGTATTGATCAAGTATCCTGTAGAATGTCCCCTGATCTGAGTTTGTCTGGTGTTTTTCTCATGATTAGACTGGAGTTATAGGTTTCCAGGAAGAGTACCACAGAGATGAAGTTTCCCTTCTCATCACATCTATCAAAGTTTACAAGATATCCATATGACATCACTGATGTTAACCTGCATCACTTTCTTAATGTAATGTTTGCCAGGTTTATTTGTAAAGTTACTATTTTTCCTTTCCCTACTTTATTCTTTGGATGTAAGCCATTAATTCCAGCTTATCCTAAGGGGGATTAAGATCTACCCCCTTGAAGGGAAAGCATCTACATATATTATTTGGAATTTCTTTGTAAGAAAGATTTTTCTCCACTCCCCCATTTATTTATTTATTTATTCAATAATATATTAATATCACTATGTACTCATGTGTATTTATTTCATACTTTGAGTTATAATCCAATCATACTTTGTTGCTCGAATTGTTCCAGATTTGGCCATTGGGAGATTTTTCGGTAGGTCCCCGTATCCTTTTGACATATCCCCATCATTGTGAATTTTTCTTGGGGAAGGGGAGCACTTTTGTAATTTCTGGCCCTATGAGAATCTCCATGCTTATTTTATATATTCCTTATTCCAGCCCTAGTATCAGCCATTAATCCAAGGAGCCCTGGTTCCTGGCTGTGCTTGTTACTGGAGTGTCATTGTTTTCTAGGTCCTTTCAGTGGACAGAGCAAGAAAATACACACATGTATACTAAAGTATGTACATAAACATCATTAATACCATTAATATACATAAATATCATATTTCTTTATGTACCCATTTTATCTATATTAAGCAAATTATGAGTTCATGGAGATGTCTCCAACTCTAATCCAGTATCACATGGTTCATTCTAGTCTTCCTCTTTTGCTTATCAGTAACTCCAGCATTAAGATACCTGACTGTCACTATTTACCGTACATTTACTTATTTGCTCAGTAGCAATATACATGGAAAACAGTTTCAGAATTGTTAACTTGTGTCCTCATGTGAAACAAATTTACCAACTAGAGTAGTGTTTATAAACAGTTCTATTTGTCTTTAGTTTACAGGTTCCACTCAAAACATTCTTTTCCAAAGTTACTTAGGTCAGGTCATTTTCCCCACCTCCTTCAGTGTCATCATATTGTATATTTGTAATAGAGATAGATTTGTTTGTCACAGTCTGCATTCGATCTTGAGATACCTCAACATCCTGATCAATTTTATATTTTAGTTTGCATATATTAAAATTCACTCTGTGTAATATACGGTTCTATAGGTTTTGCCAAATGCATGTAAACATGCTTCTACTGCCCCAATACAGTATAGGTTCTTCATTCTAAAATTAAAGAACAGTTCTTTCACCCCCAAAGTTCTCCTGTGCATCCTCTTTGTAGTCGATTATTCCTCCAACCTGTGGCAACTGTTGATTTGTTTTCCTTCCACTTATTACATTTTAATGAGATAAATTTTTAGCTAATTGATTGTTGCTGCTGTCTCTACCATGTGACTATAAGCTCTGTGAGGGCAAGAACCTTGTCTTGTTAATCACTGTATGTCTTCTGACTAGGAGATTGCCTTGCACATTACATGTGCTTAATAAATATTTGTTGAACAAACAAATCAATAGTGAAATAAGGAATAAGAATGGAATTATTTATTTTAAACCTGATAATACTTTTTGAGGGGAGAGAGACTCTAGTAGGCATTAGGGATTCAAAGATAGAATATAGCATCTTCCTTCAAGAAACATTCACTTTAGTCAAAGGACAAAACGTGTACACCAACTGCCATAATACATGTTAGACTATGATACAGGTACCAGAAGGGTAGTAGAAAAAATGTTTAAGGAAGGAAGAACTCATTTCTAGCTGGGCTCTGCTATTGTCTGAATGTTTGTTTTCCCCCAAAGTTCATATGTTGAAACTCTGAACCCCAAGGTGGTAGAGCCCTTGAGAGGTGATTAGGTCATGAGGGCAATGCCCTCATGAATGGTATTAGTTCCTTATAAAAGAGGTCCTAGAAATATCCCTTGCCTGTCCCACTATGTGAGATTATAGCTAAAAGGTGCTATGAATCAGAAAGCGGGCCCTCACCAGATATCAAATATGTAAGTGCCTTGATCTTGGACTTCCCAGCCTCCAGAATTATAAGAAATAAATTTCCATTGTCTAAAAGGTACCCAGTCCATGTTATTTTGTTATAACAGCCCAAATGGACTAAGACAGGCTGTCTGGGGAAGAGAATGTAACAAATGAGCTCATTTAAAAGGATTCTATTATAATTTATGTATTTGGATTTTTATGTAAATGTGTTGCTAAGGTGTATTTGCTGCAAATAGAACCCTGGTTCTATAATCTTTATGGGGAATGTTGAGAGGGCTTGGATTCTGACATGGAAGCAGAGGGTATGGGTAGAGGAGATGGTGATATTTTTGCATATTTTTTTTTGGTTTTGCATATTTTTAAGCTGCTGAAACTTAATGGTTCCAAGATAGTTTTGTTCTAATTTGCAAGGTTGCATTAGGGTCTACATTAGCCTTGACAAAGACTCATTTTTTTTCATTCTCTATCTGTAATAGGGTCCTCGATCCTCTTTATCTTTTTGGTTAATTTTATATTGCATTGATTCCTTTCACAATATGAACAGTTTTTATCTTTGGGGAATAGACTCCATTCAAACATGATAATTGCATTTGGGAACTATAACTGAACTGTACAGAGAAAATTATATCCAATATACATTCAATGTCAAACACATTTCAAGGTAAAGAGTAAACGTGTGCTGGAGTCTTTGTGTATAAATACACATTCTCAGGAGAGAATTCTTCAAAAACAATACAGAAATTTGGTGGCTGCAATATCAACTGCATGATATGTTTTGAAGGGTGTTTCAAAGATAATCTCAACCCACAATATATCAATAACTCCCTTACCAGCCATATTTATTTGGAGTTAAAGCATGAAAAGCCAAGGAAAATTAAAATTTTATTTCTCGGTAGGAATTGTACCTTAACTTAGAATCAATCATTAATACCTAAACCAGATTTTATCTATTGGGTTAACCTTACTAAAGATCTGGGCCCTGAAAAAATAGATCAGGGTATAGGTAAATTTTGATGGAAGCAGATGGTAGGAAATGTCTGAAGAGGAGGGCCTTGCACATGATGCTGAGATTGAGTAGAGGATGCTGGGAAGTAGATCTAAGCAATTTAGACACCTCATGTGTGAAGAATGCTAAGAAGGAGGAAAAGAATATTTTTTAAAAAGTTATGTAAAGGCATCTTGGACATCTAACAACAAAATTCATAGAAAGCATTGGACTAGGAGTTAAGTGGCAGGAAAAGAGGAAAAGTCCATAAAGTGAATAAAACTATGACTTTGACTGAAAGTAGGGGGATGCCAAAGTAGGAATCAGACAAAGAGATAAGATGACAAGTCCAAGTAAATCAATTAAGGCCGGGAGGAATGGATAGGTACTCTATGATTCAAATTTCAGGTACTCATAATGGTGTATAAAGGAAATATATGCAGACGATTTATATAGAAAATATCCTGAAACTCAAATACTAGTAAGGCACAACAGCAACAAAGATTCTATTTCTAGTTTGCATTCTACTCAGTGCCAGCACTGATGCCCCATTTCAGGTGGGTAAACATCTACAGATGAGTAGGAAAAATCACACCTGGCTAAAGGGAAGGATGGATGTGGCAAGTAGAGAAAAGACACCTCTTGCTAATAATTTTGAATTATTTTTAGTTGGTCTAGGTCTATTTTTGTGTATGCTATAATTCAGATTCCCAAAACAAAGCAATTTTTTTAAATGTGTAAAAGTTCAGATATACAGCCTAGCACTGCTTTAAGCCTCCAGTATTGCTACAATTTGCTGATTTGTATAGCCTCTTAGAGTCACATTCTGGACCTATCAAATTACAAAGCAGTTTTGAAACTGTGTCCAATCCTATGATGGATTTATACTTGATCAGTACTTAGAAAGAGGTGTATGCTTGTAGTCCTGAGATAGAAACTGAAAGAATAATGCTGAATTTGTCAACTGATGAACAGTAGTATTTTAGAGCAAGAAAATATAAATGGCAGAATTTTTCCAAAAGATGGTTATTACATATAAAATCTATATATATAATATATATATAATATATATATACAGTTATCTTAATGATGATTTGAATGAGGATAACAGTTGACATTCCAAGTGACAAATGCATTAAAATGCATATTCACTCACAAGACAGAGTATACCCTGGGAGAGGAATTTTTTCAGTAGGACGAGCTCTCATTTTTTTTTTCTAGACATGAAAAATTTAATGATGAAGGAGTAAATGAAGGAAGGAGGAAGCTAGTGTAACATGTAATTAAGAATATGCCAAACACTGGACTAGGTTTTCGCATTTATTTTCTAATTTTTACATGTGAGGAAACTGGGATTCAAGGAGGTTATGTTGTCAAACCCCAGTTCATGTGACTGCTGCACAGTAAGGCCGTACAAACCGAAAAATCAGTTTGGAGCAGGGAAAGGTTTATTGCAAGGGCCAAGCAAGGAGAATTGGTGACTTATGCTCCCAAGACCTGAACTCCCTGATGGGTTTCAGAGAAGAGTTTTTAAAGGCAAATCAGGGGAGGGCTGCAGGATGTGTGACTTTCTTCTGATTGGTTGGTGGTAAGGTACCAGGGTGGTGTTCCAGGAATCACAATCATCAGCCTTCTGGTTCCAACTAGTCTGGGGCCCATGTGCTTGTACTTAGCCTGAAGTTACCGTCCTCCACTTGGGTGGGGGCCTTAGTTCCTGTAGAAGAACTCAGAGATGTGTACCAGATTGTTATGTATAGCCCTTGAGGAGGAATTAGGTGTCTTGTGACTCTATAGTTCTAATCATTAACTGTTTGAATCTGCCCTTTGGAACTCAGGGAAGGTCTAGGACGCTGAAGCTTTTTTCCTACGAACAAGAAATAGGGGACATGGAAAGGCTTTTGTACCCAGGAGGGGCCCAAAGGGTCCTGCTCAGTTTCAATCATTGCCAAAGCTTATGCATCCACTGATAGAGCCAGGGTTCAAACCCAGGTCTGTCTGATCAGCTGACTTTTATCTATGTACTCTCTAAGGTTCATCGCATGTAAATATGGATGTTTTGATGTGAAAATATGGCCAATTAGTAAACAAAACATTTTTTAGCAAATTTAGGCCCAATACACATAGAGTCAGTTGCTCTGGATTGGATTTCTGATTCCATTGTGTGTCCTTCATAAATCACTTAACATCTCTGAAACTTGTCTTTCTCACATATATAAAGAAGATTATTAAAATCTATTTGAAGTTCATCAGAAGAATTACATGTGCCAATGCAGATAAAATGCCTAACAGAATATCTAACAAATAATAGGTGCTCAGGGAAAATAGACTGATTATAACCCCTTATTGTGGCATATTTCCAAAATTATAGAAAATTAGCAATTGTTAGGAAAAGGTTTTCAACTGGCCAGGAGCAAAAGTTCTTCTCTGACCTGTCTATTTAATCTCTTTTTGGTAACTTTAGTATCGAGGCTTCAACCACTGCCTCTGGGGAAGACTCAATCTAATTCAGCAACTCTGACCACAGACAACGATCTTGCAATTGAATAGGATGATATATCAAAAACCTAACCAATCTTCCTTTCTCAAAATACCTCTTCTCCTGATTATTTCTTATCTTTATTAATTGGACTACTATTATAATAATTAGTATAGTCTGTTTCTCAGTAAATGTTTGTACACATGAAGTCGTCACATTAGGCTTTGATGCCTAACTTTTCTTTAACCTTAGATCATTTGTCTAAATAGCAATTAAAGGAAGAAGAAAGGAAGAAATTATCCTTTGAGGAGATATGTATCAAGCACTTTGCTATGCACTTTACATGATTTGCCTCACATATTCTTCTTTCTCTGTTTGTTTTTTTTTAATTTTTGAATTTTATTTTATTTATTTTTTTATACAGCAGGTTGTTATTAGTCATCAATTTTATACATATCAGTGTATACATGTCAATCCCAATCGCCCAATTCATCACACCACCATCCCCACACCCCCACGGCTTTCCCCCCTTGGTGTCCATACATTTGTTCTCTACATCTGTGTCTCAACTTCTGCCCTGCAAACCGGTTCATCTGTACCATTTCTCTAGGTTCCACATACATGCGTTAATATACGAAATTTGTTTTTCTCTTTCTGACTTACTTCACTCTGTATGACAGCCTCTAGATCCATCCACGTCTCAACAAATGACTCAATTTCGTTCCTTTTTATGGCTGAGTAATATTCCATTGTATATATGTACCACTCTTCTTTATCCATTCGTCTGTTGATGGGCATTTAGGTTGCTTCCATGACCTGGCTATTGTAAATAGTGCTGGAATGAACATTGGGGTGCATGTGTCTTTTTGAATTATGGTTTTCTCTGGGTATATGCCCAGTAGTGGGATTGCTGGATCATATGGTAACTCTATTTTTAGTTTTTTAAGGAACCTCCATACTGTTCTCCATAGTGGCTGTATCAATTTACATTCCCACCAACAGTGCAAGAGGGTTCCCTTTTCTCCACACCCTCTCCAGCATTTGTTGTTTGTAGATTTTCTGATGATACCCATTCTAACTGGTGTGAGGCGACACCTCATTGTAGTTTTGATTTGCATTTCTCTAATAATTAGTGACACTGAGCAACTTTTCATGTGCTTCTTGGCCATCTGTATGTCTTATTTGGAGAAATGTCTATTTAGGTCTTCTGCCCATTTTTGGATTGGGTGGTGTGTTTCTTTAATATTGAGCTGCATGAGCTGTTTATATATTTTGGAGATTAATCCTTTCTCCGTTGATTCGTTTGCAAATATTTTCCCCCATTCTGAGGGTTGTCTTTTCGTCTTGTTTATGGTTTCCTTTGCTGTGCAAAAGCTTTGAAGTTTCATTAGGTCCCATTTGTTTATTTTTGTTTTTATTTCCATTACTCTATGAGGTGGATCAAAAAAGATCTCGCTGTGATGTATGTCAAAGAGTGTTCTTCCTATGTTTTCCTCTAAGAGTTTTATAGTGTCTGGTCTTACATTTAGGTCTCGAAACCATTTTGAGTTTATTTTTGTGTATGGTGTTAGGGAGTGTTCTAATTTCATTCTTTTACATGTAGCTGTCCAGTTTTCCCAACACCACTTATTGAAGAAGCTGTCTTTTCTCCATTGTATATCTTTGCCTCCTTTGTCATAGATTAGTTGACCATAGGTGCATGGGTTTATCTCTGGGCTTTCTATCTTGTTCCATTGATCTGTGTTTCTGTTTTTGTGCCAGTACCATATTGTCTTGATTACTGTAACTTTGTAGTACAGTCTGAAGTCAGGGAGTCTGATTCCTCCAGCTCCGTTTTTTTCCCTCAAGACTGCTTTGGCTATTCGGGGTCTTTTGTGTTTCCATACAAATTTTAAGATTTTTTGTTCTAGTTCCATAAAAAATGCCATTGGTAATTTGATGGGGATTGCATTGAATCTGTTGATTGCTTTGGGTAGTACAGTCATTTTCACAATATTGATTATTCCAATCCAAGAACATGGTATATCTCTCCATCTGTTGGTATCATGTTTAATTTCTTTCATCAGTGTCTTATAATTCTCTGCATAAAGGTCTTTTGTCTCCGTAGGTAGGTTTATTCCTAGGTATTTTATTCTTTTTGTGGCAATGGTAAATGAGAGTGTTTCCTTAATTTCTCTTTCAGCTTTTTCATCATTAGTGTATAGGAATGCAAAAGATTTCTGTGCATTAATTTTGTATCCTGCAACTTTACCAAATTCATTGATTAGCTCTAGTAGTTTTCTGGTGGCATTTTTAGGATTCTCTATGTATAGTATCATGTCATCCACAAGCAGTTATAGTTTTACTTCTTCTTTTTCAATTTGTGTTCCTTTTATTTCTTTTTCTTCTCTGATTGCCATGGCTAGGACTTCCAAAACTATGTTGAATAATGGTGGTGAGAGTGGACATCGTTGTCTTGTTCCTGATCTTAGAGGAAATGCTTTCAGTTTCTCACCATTGAGAATGATGTTTGCTGTGGGTTTGTCATATATGGCCTTTATTATGTTGAGGTAGGTTCCCTCTATGCCCACTTTCTGGAGAGTTTTTATCATGAATGCGTGTTGAATTTTGTCAAAAGCTTTTTCTGCATCTATTGAGATGATCATATGGATTTTATTTTTCAATTTCTTAATATGGTGAATCACATTGATTGATTTGTGTATATTGAAGAATCCTTGCATCCCTGGGATAAATCCCACTTGACCATGGTGTATGATCCTTTTAATGTGTTGTTGGATTCTGTTTGCTAGTATTTTGTTGAGGATTTTTGCATCTATATTCATCAGTGATATTGGTCTGTAATTTTCTTTTTTTGTAGTATCTTTGTCTGGTTTTGATATCAGGGTGATGGTGGCCTCATAGAATGAGTTTGGGAGTGTTCCTTCCTCTGCAGTTTTTTGGAAGAGTTTGAGAAGGATGGGTGTTAACTCTTTTCTAAGTGTTTGATAGAATTCACCTGTGAAGCCATCTGGTCCTGGAGTTTTGTTTGTTGGAAGATGTTTAATCACAGTTTCAATTTCATTACTTGTGATTGGTCTGTTCCTATTTTCTGTTTCTTCCTGGTTCAGTCTTGGAAGGTTATACCTTTCTAAGAATTTGTCCATTTCTTGTTTTTTGAAGTAGGCTTGTATAGCTATAAACTTCCCTCTTAGAACTGCTTTTGCTGCATCCCATAGGTTTTGGACCATCATGTTTTCATTGTCATTTTTCTCTAGGTATTTTTTTGATTTCCTCTTTGATTTCTTCAGTGATCTCTTGGTTATTTAGTAATGTATTGTTTGGCCTCCATATGTTTGTGTTTTTTACGTTTTTTTTCCCCTGTAATTCATTTCTAATCTCAAAACGTTGTGGTCAGAATGATGCTTGATATGATTTCAATTTTCTTAAATTTACTGAGGCTTGATTTGTGACCCAAGATGTGATCTATCCTGGAGAATGTTCTGTGCACACTTGAGAAGAAAGTGTAACCTGCTGTTTGTGGATGGAATGTCCTATAAATATCAATTAAATCTATCTGGTCTATTGTATCATTTAAAGCTTCTGTTTCCTTATTTATTTTCATTTTGGATGATCTGTGCATTGGTGTAAGTGAGGTGTTAAAGTCCCCCACTATTATTGTGTTACTGTCGATTTCCTCTTTTATAGCTGTTAGCAGTTGCCTTATGTATTGAGGTGTTCGTATGTTGGGTGCATATATAATTATAGTTGTTATATCTTCTTCTTGGATTGATCCCCTGATCATTATGTAGTGTCCTTCCTTGTCTCTTATAACATTCTTTATTTTAAAGTCTATTTTATCTGGTATGAGTATTGCTACTCCAGCTTTCTTTTGATTTCCATTTGCATGGAATATCTTTTTCCATCCCCTCACTTTCAGTCTGTATGTGTCCCTAGGTCTGAAGTGGGTCTCTTGTAGACAGCATATATATGGGTCTTGTTTTTGTATCCATTCAGCAAGCCTGTGTCTTTTGGTTGGAGCATTTAATCCATTCACGTTTAAGGTAATTATCAATATGTGTGTTCCTATGACCATTTTCTTAATTGTTTTGGGTTTGTGTTTGTAGTTCCTTTTCTTCTCTTGTGTTTCCCACTTAGAGAAGTTCCTTTAGCATTTCTTGTAGAGCTGGTTTGGTGGTCCTGAATTCTCTTAGCTTTTGCTTGTCTGTAAAGCTTTTGATTTCTCCATCGAATCTGAATGAGATCCTTGCCGGGTAGAGTAATCTTGCTTGGTGGTTCTTCCCTTTCATCACTTTAAATATATCGTGCCACTCCCTTCTGGCTTGTAGAGTTTCTGCTGAGGTATCAGCTGTTAACCTTATGGGAGTTCCCTTGTATGTTATTTGTCATTTTTCCCTTGCTGCTTTCAATAATTTTTCTTTGTCTTTAAGTTTTGCCAATTTGATTACTATGTGTCTCGGCGTGTTTCTCCTTGGGTTTATTCTGTATGGGACTCGCTGCACTTCCTGGACTTGGGTGACTATTTCCTTTCCCACGTTAGGGAAGTTTTCGACTATAATCTCTTCACATATTTTCTCTGGTCCTTTCTCTCTCTCTTCTCCTTCTGGGACCCCTGTAATGCAAATGTTGTTGCATTTAATGTTGTCCCAGAGGTCTCTTAGGCTGTCTTCATTTCTTTTCATTCTTTTTTCTTTATTCTGTTCCACAGCAGTGAATTCCACCATTCTGTCTTCCAGGTCACTTATTCTTTCTTCTGCCTCAGTTATTCTACTATTGATTCCTTCTAGTGTAGTTTTCATTTCAGTTATTGTATTGTTCATCTCTGTTTGTTTGTTCTTTAATTCTTCTAGGTCTTTGTTAAACATTTCTTGCATCTTCTCGATCTTTGCCTCCATTCTTTTTCCGAGGTCCTGGATCATCTTCACTATCATTATTCTGAATTCTTTTTCTGGAAGGTTGCCTATCTCCACTTCATTTAGTTGTTTTTCTGGGGTTTTATCTTGTTCCTTCATCTGGTACATAGTCCTCTGCCTTTTCATTTTGTCTCTCTTCTGTGAATGTGGTTTTTTTTCCACAGGCTGCAGGATTGTAGTTCTTCTTGCTTCTGCTGTCTGCCCTCTGACGTATTCTTCTTAACAATGACAAAATACATTGCCATTTCATAAGAGACTTAATTGAAGCTCAAAAGTGTTATATAACTTTTCCAAGTCCTTTAAGACTATCATAGCAGAATTTTCCTATTTCCACTATCATGTAGCTAATTCAAAAGAATATCTCATTCATAATCCAATTGTTTATTGAGGAATGGATGTATAGACGGATGGATGGATGGATTTTAGGACTAGGCACGTGTGCCTGGAATATTGTGGTAACTTGCTGATTGACCTCCCTGCCTCCATACTCTTTTCTCATCATTTCTCTTCACCACTGCTAGATTAATCTTCCTAAACTACCACTTTGATTTAATTTCCTGTTAGAAAGGATTGTTAGCTTCCCATTGCCCAGACGATAAAATTAAAACTACCTATCCGCATGTGCAGAGACTTTCACAATTTGGCCCTAGTCTATTATATCAGTATTAACCCTACCCTTAAAAAACCTGTCTACTCTAGTTAAGTTGTTCCATTTACTGCTCCCTAGGCACTGTTTTAAAATTTTATATTCCCGTGCACTTTTTCATTCTTTTTCCCCTATCACATTCCTCCTCTCTATCTATCAAAGACTGTTTCATTTTAAGACCAGAGCAAGTATTTCACATGAATCCGTGCCTGACCACTCCAACCATAATGGAATGCATTTGTCATTTGGAACATCAAATGTGATGCTTTTTCAAATCTTCATTAAACTAAATTTTTACATACATATGTAATGACTACTTTCTTTCACTTCTTTAGTTATCCAAGTCACGCCTACCTACTGCCTAGATTACTATAATATCCTCCTACAACTGGTTTTGCTGCCTTCATTCCCCTCCCTTTCATTCACAATGCACACAGTGGTTCTTTTTTTAAAAAATCAAGTGGAATCATGTAGCAACCGTTTTAAAATCCTTGAGCATTACTAATCATGTGACCAACATGGTAGTAGCCAAAGTTTTCTCTGACTACATACTTTCTGGAAGTCAAGATGCCTAGAGCTGTAGCAGTAGCTAGAGTAGCATCCTGAGGTTGGTAGCTGAGTATAGCCACTCCAGAGCCTAGATGAGCTTCAGCTGCCACTTTGGCTCTGTGGCCACATTTTTCTTTATGACACTGAGCTTGCAGGTGATCATGAGTGGTATCATAGCAGAGCACCTGGACACATGGGGTTCCTTCATTTGCTTAGATGATACCATCTGGGCTTGAGCCTGAGCCCAGAGCTGATTCAGAAAACCCAGTTTCCATGGCTTCATGAATTGGACACATAACCTGCTGAGAGTGAGTAGTAGCTTCTAGCAACTATGTTGGTAACAAATCCCTCTTAAGTTCAGAGAAGTCAGTGGAAATTCATAATGCACTGAGCTAATCTGTCTTTATATTTCTGAATGACATGGCGAGCAGCATGCTGTTGAGACCTTGCATTTTAGGAGGCCATATACATGTAGAACTATTGGCTAGCTGTTACTATGCAGCCATCTGTCAGCCGGGCAAAGATAATCTGTGCTATCATCTAGGGGAAAGCAAATAGGTTTCTCTAGACTACCTGTCTGGAAGGGATGACCAGGAAAGATATGTTAGACTTCATCATTGGAGGCCTGAGCAGAGACAAGATCAAGGACCACTTCTAGAAGATAGTAGTGTCAAGCATGTTCAACGACAAGCCCTGATACCTCACTGGGGTGGATACATATCTTTCCTCATGAGGACTATGTATTTTGGCTTATCCCTGGTCCCCACAAGTAACCTCTGGCTAAAGAAAAAGCAATTTCAGAAGAATATTGGCCTCATTAACCTCGAGTGTATCTGTCCCATCTGCAATATCACAGGCAGTCCTTTCCTATATGTTACTTTGTGCAGTGACAAGATGGCAGTCTTGTAGCATTTCATCATTCATGTCCACTATCAGGTGCAGCTGATGAACACCATGTGGATAAGCATCATGAAGAAACACTTTTCTGACTTGGTGCCAGACACAATGTACAGAGACCCTACTTTCTGTCCTTTAATCTGGACCACAAACACCTTGACATTTTTGGGTGGCACACTGGACTGTGTAGCCTGGCTGACCTTGCAATGGCTACAGCTTGGTAGTAGAGAGACTAGGCCAGTGGAGTTAGAAGATACTGAAATTTTAAAAATAAACTTTTGTATCTCTGTGCTTTCTTGTGGAAGAAAATGGTAATCATCTAATACCTGGTCTGGCAATTATTGCTGCTAATGTTCTCTCCCTCCTCACATATCCATCAGTAATAATAACAATAGTAATAGTTATAATATTAAGCAGTATCTGTAAGCACTTAATATAACTTGGCAGATAGAAAGTGCCCACAAAGTGGGAGCTGTCATTATTATTGTATGGCACAGTATCTCAAAACCACCCCAGCTATAAGCACTCTAGGTATCCACATTTACAGTAAGGAAGCAGAGGCTTAGAAAGGGGAAGTGACCTGATAAAAGTCATACGATGTAGCAGAAACAGATTTTGAACTCAGTTCTGACTATACAGCTCAAGTTCTTAACTGCTGTGCTCTGCTGATCTGTGTGGTTTAAACTGACTTTGATATGAAGGCAAAAGTAATGGAAATATGGAAAATGTAGTGAATGCTTACTATGTGTCAGGCTCTGTCTTAAGCCCTTCTCATTAGTGTATTTAATCCTTACAACCATATGCATGCATGATTGTCATCCTCATTTACATAGGGGAAACTGAGTTTGAGAGAGATGAAGTCACTTGTCCAATGTCACACAGTGAGTAAGCAGGCCAAGATTCTAACCTATCTTTGTCTGATAACAAAATTCATGATTAATTAAAAGTTTATTTTTAGAAGTAATCGTGTACCTGAACAAAAACACAAATAATATAAAAGGATATAACTACGATCCTAGGCTGTAAGTCCCTATTGCCAGAGGAAATAAACACTTTCAGTTTATTATATGTTTTTCAGAAATTTTCTATTTATAAATATATGTATCTCATTTTAAAATAAATGTTAGCCTCTGTACACTGTGTTCTGCACTTTGATTTTTTATGTAATATATCTTAGAGATTTTCTTATGATCAAAAAAAAATCCTTCAGCAACATCTCATTGCACTAAAAGTAAAGACCAAACTACATACAAAGCCAGTAAGGCTCTACATGATCTTGGACTGTCTACTTCTCCAGCCTCATGTTGAAATTTTCACCTTCTTTCTCTCTGTACTTACCCACATTCTTCCTACATTTATCTCTTTCTATGTTCACTTATTATTTCTGGATATACACAAATCTGAGGCTCTAAGCCTTTCTCTGTGTTCTCAGCGACTAGGGTTATGAATCCTACAATTAACCTACAATCGTCACAATGCCAATGGGAGAAGAGAGAGATAATGACTGTTAGAATCTGACAAACATTTGACTCCACTATGTTATCGTGCTGTGATGGAACCAATTCAACAGTGCTAGATTTACACTGAAGAGGGATACCTAATCTGTCTTTGAACAATTAGGGAAGACTTTATAAGGAAGTAATATCTGAACTAGAAGAATGATCTGATGATTAGGTGGGAAGAGAGAGAGAAATGGTCTAGAAAGCATAAATTACAAGTGCAAAGGTCAAGGGCAAATTGGTGGCAAGGGGAGGCAATCATTAGCTTCTCATAATCTCTGTTAGCACCACCATCAAGCTACAAAACATACAGGCAAAATGGTTCATTTGTTATGGAAATGCAGCTTTAAGACAACATTTTTAGCATCATCTTCCAACAACACTGTTGCCCTGAAGCCTTTCAGCACAGAACTCTGGAATCTTGACTAACCAAAAGCATATTTTTGTAATGGAAAGAAAGAGCACAGCATATTTTAGTAGTGCAAATTATTCAGTATAGATGGAGCACATTTTGCAAGCACTGGGTGGGAAGAGGGGATAAACAGTGAAGGCAAGAGATGAGGCAGGAGAAGTAAGCAGGAGCCTGATCACTAAACATTTTATGAGTTACATTATAGGCAATAGACTTTATCATGAGAAAAAGTGGGAAATAAATGTTTTTTTAACAGGGAAGTTATATGACCGGTTTTGTGATTTGTGCTTTAGAAAATCAATTTTGACTGCACCCTAGAAAAGGGTTTTGGAAAGGACAAAAAATGAAGGCAAGGGGGTGATTTGGGAGGAAGGCATTGCAGTAATCTGGACAAGAGATAATGATGGCTTAAGATAAAGTAATGGAACTGGTGTAAAGAAAAGTAGATGGATTCTAGAGATATTTAGTATATGGAAAAAACATAAAGTGGCTGATTAGAAAGATTGAACAATCAAAAATGGCTGCTTACCTTGAGTTGGCAGGCAGTGGAGGAGAAGCAAGTTTAAGAGAAAGAAGGTAATTTCATCTTTGATCAATTTAATTTTTAAAATATTAATTGAACATGAATAATGATCACATAAGTATAGAGTTTGGTGAATCACCATAAAATAAACAACATATAACAATTACCTACAGTTAAGAAATAGAACATTACCAGCATTCCAAAGTCTCCACATGCCCTCTAATCAGTCACTACCCTGACCCATTGACCCAAAGTTAAATAATACATGACTGGTGTTATCATAGCTTGGTTTTGCCCTCTTTTAATTCTATAAAGAAACTTGCTAAGATTCACTCATTCTAATAGTTTATTTGTAGGGGTTTTTTTGGATTTTCCATACAACCATACCTCCTGAAGTGAATGAGTTTTATTTCTTTCTTTACATTTTTTATATCTTTAAAACATGTTTCTCTTTTATTAAAGCATTGGCTAGGACTTCCAAGTCAACATTGTATAGAAATTGTCTCATTCCTCAAAGGAAAGTCTTTCAACATTTTGCCATTAAATGTGGTAATTGTTCCAGGGTTTCAGTGGATTACTCTCTCTGAAATTAAGGAAATTTTCTTCTATTCCTAACTTTCTAAGAATTTTTTTGTCCTTTATCATTAAAGGTTCTTGAATTTTATGAAATACTTTTATTGTATCTGTTGAGATCATCATATGATTTTTCTCCTTTATTCTGTTAATGTAGTGAATTTCAATGATTGTTTTTCAAATGTCAAACATCTTGTATTCCTAAGAAAACATGACTTTATCATGTATTATATTTATTATACATTGTTTGTTTCAGTTTATGATTTTTGTACCTATGTTTATAAGTACAAACATGCCATTCCATGGGGGGAAATGGAACATGGAAGTCCGCATTTTTTTCTGGTTTAGCTTCTTGCTAAATGATTAAAGACAAGTGTAACTTTCATTTTGGACTTATTGATTTAATTGGCTACTCCAACACCTGACAGCTCTCTCTAGTTCAGCTGGGCTCATGATAATTTTTTAAGATATTTTTAACTTGGTGCAAAATTCTAAATTGGGAATTATTATCTATCATCATTTTAAAATGGAATTCCATGGTTATATAGCTTCCACAGTTTCTGTTGAAGAATCAGCTTTTAGCTTAGTGTTGCTCCTTTTATGATAATATGCTTAATTTTTTATATGGTTGTATTAAAGATTTTCTCTCTATTTTTATCTTTTAGTATTATTACTATGATATACCTAGATGTGACTCTCATTGAGCTAGGGCATATTAGATAGGGAAAGAGGGAATATATGAACTAGAAATTTATCCTCATTAGGGGATATAGCGTTTCTTAAAATTATGACTTTTGAGGGTTTTGGACAAATTCTTGATCATTATACTTCAAATATTTCTTCTATGTCATTCTTTCTTCTGCTTCTGGTCCACCATATTAAACATATATTAGACCTATGTACCATATGACTTGCGTATTATTTTATATTATCTGAACTCATTTTCTCTGTACTTCAGTTTGGATATTTTATTCTGATCTACCTTCTAGTTCATATATTCCCTCCTCCACTATGTCTAATATGCCCTAGCTGCATCTACACCTTTTTTTTAACAGCTATAATGAGTTATCATTAACACAAATGAACTGCATGTATTTAAACTATACAGTTTATAATTTCTGACTTCATAATAAGCATACACTCAAGAAATTATCACCACAAACACGATAATGGACATCTCTAACTTTCCCAAGTTTTCTTGTACTCCTTTGTAATTCCTCCTTTAAACCCTGTCCATAACTATTTCCAGACAATCACTGATATGATTTGCATCATGCTTACATTTCCTAGAATTGTACATAAAGGGAATAAGCAATTATGTATTTTTTGTTTTTATATTCTTTAACTCAGCATTATTATTTTGAGATTCATCCATATTACTGTGTGTATCAATTTCTCCTCATTCTGAGTTTTCCTCTCCATATATTGTACTATAGCCTGAAAACTCTCTCCTTCAAGTAAACTGGCACAGTCACAGGGCTCACTTGTTTGTTTCCCATTTCCCTGGGAACACTGTCCTGTGCTACCAGATATCCAATGTCTAAAACACATTATTTCATGTATTCTGTCTGCTTTTTAATTTTTTAGGCAGAGGGTAAATCTGGTTTCTGAAATTCAATCTTGGACAGAAGCAGAAATCTAATCTTCTGACTTCTAATTTTAGTTGTGTTTTTCAAGTCTAAAATTATTATTTAGCTAAGTTTTATAAATATTAATTCTCTGATAATATTTTATATTTTTAAATCATTTTTGAATATTTTAATGAGAGTCATGGTAAAGTCTCCATTTAATTATTCCAAAATCTTTATCTCTTTGTTGGTCTCTTTCTACTGTCTATTTTTTTTTAAATTTAAGATTCATTCAATTATTTTTTAATGATTTTTATATTTTCAGATTATGAAGAATTTTAAACATATGCAAAGCAGACAGAAAAATATAATTAATCCTAATATACCCATCAACGATCCCCAATGATCATTATCACATAGTACATCTGGCACACCCACTTCCCTTATATTATTTTAAAACAAATCACAGATATTATGTTATTTTTAATATTTCAGAATATAGCTCTAAAATATAAGGACACTTTAGAAAACAATCACAGTATGATTATTATACCTAAATATTAACTATAATTACTTTATATCATAAAATATCCAGTCAGTATTCAAAATATTTTCATGATAAGTATATAATTTTACCATTAAAAAAATTAAAGTTAATGCCACTGATGGATATGTATTTTAAATGGTTTTAATGTATAGTTTCACTATTTTTTCACGCAAATTATTTATTTCAAAGACAAAAGAAACTTGGTTGTTTGTTCTGGATAATTTTCCATAGACTAGCTTTTGCAGATTGCTTCTGTGTGGTATAGATTAATACTTTCCCCGTCCTCTATATTTTGTGTGAATCAGAGGTTGGTAAACTACAGTCCTTGAGCCAAATTTGACCGACTTGCTTTTGTATACTGTGCAAGCTAAAAATGTTTTGTCATTTTAAATGGCTGAAATTAAAAAAAAAAACAAAACAAGAATATGCAACAGAGACCTATCTAGACAACAAAACTTAAAATATTTAACTCCTTGAACCTTTATAAAAAATTTTTTTCAGATCCCTGCTCTTAATTAATAGCTGATCCAAACTTGCATTGATTCATGTTCCTTTTTTTGTTTTTCAAGGTAAGGCTTTTTCATAGGTTGTCATATGGCATATGATATCTGCTTAATTCTTAACTGACTAGATTTGATTGTCAGACATTGCGAATGAAAAAAATTAGAGATTTATAATCTGAACAACATTTTCGTCCTCCACAGAAAATTTAGTGTTCATTTTACAAGTTATTTAGGTTAGGGGCAGATTATCATAATCTAAGCAAGGAATGTACTTATTCAGAGCTATGTTTTAGTCCTTGTAGGGCTAATCTATTTTTATTTCACCAGTGCTCCTTAAGGTGTATTTGTTTCAGGTACTAAATGAAAGCTTGGAGTGTTTATCAGGGCCTATCCTCCTTTTGGGGCCTTGAACTTCAATCAGTTTCCTCAGCCACATGAGAATGCTGAAAGTTCTCCATGTGGATCTCTCAGGGAAAAGTTGTACCAAATTTCAGACCTTCTCTTTTTACCTTTTCTCTGGGATGTTAGTCCCACAAGTCCATCCTGTGTCTGCAGCTTGCCAGTGTCTTCAAGTAGGTTTGTCTAGCTTTTCCTCATGTTCTCAGCAGGAGGTTTGGTGCAAAACAAAGTAGTATACTATACCGTGAATGGAAACTACACATTTTATTTGAGATGTCTGTAAAATATCTAAAAAGGAAATATCTTGAGGACAATTACATATAAGGATCTGGAACATTTCCTCTGCCTGCCTCTTAAATATTTGTTTATTCCTCAATCTCTTCTCGTCTCCGTGTCCTTAAATGGCCTCATAAACTCCTATGGCTTCATTTACCATTTTTATGCTTATGCCTCCTCTTTCTAATATCTTTGGTCCAGGGCTTTCTCCTAAGATCTAGACTTGAATTTCCAGTCCTCTACTAGTTATCCATTTTGATGCCCCACATCCACTTCAAAACCAGATCTATTGATTTCTCACCAACTCCATCAATGAATTTATTCTTTGTTCTGAGTTTAACTTTTCCTTCTCCTTTAACACAGTCATCCAGTTCTTCATCAAGTCCTGACTATTCTACCTCCCAAATATTTCTCAATTCCATTCATTTTCCTCCATCCTCATTGTTACCATACTTTTCAAGGAATCAATCATATTAGTCTTTTCACTGGCAGGTAACGTAAATTTTTATTCACCATTTTACCTCTAGTGCCCAGTAGAATGCCAAACACTCCAAAACATTTAATTAAGCACAATGTATTTTATTGAAACTTGTGACACATTACTTTTACATATGTGAACTCAATTCAGCATCTTAAAACTGGAAAACAAGAGCCTTTGGAATCTGAGTTCTGTTTTCTCACACATGGTAAGGAGCACAGGTTCTAGAGTCAGATTCTATGGATTCAAGTCTTGTCTTTTTGGTTTACAGTGTGAACTTGAGTAAGGTTTTTAATTTCTTGGTCACTTTCTTCACCTGAAAAATGGACTAATAATACATTCTTCATAAGATTATAAAGATGGAATTAAATAATGGATGTAGAGAGCTTAAAGCATTGTCTGAGACATAAGAAGTATTCAATAAAGTTTAGCTATTATTGTAGTAATAGAATTATGTATCTTACTTCACTTTCTACAATATAAAAATTTGATAAGCATAACTTCTGTGCTGTTATCCATGTACTGACTACGGTCTTTTAAACTGGAAAGATTTTATAAATACTACCAAGAAGGGGAAAATATATTACTTCCCATATTTCACTGCTAACACATGGTATTTAAAACTAATGGTATTTTGATATAATTTATCTGGAAGCTTTAAAATATCAAATTCATAGACTCAGGAAAAATACAGCTTTTTCAATTACCAAAAATATAATAATACCTAAGCTCATTTGTTATTACAGATTCATTGCTTTGGGGAAACAGAAGTTTACTTATGGTACTATAAAGTTCTTCATCCTGGATATTTTTATACTTGACATTTACTTTTTTTTAAGCTACATTTTTCTTTAACTCTATCAATTTTTAAGCCTCTTATATGTGCTAGATTTTCTGACATTTTGGAAAAAATTTTGTGTGCTTTACATGAATATCATATGCTACCAGAAATGTATATGACCTCAAGAAAAACCTAGAACAGTAATTTTTGAAGCTCAAGTTTTTAAAGCCTCATTTTAGTTTTTACTAGTGATTTTAATAGTAAGTTTAAAAAATTATATTAAAACTATAATCTTAGGATTCACACAATTACCTAACTAATGAATACAGGTCTGACATCTGAGTAGTACAGCTGTCTGTATTTTACAGATTGGTTAAAATTGACCAGGTCTTCATCAAATGGTTCTCAGTTATTCCTATGTTTATACTCACCTAGTCATAAAATATTCAAATACATATCATATATAATGTATGAACCATAACTTCACCTTTTCTATGGTAAAATTATATATATCCATTATAGTTATAATAACTATAACTATAGATGTGGGCATTGATTAATTTTTTTGAGAATTAAGACAGCAATATGAGTCACTGCATCCTAAGCTTTTAAAAACTGAACATATCAGTCAACAGTAGGGGGGAAAAACAATCTAGACATTCATTGAAGCCTGACCTAGAAATAAATGAGAGAGTTACATTGGAATATCAATGTCTAGCTTAACATTGTAACCCTTCAATAATAAATGGGAGAAGGACTGTAAAGCTGAGCTGTTGGAGGGGGGAAACCGACTCTTCTGATGGTTAGGTGCTTTATTAGTGTTGTTTAAATTATTTTTTCTGTTGCTGTTTCTTCTCCCTAGTTTGATGTGAGTGTGGTGGTGATGGAAGCATACACAGGGTAGAATGAAGGTGTCTGAGATGTAAGTGAAGTTGGTAACCTGAGTTGGGAGAGGCTTGAACATTAATGTGCTCTGGGTATATCCATCACCTGAAAAATAGTGACATTCTTTACATAAGAAAGAAAACTGTAGGAAGTAGTTTGACTAAAGGTATGGACTTTATGAAAAGGAAAACACAGAACTCACTGGGGAGATGACTTGACTGTGATGGAGAGCTTCTTGAAGGTGCAGACCTTTTCTGCCTTATTTAATTATGTATGATTATGTATTAATTATTATTATCTTTAGTATTATTATCTTTAGTATTATGTATTAATTATGTATTATTATTATCTTTAGTACTTAGCACATAGCAGTGCAAAAACCTATTTGTTGCATAAAATATGAGCATCCCAAATGTAGAGAAGTTTCATGTTAATATGACTACCTGAATCCTAAGAGTCCCAGGAATTAGAGATTTCAAACAAGGCAAGGGGGTGGAAATTTGGGGTATTAGACACTTATAAGGAGAGTAGATCTGGATGCACTAGTGAGGAGACTTGGTTAGCTAAAGAGAAGAAAGACAGCTCTGAGTGCTTGGCGAAAAAGTAGTGAGAGTTCAGGAAATAAGATAAGAAGCATAAAAACGGTTAGATTGTCTTCAATTCAATTTAAACTTTGTCCAGACTCTGATGACAATGAACTATCACCCTAATATTGTTGAAAATTAGCAAAGCAAAGGCTATTTAGTCTACCAATTAAACATCTTTCCAATCTAGCCCTTCCTTATCCCCACCACTGCAAATCTAGCAAAATTTCTCATGATCTCTTACCTGGATATTTGCAACAATCCTCCATGAGCATAGGTTTCACAAGAGCAAGGATTTTATAAGTACTGCTCACTGCTGAACCCTTAGAACTTGGAACAGTGCCAAACACATATCGTGCTTTCAATTACTATCTCATCCATTCATTTTGAAGTATTTGTTTAGCACCTATCATGTGCCAGGCACTGAGGTAAAGTGATGGAGGAACAGTTGAAAACAAGGTAGGCAGTATCCCTGCCCACATTAAACTTACATTTTAGTAGGTGTATAAATAGTAATAAATAATTAGTAAGTAGCATATTTTTAAATAGCAGATAAGTTCTATGAAAAAAAAAGAGAGAGGGAGCAGAGTATGTAAATAGAATATTATAGGGTTGTAGGTCATTTTAGATAGGGGTTTCTGAGGCCTATCTGAGGAGGTGATCTCCTCAGAGACCTGAACAAAATAAGAAAGCAAGTCATGGGAAGATCTGGCGAAAGATCCTTTCAGAGAAAAGGAACAGCTAGTGTAAATGCCTTGGAGTGGAAACAAACTTGATATGCCTAGAACAGAGTAAAAAAAAAAGGCAAAGGATATTAAGGATTGTGGTTTAGATTTGTTGAATAAATGCTTGAGTACAGGCACATAAGCAGTTTATTTAACTCAACCCTCTCTATCAAGGCCACGCAGCTGCCAGATGTTAACCTAGGTGAAGGTGCTAGGATTCATTATAGGAAAATGTGTTTCATGGTAATTTAATCAGACTAGCAAAAAAAAAAAAAATTAGCAGCCTCTGTTCTTGCTAAGCAGTGCCAAATAAATCAATCTGTATCTCCGGACCTCTCTCTGCTGACTTAAGAAAAAAAAAAAAAAAAGAGTTGTCAAGGGCAGATTAGCCAGGGCACTGAAAGGGCCCCTTGAAATATTGTACAGTCCAGCTAAAGTACCAAAGAAGAGGTTGCAGAGCTAGCAAAGAAATTAAAGTGAAATCTTAGGGTTAAGAAAGTCATGGATGAAAAATTGTCCTTGTTTGTCACATCTCCTCCTTTAATTTACAAAAGCTCCAAAGAGCACTGGTAAGGCCTGTGTGACAAAAGTAGCAATCTGGAGATACTTGGAGTCACAGAGAATTTTGCTTCTCCTGTTGACTAATACTGAGCTCCACATCAAGGTAAATGGTGAAGTTCAAGGGACTCCGAGGTTAAAGTAGATACTGTAAATTAGCTAGAAGTTTAACTAATAGTCTCTGTAAACCAGTAAGCTTACAGAAAGAAGTACAAACCACAAGATATGATTATAGTCAGAATCTTGTGAACCACAGCAAGAACTGTGTATTCAGGTAAGAAGTAATCACTGTTCCATATTCTGTGATCACTCAAGCAAAACTCTTATTTTCAGGGGAAATTAAGCATATATATTTGAGAGAAGAATGTAGCCTTGCACTATAGAATCAGGTTTAATACATGACAAAATAATATTGCAGTTAGCCTCCCAGATTAGAACTTATTTATTAAAAATAATAATAAAGTATTTAAATTTTGAAAGCTTCCCACCCCTATCACTCCACCCCCAACAGTTGAGAGAAACATTAGCAAATTCAGAAAATGCATAGTGCAATAAGGCCAGTCTTGTTAATTCTAAAGCTTTATCCAACTGATTAAAACTAACATTAAAAAGGCCTATTTTGAAGGAAATTTTTGAGTCACTCTATGTTTTTTTAAACTCAAGAAGGGTACCTCTCCTTAAATTCATTTGGTGGAAGGGGTCAATACACATAGAAAAAGGCAATTCTTTTGTTTTTCATAGACAATGAAATTTACCATCGCCATCACCAACATCAGTGTCATTCAAGGTTAACCAATTATTTAGTACATCAAACTGCATGACTGCGATGTGTTATCCACATGTCAAATTGGGAAGCAGGGTTTGGTAATCCAGATATTTTACAGACCTTTTTGAGATCATACCCATCATATCATTCACTTGTTCATCAAATATATAAGCCCCTGCTATGTGCCAAGCATACTGTGTATATCATATATATATATATATATATATATACACACACATACACATATACATAAATTTTTATATAAATATATATTTTTTTAATTGTTGTTTGTCTGGTTGTTAGTTTTGTCTCAGGGAGCTCACCTTGACCTGATTCTAGATGTTCAAGATCTGGTACACAATAGTTGCTAAATAAATATTGGTTGAGTAAGTGAGTGAAAGAAAAGGTTCTTCTCATCCAATAGTTTACAGTCTAAGATATCATTCATCATTAATATGAAGACAAAGGTGTAGAATAGGGCATAGATAGTAGAATAATAATATCAATACCTCTCTTTCTACAATTCTATGATTTTATGTCAAAATACAATATAAGCATATATTTCATCTGCTGGTCAGGAGTAAATAAATTCTAAGAATGGGACAAGAATAAGTTCATACTAGGGACAAAGTCTAAAAATAAAGGAGGGAGCCAAAAGCTCTTTTCTGACAATTTGATTAACATATGAGTTCTTCCTGAAGAAGTAGAGTCCTAAGAACTGTGAAAAGATGAGAGTATGACATTGGTCATTGATTTTTTGTGCCACCACCCCTATTTATAGTGGTGGTATTGGAGCCTCAGAATTATCCATAACTTTAGGTGTATGAGTCTAGTATTCAAGAAATATTTTCTTTCTAGGTACTTTGCCTCAAATAAGGTATGCTGATAACAGATGGCAGATAACATTACAAGAAGGAGATAGCTAGCCTTTCTATAATCATGGGTAACTGAGAAAATGTAATCAATTTATTTTTGCTTAACCATTACTATTTAAAGCAGAGCGATAATGTCACTAAATAGTTAAGTGTGATCATTTAACTTTGGGGGCTTTAGTTTCCTCATTGTGAAAATGAGGTTCTTGAAAGCTGTTGCCTGAAGTCCTGCCCTGGTCTCTAATATGATTCCAGCATTTGCCAAGCTCAACCTTTATACCTTTGTACTTTAAAAGCAGAAACTGTATGGTTCCTCATTTACTTTGAATTGCCTCCCTATAAACATCACTCCCCCGCCACCACCCAGGAAACTCCTTTTGTTGTTGAGATAATAAATTACTTTTAATACAGAGATTAGATTTCTAAAATCAAGCTTACTGGAAAATTACTTAGCAACTTCTACCATTTTCTGGAAGAGAGTGGCATATAAATAATAAATAAATGACATGAAAATGAAACAGCATACTTAAAAGCCCATTTAAACAAAACTTAACAGGATTTTTAAGGACATGAAGCAGAGACATCAAAATCTCTCACCCCAGGAAGTTCATTTAGTGGGCTGGGGCCAAGGGTATTCCAGGAATAAAGCACTGCAGAAAAAAAACTTGGAGGTGAGAAGACAACTTGTACCCAGAGATATCTTTAGCTTGACCAGAATGGTAAGGATAGGGCTTCCCTGGTGGCGCAGTGGTTGAGAGTCTGCCTGCCAATGCAGGGGACATGGGTTCGAGCCCTGGTCTGGGAAGATCCCACATGCCGCGGAGCAATTAGGCCCGTGAGCCACAACTACTGAGCCTGCACGTCTGCAGCCTGTGCTCTGAAACGGGAGAGGCCGCGACAGTGAGAGGCCCGCGCACCACGATGAAGAGTGGTCCCCGCTCGCTGCAACTGGAGAAAGCCCTCGCACAGAAACGAAGACCCAACACAGCCAAAAATAAATAATAAATAAATAAAATTTATAAAAAAAAAAAAAAAAAAAAAAAAAGAATGGTAAGGATGTTTAGGGTCACAGAAACTAATCCAGAAATAATGCAACTTAGGTTACCATGTAAACAAAGTGGAGTGATGGCTTGTGTTGTAGTTAAAAGTTGGGAGAAAGCTAGGCAGGCTAGTAGTTATAGTAAAAGTAATGATGCTATTACCATTTAAGTCACGCATACTATAAACCAGGCCCTGCACAAAGCATTTACATGTATTTTTATATTTATTTCTCACATAATTCTATGCAGTTAGTACTTTTAACCTCATTTATAAATTGAGGAAACTGAGGCTTATAAAGTTAATGACATGTTCCAATGTCATACAGTCTACGTGTGTCAGAACCTATCTAAAAGATTTGCCTCACTCCAAGGTTTATGTTCTTAAATACTATATAGAGTGTCTGTACTTTATTGTGGCTCTGATAATTCCAGGGGTTTGGTCTCCAGCTTTGCTTAAGAACTCTGTTGCTGACATACGAGTGTATACTTTTCTTTGACACTCCTTTACTTGAGCTCCATGTTCACACCTCCTTCTATTTTGCAAACATGACTTGTGACATGTTACAATTAACTAAAGCTCATTTTACAGTTGCTCCATTTTGTTTTCTTAATGTAGGTTTGAGTGACACATTCTGCTCCCTTGATGATATTTAGCTCAGAAAGGTGCCTAGGTTGTCAGTAACATGCTTCTTAGTTTGCATCCATTTTTAAAATCTGATCAGTGTCCATTTCAAAAAATAACGGGGTTCCCATTTTAACATCAACAACAGTAAACATTAGCACTCATGATATCAAAATGAATTTTAGCCATTTAGCTGAAAGATCAAGCTTGTTTACACAATAGCAATGTGAATAGGTGTTTTGAAGAAAAACATTCCGAATTTCTTACTATTCTGTTTGAATATGCCAGTGTTCTTTTATGGGCCTATGTTTAAAATTTTCTTGTTGGGCTGCTTTTGTGAGAGTTCCTACTTCTCCCTTTCAATTCTGCTTGTAGCCGTTGGGTATACAGAAAGGTACAGATCTGTCCCTCTGAACTTAAAAGTTATGTTATGTACTTAAGAATATATGAACCAGAATGAATTCATGCATTGTGCTAGGAAATAGAGATGCAGGAGTGAATTAGAAATTCTTCTTACCTTCAAAGAAGCTGACTGTCTACTCTAGCATTACCTAAAATGTGTTTATTGAAATTTTAATATCCATTGAGACATTAGATCTTTAAAATCATGAATATTCCCAGTATAATTAATATATTTTAAAGTATTGAAAGGTTTTAGATTTATTGGATGGGGAGGAGCTTGTTTAACTTTCTTTAACCCAGAGAAACCCAAATTTACTTGACAACAGATATTTTCCTTCCTTCATATCTCTCTCTCTCTCACACACACACACACACACACACATTTTTATTAACATTTACAGGATGTGTATTCCAATAAAACAGGTTGGAAATGCCAATCTACTCCATTGGGAAAAAAAGGAGGTAAAACAAACAGATGTGGTTTCTTTCTTACCTGGCATCATACCTAGGGAAAATCTTAACTTACACCTGCATCCTTCTTAGAGGATTGCTGGGGAAAGGCATGGACTGTCTGTTGTTTATGAGACAATATTTTTATGGAGTAATTCTGTTTTTCAACTTTTTAAGGAATATTTACATTTAAAAGTAAGCTTACTGTAACTCATTCTATTATCAAAATTCTGGTCTAGACCTCTTTCATCTATCTACTGTATATTACCAGTATTAACAAAGCAAGAGGTAGTTCTAGTTTGAAAGTTCTAATTCAAAACACATGAATCATATTTGTGCTAATCCAGAATTCCTAAACCAAATTATTGGTCAATTTTAACTCTGATATTTTTCTTAAATATGACATGGTTATTATGGGTAACTTGATTTCCAAGTTAATTGAGTCATTACAATTTATTCACAATAGTTAAATAATGTTTGAGCATTGCACAGTGTGAATAATGTAAATAGTTTGAATGTTGTCTTAAAGTACCAGACTGGAACAGTGATATACATAATCATCTTAAAGGATTTTGTCAGCTCTGCTATACCACTTAGAGGTAGTTTTTTCTTTGCTTTGGCAAGAAACAGGGTATTTGCACTGTTCTAAATAGTTAGACAGACAGTATTTCTCCTGTTGGTAGTTTAAGTATAATTTCTAATTTCAGCTGAATTCTCTACACAGAAAGCACCATGGCACTTTTCCAATTGTGATTTTATCAATCCAAGTTAGCAAAATGAGTTAGCTATTTTGTATAAATCAACAGTCTCTCAGAGGAATGGAATTTCTAGTTTCAGAACCTCAAAAGAAAGAATGTATTACAATCTACTACATTTTCAGAGGTATCACATTACAACTTGATATCATATTCTGCTTTTTTGTTGGTGTTCATAATTATGTGGGTCAATAAAAAATTAGCATGAAATAGCAATTCTAATCATATCAGTAGGCATGTGCTCAAAGTCAGTTTAAATAATTTATGACAGAAAATTAGTATAGATTTTATGATTTGTTTATCTAGATGTCTTTCATGTGCAGAGACTAAGAATTCCTCAGGTTTTCCACGGTACTCAGTATTCTAATTGCCAGAAATATTACCCCTTGAAAGTGATTTACAATGACAGGAAAAGTTGCAGTGACATATATTCTGTCTTTATGTACCCATTTGTTCATGTATTCATTCTGTCAACATGTGCTGAGTTCCTACTTGGTACCAAGCACTGAAATGGGTACGGAGATATACAGCTGAATAGAACACAGAGCCTGATCTCATGTTTAGTGGATAAGAAGAACCTACAATATATAAAAAATGATGAGATATCTTAAGAACTTTACTAGAGATGAAAAAATGCTATAGAAACTCAGAGGCAGGAGCAAAAAGGAACTTGTATCAAAGTAGAGATAATTCTAGGAACCAGGCATCAACAAAGTTGAAGTAGAATTAGAGTATTCTTTGGGAGCTATACAGAGCATAGAAATCCTTTGTTTTTATTACCGCTATTACGTGAAAGTCATTTCATCAGTCATGTTAAGACTGTGCTCTAAAAATTGAAATGTTAAGTGTAACTGAATTGCTTAGTATCACAAATACTTTGAGGACCTCAGTCCCTACACTCTAACAAAATAAAATTATGTCAAACCAACCTGAAGACTGACTCATAATAATGTTAGTTTTAATATCTCATGTGTATTCAGATTTTACAACTATTGGAAAGAGTAGAAATTTGCCCTATACAAAATAAAAGGTACGAATTAATTTAAATTGAGTTCAAAACAATGCAGCTTAATTTAACTTTTAATTTCTCACCTATATACACAATTATATTCTATGAGAGAACCACACTTCCACTGGGTCAGGAATAACAGATGGAATAAAATGTGTAATACCCATTCTGAAATTACTGTTTGAACTCATTTAGGAAGAATCTGTCTTTATAAACTGCTATTTGATTAAATAGCAATGTATAATAAAAGCATTATAAATCCTTGGTTCTTTACTTCTAAAGATTAGATCGACTTCAGAATTTAAAATCCATATGTATTTTTGTAGTTGTCAGTTCTTTAAAAAATAAAATTTTATGGCAACTTAAAGAGATCATTCAAATTAATTACTACAACTACAGTTCCCATATAGAACCCTAAATCTTCAATGCAAATGCTTTGGGTATTACACCTGACTGAACCAAGTGTGCTATGTGCATGTGCTATGTGATAATTGAATCTGGGAGTAATTGCCCAGGATTCTGTTCAACCATAATTGCAAGTAACCAGGGGCAGAGCCATGGAGAATTCATATTCAACAGGAGGTGTTTTGACACAGAATGACCAAATGAGATATTTTAGCAACAGAAAGAATGGTGTGTTTCACACAAAATAGAGGTGGTGGTCCTGGCATCAGGATCAATGGAGAGGAGGAAGAAAAGAAACATTGGAAAAGAAGTTCAAGGAAAAGAAGTTGAAAAGAAGGGTAACGTGTGCATAGGTTTATTTTTTTTAGCAGAAGATAAACTTTTGAGCTCAAGTACTAAGAGCTTAAGCAATTAGTATGAAAGGAGATCAGATGTGGCAAGACTCACTCTGTCACTCTTCATAATCTTTATGGATTAAAAGTGACTGTCACTGGCAGTCAAGACAATGTGTCTTTATACAATGGAGCATAAAAAAAATAGCTTTGACCAGTCAATTTAAAATCCCTCAGGCCCTCTGGGGAGAAAAAACATGTTTCATTGAAGAGTCTAGCTGTTTGAAGAACAGTAGGGATTAGATCCAGCAGGTGCAAGGAGGAAGAAAGCTTTCAAAAGAAATTAAATGTTGCTCCTGCTATGATCTTTACAAACCACCATCTTGTGGGGCCTGCAGGGTTTTAAGGTTACAAGGGATATTCATAAAAACTGAAGTTTACAACGGTCTTGTTATGGTCCTTAGAGGATGCCAAGGATCTAATGCAATCATTTACTAATATTCAATCAGTTTGTTCCTTCTACCTGGAACTCTCTTCCCTCCCATGACTTCCTTCCCACACCATTTAGATCTCTGCTCAAATATCAACTCAGAGAGATGCCTCCCTGAGCTCCTCCTCTAAGTGGCAATTATTTTCTATTCCTTTATCCTGTTTTATTTTTCTTCATAAGGATTTTACTACTTGACATTATATTGCATGATTATTTATCTTCTGCCTCCCCTATTAACATGTATGATCCTTGAAAGCATGGAACTTATCTATTTTGTTCATTGCTATAACCACATTGCCTGGAATATGCCACATGCAAGATAAGTCCTCAATAACTATTAGTGCAAAAAATTAATTTAGAATTTAACATATTAGTCAATGAGATTCTTTTAGTGTGACATGCCATATTTTGTTTTCATTTGGATGAGACACAGGATGGTTAAATTTTGATGGGTGAAGAATGGAGAGAAAGGACCTAACCATCAGATTAATGTCCAGATCAGGATAATCAGAGTGGAAAACCACAGTATGGAGTCTTGGATACCTAGGGCCTATGAAGACACTTTGGACTATCCCTCCTAAATGGAGAATGACAATCAGGAGATGGGTTATAGAGGAGATAATGGTAAGAACATCTTCTGAAGGAAGCAGTTTAGATGCAGAGGATCATAAAGGAACAGAGATAAATGAAACAAGGAGAAGAAAACAGCAGGGTCAAGCACAGGTAAACAGAGCACCCCAACTTTATATCTGAGTTCTCACAAGGATCCAGCCTATTCAATGTCCAGCACTGTCACAGCTTGGGAAACACTGTCCTCCTTAGGTATCTATTTTTTTTAAATTGAAGTATAGTTGATTTACAATGTTGTGTTAGTTTCAGGTGTACAGCAAAGTGATTCAGCTGTATATATATGTATGTATATATCTTTATTATTTTTTTGATTATTTTCCATTATAGTTTATTACAAGATATTGAATAAACTTCCCTGTGCTACACAGTAAATCCTTGTTGTTTATCTATTTTATATATGGTAGTGTGTATCTCTTAATCCCATACTCCCAAATTATCCCTCCCCACCTCCTTCCTCTTTGGTAACCATAAGTTTGTTTTCTATGTCTGTGAGTCTGTTTCTGTTTTGTAAATAAGTTTGTTTGTACTATTTTTTTAGATTCCACATATTAGTGATGTTATATAATATTTGTCTTTGTCCGACTTACTTCACTTAGTATGATAATCTCTAAGTCCATCCATGTTGCTGCAAATGGCATTATTTCATTCTTTTTTTATGGCTGAGTAATATTCCATTGTATATATGTATATATATTTATACACACCACATCTTTATCCATTCATCTGTTGATGGACACTTAGGTTACTTCCATGTCTTGGCTATTATATTGTAAATAGTGCTGCAATGAACATTGGGGTGCATGTATCTTTTCGAGTTTTCTCCAGATTTATCCCCAGGAGTGGGATTGCTGGATCATATAGTAACTCTATTTTTAGCTTTTTAAGGAACTTCCACATTGTTCTCCACAGTGGGTACACCAATTTACATTCCTACCAACATTGTAGGAGGGTTCCCTTTTTTCCACATGCTCAACAGCATTTGTTATTTGTAGACTTTTTAATGATGGCCATTCTGACTGGTGAGAGGTGGTACCTCATTGTAGTTTTGATTTACATTTCTCTAATAATTAGCGATGCTGAGCATCTTTTCATGTGCCTGTTGGCCATCTGTATACCTTCTTCGGAGAAATGTCTGTTTAGGTCTTCTAACCATTTTTGATTGGATTGTTTGGTTTTTTGTTATTGAATTGTATGAGCTGTTTGGAAATTAATCCCTTGTTGGTCGTATCATTTGCAAATATTTTCTCTCAGTCCATAGGTTGTCTTTTCATTTTGTTTATGGTTTCCTTTGCTGTGCAAAAGCTTATAAGTTTGATCAGGTCCCATTTGTTTATTTTTGCTTTCATTTCTATTGCCTTTGGAGACTGATTAGGTCTCTATTTTGATAATGTTGTCTAGATACCAGTAACATTATCTGAACCCCAGTAAAGAAATAAAGCTAATTATATTGGATGGAACTGTCTCTTCAGTTACAAGGGTCTATTTCACAATAGTATTGATTGCATTAGATTAGTAAAAGGGTTTCCCATGCTGCTCTGGCAGATAATTGCTTGTATTAACAGTGTTTGGGCCAGAAATATAGCTGGAAAGAAAAGGGATTTCATGAGGAGCTCTACCAACTCAGGGTAACAGCATGTCATGCATTCCATCACTTTTGCAGGGCTCTGTTCTGTGCCTACTGACTTGAGCACATGCAGTCTGGCGTCCACCTTCTCCTAGCTTCCAGGAGCCTCCTTATTCTGGTGTTGTTTTTCATTATATGGTTTTCAGAATTTACCTTTTATTTAGTGAGATGCCTCCTTGTTTTTTTTTGTCACATTAATCTCTTTAAATATTAAATTCCAATCTCAGTTGAATAAAACCTAATACAACTGCTTTTAAATAAAGAAAAATGAATTAGGTACCAAATAGCATAGGATTGTGGTGTGTGATGCTATCTTTTTAACTTTTTATCTTGAGATAATAATTATTTACATGAAGTTTCAAAAAAATCTACAGGGGCATCCCATGCATCATTCACCTAGTTTTCGTCAATGGTAACAATTCACATAGCTGTGATATAATAGCAAAAACAGGAAAACGTACAATGCTATTTTCAGATGATTTTGTTCCCCTACCCCTAACTGTTTTAGTATAAGAAACTAAGAAACTAAGTTAGGTCTTCACTATGGGAGTCTCATTGTTATTTATAAGCCTTACCTAAGAGAGTCAACCATAATACCCTCATTCCTACTTCTGGATTGCATTTGAACATGATCCATCTGGCATGGAATGACCTGGGATTCAGCCAGGTTATACATGCTTGGTGTGCAACTGGCATTAGGGTCCTTAGACCTCCCAAGTTCAAAACCTTGAATTAGTTTTGGAATATTCAAAGCTCTCTCTTTGAATTGCAACACCAATTCAGTTTTAGCTGATTAGCCCCCATGATTTTGGTGAGTCACTTAACCTATCTATGCCTAAATTTCCTCATAATTAATCAATTTGCCTCAGAATTTTTGTAAAATGTAGAAAAGGCAATCTAAGAAAAGGTATTTTGAGTTGTATAAAAGTATTATGTGTATGCTAAATCCTCTTGTTATGTATATTATTTATATATTATTTTGGGTACTGAATCAACCACTTTCTGAAGTTCTCACTAGTTGTTTCATGATACCAGCCTGCCACCATTGTTATCCTACAGGTTCAAAATACCAAGTAAGAAGGCAGACTGTGTAAGTAACATTGTATGTGTGCTTAGCATATACCAGGAACTTTCTTGGATGTTTTAGTATATACCATCTCATTTAATCTGCACAATCACACTGTGAGTTAAATAGTAAGATCCCCTGGTCTTGTTTGATTGGAAGCTGAAACTCATAGGCTTTAATGTCTTTTTGCCCGAGGTCACTTTGGTGTTAAGAATGAAACTCAAGTTTCCAACTAAGTCTGACTTCTTTCAGAGCCTATTCTATCTTCTTCCAGAACTGTGCTGCTTTGTGAGAAGCAACTAAGGTCTCTTTAGGAAGTAACTTGTTGGCACATCTCAAAGGGCACAGATATAGTTTGACTGGAGTAGGCAGTTACTAAATTTTGTAGAAATGAATTTGAAGTATTTGTTTTGTAAATTGACATGTATGCAAATATAGATAGCATGTATAGATACAAATCATTTCTGTTCACAGCTGTGTTTTCTTTATAAGCCCACTCTGTTTCCTAAGAGCCTGAGGAAAAATGTGTTAGAAGAACATACAGTTCCATTCTCAGAGTCCTATTTTTTAAATATTGCTTTTATGTCAAAAAGAGAGACTTTTCATATGACTTAAATATTTGGGGAAAAAAACATTCATTTAATAAACTAATACACAGAGCGACCTAGCTGAATTTAACATTCAGACACTCTTTGGTCACCAGATCTACCTGTCCATAAACCCGATGTTACAGAGAGTGCTTTAAGCAGAAAGTAGAGCCTCGTGAGCCATGTGTTGAAGAACAGTGTGGAAGGAGTTAAGGTTGATGTGAGAAAAACAGAAGACATAAATGAGCTATAATAAATGATGAATTTCAAATCACTGTCAGGGACAGATCTTAGAAACACTGTCTTATTTTCTTAGTCCATTCAGGCTGCTATAACAAAATATCACAGACTGAGTACCTTATAAACAACAGAAATTTATTTCTCACAAGTCTAGAGACTGGGAAGTCCAAGATCATGGCAACAGCATGGCTGTGTTCTGGTGAAGGTCTTGTCCCAGATTGCAGACTGCCAATTTCTAACTGTGTCCTCACATGGTAGAAGGGGGAGAGAGATGTCTTTGGAGCCTCTCTTATAATGGCACTAATTCCGTTTGTGAGGGCTCCACCCTCATGACCTAATCACCTCTCAAATGTCCCACCTCCTAATACCATCACCTTAGGCATTAGATTTTCAACATATGAACTTTCGGGCAACACAAACATTCAGACCATTCCACTTATGAAATAGAAACATCAAGAATAGGTTTAAAGTCTAAATCTAAGGTCATTTTGGTTGTGGGGTGTGGAATATGGTAGAAGAATATGTGTTAAAGCAATCATACAAATTCTGATATGAGGACATATTCCATGTGTTGGATTAAACCAAGCAAGAACTAGTATAAGACAGAACTTTAAGCTCTTGAGAACAGAGATGTAAAAGCATGTTAGGTAGAGCATTGAAGTGGTAGGAGGATAGGTTTTTGGATTCAAACAGATAGGTATAAGTTCTGATTCTGCAACTTACTGGCTATGAGAGCTTGGAAAATTACTTAACGTTGTGCCTCAAGTTTCTTCAGCCTCAAATGAACATAAAAAATAATACCAATTTCACAAGATTGTTGTGAAGATTAAATGAGACAGGCAATATTAAGTATGTAATACAGTGCCTAGTACATAATAAGCACTGATAAGTATTAGGTGGTTTCATTGTCTTCTGGCATTTAATGACTAACTCTGAGGTCTGCCTCATTTTTATTCCTTTAAGGTAATGTGTTTGGGAGTAGGGGTGCTGGATCCATTTAGAATGCTTTCTTTTTTCCTAAAATTTAAAACTTTCAAAATGATTAGTTTAGATTTTAATCTATTTTCTTCATTTTTCTATTCTCTGATAAACGCTTTCAATTTGTCTAGTTCTCCATTCAACTTATTAATCTTTAATTCTATTGTACTTTGTCAATTATTATTTTCCATTTGTTCTGGTCTATTTTTACCAGCTATGTGATATTGGGCAAGTTACTTAATCCATCTGAACTTCAGTTTACTTATCTATAAAGTGGATATAATGGTAATACTAACTTCATAGTATTGTTCTGAGAGGTCAGTAAAAAAAAAAATACAAGTAAAGCACTTATTACAATGCCTGGTATATCAATATATATTGTTGTTTTTATTGTTATTGGCATAATAATAGCTTCCTTATATCTGCTATGAAGATTACTGTTATAATGTATAAAGTTCCTAGCACATAATTGGCATTCAATGAGCAGGACTGTAAAGGGCTAAATAGGATTAGTTATTACAATGATTATTAACCACAGTCATAATAAAACACACAGGATTATCTCACAGTAGACCACAAACTTCCTCCACTCTGACCAATAAAGAGCTTAGCCTCTTGTGCTGAGCCTTGCCAACAAAGCAAACATGAGATAGAGCAAGTACTGGTATTTGACCAAATATGTTAACAGAAAGCAATGATGAAGGAGAGTGAAATAATAGCTATTTCAAGAAAAAGGTACTGCTATGTCTCAGTGTCAGCCAAATCACATCACTCAATGTAAATCACCTACCACTTTATTAAATACTTTCTGTATTCACAACACTGTGCTATATACTGAGAAGTGACTAGGATGTGGCCCCTACCCTCTAGCAAATCACAGAGATATGGACATTCACTTAGCTAGAAAGTTATAGATGAAAATAATGCAAAAGCAGACTGTGGTTAGTGCTAAAACAGAGGTGCAGATAAAGATGTCTAGGAGCATAAAAGAATGAGATAAAAGCAATTTGTTTGTTTCCACAATGGCACTGGGAAAAACACAAATACAAATCTAGTTTCAAGGAATTGGGATTAACTCACAAGTAATAATTTAATTAAGGACAATAATTTCACACAAGCTAAGTCAAGACAGAAGTTATATAAAATATAAAAGCATCAATATGTTTAAATTGATTTAGTTTACAGAAGAAATAAAGATCAAGAAGGTGTATATGTGCAGGTCGGATTTGGAAAAGGGACATGACTTGTTGTCCGGAGTGATTTTGGATCTTAGTCTGAGAGATGTCCAATTGAGTAAACTTTATTGCTTTTCTGAAAACAAGGGCAAAGAATGGACTGGAACCCAATTATAGCACTGAAATTGAGGAACAAAGGTAATATCTTTGTAACAAGCAATCAGTGAGAGAACAAATATGAGTGCACAATCAAAGAGTAATTATTCAGAACCATCTGGGTGTGGGGAAGCAGAGTCTTCTTTGACATAGGGAGAGATTTTATACTTCATGGTTTCAATCTTTGATAATGAACATGAGGATGAGTAATATCTCTGGCCAGCCTCCGGATATTCAAGTAATTGATATTAAGCAAAATCTGTTGTGGGGAATGTTATTTAAGGAATGTCTACAATACTCTGACAGTTGAAGAAAGGGATTTGTGCTCCTGAAACCCTTTTCTAAGGGAAGGGAAGTAGGGACATTTGCTCTTGTGCTAAGAAGTAGGGACATTTGCTCTTGTGCTTTCTGACAAAGATAGAAGAAGAAGTAGGGACATTTGCTCTTGTGCTTTCTGACAAAGATAGAAGAGACACAATTACAGCATTACAAAAGATTGAGTGCACTGGCACCTGGCAATACATAGATGAGTCTGCAAAAAGAATGGACATTCCCTCAGCAGGAAATTAGTCTGAAAGAAGATAATAGCTGTCAGCCAACTGAAGGATTTAAGCCTACTTGAAGGATATGATTACCACTTGAAACTGGGATATAAGAGCCAAGGTTCCTGCAATTATCCAGTGAAGTGGGAAATGAAATCAAAGTTACTGAACTACATTAGTGACCTGAAGTATAAGATGAATGCAGTAAAGCTTTATATCCATGACCTCTGTAATGTGCCAACGTCATACTTTCCAAAATACGTTGTTCTCCTGCTGATGTATTTTGAATCTTTTGTGTAGACATGATGTTTAAGACTGAGTTGTATAAGAGCTGGGGCTTTGAAATATTAATAATGGTACTAACTCAGAGGAATGTTGTAGTGCCTGAGTGGATATGAATGTGTAAGTGCTAAGGGTAATGTCTGGCACAATAAGGGCTCAAGAATAGTATCATGTGGCCATGTGATCCAGGGCTACTTTATCCCTGCTGCAATCTTCATGGATAAGCTCCCCATCCAGAGCTCTCAGCTATATTCTACAACTCTTCACAGGAAACAGCAACTTCTGTTATCTTTCACAACACAGGGAAGCTCTCAGGGAGACTCTGGTGAAGGAGTAACCTCTGAGGACTTCTCCTTACAGAAACTTCCAGAATCCCAAAGAAGAAGTGAAACAGATAGGTATACATCTGCCTGCCTATTTTCCCAACTTCTCCTCTCTAATCCCTATAATTCACTGGGGCTGGTAGGATCAGAATTTCCCTTTTTATGTGAACATGACTACTTCCTTTGTATAAAACTCTAGACCAAGTGCCTTTGCCTCTTGCTGTTAATTGTGAATAAAAGAAACTTAGGAAATCAATATCCCTCTCACTCTTTCTCTCCATCACAAGAGTGCCAATTTCTCCATATGCTTGCCAACACTTGTTATTTTCTGCTTTTCTTTTTTCTTTTTTTTTTTATAAATGTAGTAGCCATCCTAATGGGTGTGAAGTCATATCTTATTGTGGTTTTGATTTGCATTTCCCTAACAATTAGCAAACAATTAGTTGAACACTGTCTCATGTGCTTATTAGCCATCTGTATATCTTCTCTGGAGAAATGTCTATTCAAGTTCTTGGCCCATTTTTTTTATTGGGTGGTTTTTGTCATTGTTGTTGGGTTGTAGGAGTTCTTTTTATATTCTGGATATTAATCCCTTATCAGTTATATGGTTTGTAAATATTTTCTACCATTCCATAGGTTACCCTTTCACTCTGTTGATAATGTCCTTTGATGCACAGTTTTTAATTTGGTTGAAATTTAATGTATCTATTTTTTTTTCCTGTGCTTTTGGTGTCATGTACAAGAAATCATTGCCAAATCCAATGCCAGGAAGCTTTTCCTATATATTTTCTTTCTTTCTTTTTTTAAACTGGAGGTGTAATTGACATACAACATTGTGGAAGTTTAAGGTGTACAAGGTGATGATTTGATACATTTATATATTGCAATATGATTACCATCATACAATTAGGTAACACCTCTATCACGTCATATGATTATAATTTTTTATGGTGGGAACATTTAAGATCTAGTTTCCTAGCAACTTTGAAGTATATAATATGGTATTAATGACTGTAATCATAGTGCTGTGCATTAGAGCTTCAGAACTTATTCATCTTCTAACTGGAAGTTTGTACCATTTGACCAAAATCTCTCCAATTCTGCCACCTTACAGCCCCTGGTAACCACCATTCTACTCTGTTTCCAGTTTGGCTTTTTTAGATTTCATATGTAAATGAAATCATACAGTATTCGTCTTTCTCTGTGTGGCTTATCTCATGTAATATAATGCCCGCAAGGCCCATCCATGTTATTCCAAATAGCAGGATTTCCTTCTTTCTCATGGCTGAATATATATATGTATATATATCTCACATCTTCTTTATCCATTCACCCATTATTGGACACAAGTCATTTCCGTACCTTGGCTATTTTGAATAATGCTGCAATACACATGGGAGTGCAGATATCTTTTCAGTGTCCCGTTTTCATTTCCTTTGGATATATACCAAAAAGTGGAATTTCTGGATGGTACAGTAGTCCTAGGTTAAATTTTTTTGAGGAACATCCATACTGTTTTCCATAGTGGCTGCACCAATTTATATTCCCACCAACAGTGCACAAGGGTTTCCTTTTCTCCACACCTCACCAACACTTGTTATCTCTTGTCTTTTTGATGACAACCATTCTAACAATTGTAAGGTGATATCTCATCATGGTTTTCACTTGAGTTGCCTTGATGATCAGTGATGGTGAGCATCTCTTCATGTACCTGTTGGTCCTTTGGATGTCTTATTTGGAAAATGTCTATTCAGTTCCCTTGCCCATTTTTTAAATCAGATTGTTTGTTATATAAGTTCTGTATATATTTTTGTATTAACCCCTTATCCAACAAATGGTTTGCAAATATTTTCTCCCATCTGTAGGTTGCTTTTTCATTTTTTCCTTTTGTTTCTTTTGCTGTCCAGAAGCTTTTTAGTTTGAGGTCATCCCACTTATTGACAGGCTTTTGTTGCTTGTGTGCCCATATGTTTTCTTCTAAGAGTTTTATAGTTTTAGCTCTTACATTTAGGTCGTTGATCCATTTTGAGTTAATTTTTGTATATGATGAAAATTAAGGGTCCAAATTCATTCTTTTACTTGTAGATATCTAATTTTCTCAGCATCATTTGTTCATAAGGATGTCCTTTCTCCATTAAATGGTCTTGGCACCCATTTTCAAAATCATTTGACCATATATACAAGAGTTTATTTCCAAGCTCTTAATTCTTAGCTCCACTAGCTTTACTATTTGGCAGTATCAATAATATTGATAAGTTTTCTTCTTCATCTTGGCTTACAAATTTGGGCATGGCTCTATAAAACATGGAATTGTCTGTTTAGGGTTTACTTGGCTCAACTATCTTAAAAATACTAGCTCTCTTTCCCTTCCACTTCTATCCCAAGCAAGGAATGTCCAAGGGCCACTAGAGAAAGCATTCTTGAGTGAAAGAGAAGTGACTGTAGCTCTGCCTTGGATGGTGATTTGAAAGGAATGTGAGGAGGAAAAGCATTAATTCTGGACAAGGTTAAAATGTTGAATTGCCTACTGAGTATAAAATATCAGATTAGGAGATATACAAATGCCCAGTGTTCCATTAAAATAGCCCCAAACTCAAACCAAGTATACATTTATGTCCTGTGTTCAGTAAGAGGCTCTTGAGTCATTAACCTATGAATTAAAAATATCCTTTGGAAAATGACATGTTGTGCTATGTGAGATATTCTCACATGAGAAGATTTGAGGAGAGTAGCATAACCAGTACTGCTGAATGTCAGTAAATGGAGAGACAGCTGAAAGTCGGAAAAAGGGTAGAAAACCAGGAATAGAGACAACAAAGAATGAATTTGCCAAGTGGATAGCACTGCCAAGCACTGGCCTTTAACGTGGCTGGTCAAAGAAACTATTGCTGAATGTTGAAAAGCGCCTCTTCGACAAATCCACACATGGGGTCATTGCCATCTGTTTTACTGGCATTTGTTATTCCACAGATGTTACCCAGGTTTTCATAGAATGTATAAGTTTGGACTTAATAAAATTCTACTCATTGAGATTTTTTGTTTGTTTGTTTTGTTTTTTAACATCTTTATTGGAGTATAATTTCTTTACAGTGGTGTGTTAATTTCTGCTTTATAACAAAGTGAATCAGCTATACATATACATATATCCCCATATCTACTCCCTCTTGCATCTCCCTCCCACCCTCCTAATCCCACACCTCTAGGTGGTCACAAAGCACCGAGCTTATCTCCCTCTGCTATGTGGCTGCTTCCCACTAGCTATCTATTTTACATTTGGTAGTATATATAAGTATATGCTACTCTCTCAATTCGTCCCAGCTTACCCTTCCCCCTACCCATGTCCTCAAGTCCATTCTCTACATCTGAATCTTTATTCCTGTCCTGCCCCTAGGTTCTTCAGAACCTTTTTTTTTTTTTAGATTCCATATATATGTGTTAGCATACGCTATTTGTTTTTCTCTTTCTGACTTACTTCACACTGTATGACAGTCTCTAGGTCCATCCATCTCACTACAAATAACTCAATTTCGTTTCTTTTTATGGCTGAGTAATATTCCATTGTATATATGTGCCACATCTTCTTTATCCATTCATCTGTCGATGGACACTTAGGTTGCTTCCATGTCCTGGCTATTGTAAATAGAGCTGCAATGAACATTGTGGTACATGATACTTTTTGAATTATGGTTTCTTAGAGTATATGCCCAGTAGTGGGATTCCTGGGTCATATGGTAGATCTATTTTTACATTTTAAGGAACCTCCATACTGTTCTCCATAATGGCTGTATCACTTTACATTCCCACCAACAGTGAAAGAGGGCTCCCTTTTCTTCACATCCTCTCTAGCATTTATTGTTTGTAAATACTTTGATGATGGCCATTCTGACTGGTGGGAGATGATAGCTCATTGTAGTTTTGATTTGCATTTCTCTAATGATTAGAGATATTGACCATCCTTTCATGTGTTTCTTGGCAATCTGTATACCTGCTTTGAAGAAATGTATATTTAAGTCTTCTGCTCATTTTTGGATTGGGTTTTTTGTTTTTTTGATATTGAGCTGTATGATCTGCTTGTAAATTTTGGAGATTAATCCTTTGTCAGTTGCTTCATTTGCAAATATTTTCTCCCATTCTGAGGGTTGTCTTTTCGTCTTGTTTATGGTTTCCTTTGTTGTGCAAAAGCTTTTAAGTTTCATTAGGTCCCATTTGTTTATTTTTGTTTTCATTTTCATTTCTCTAGGAGGTGGGTCAAAAAGGATCTTGCTGTCACCTTCGTCATAGAGTGTTCTGCCTATATTTTCCTCTAAGAGTTTTATAGTGCCTGGCCTTACATTTATGTCTTTAATCCATTTTGAGTTTATTTTTGTGTATGGTGTTAGGGAGTGTTCTAATTTCATTCTTTTCCATGTAGCTGTCCAGTTTTCCCAGCACAACTTATTGAAGAGGCTGTCTTTTCTCCATTGTATATTCTTGCCTCCTTTATCAAAGATAAGGTGATCATATGTGCGTGGGTTTATCTCTGGGCTTTCTATCCTGTTCCATTGATCTGTATTTCTGTTTTTGTGCCAGTACCATACTGTCTTGATTACTGTAGCTTTGGAGTATAGTCTGAAGTCAGGGAGCCTGATCCTGGCAGCTCCATTTGTCTTCTTCAATATTGCTTTGGCTATTCGGGGTCTCTTGTGTTTCCATACAAATTGTGAAATTTTTTGTTCTAGTTCTGTGAAAAATGCCATTGGTATTTTGATAGGGATTGCATTGAATCTGTAGATTGTTTTGGGTAGTATAGTCATTTTCACAATGTTGATTCTTCCAATCCAAGACATGATATATCTCTCCACCTGTTTGTATCATTTTTAATTTCTTTCATAAGTGTCTTATAGTTTTCTGCATGCAGGTCTTTTGTCTCTTCAGGTAGGATTATTCCTAGGTATTTTATTCTTTTTGTTGCAGTGGTAATTGGCAGTGTTTCCTTAATTTCTCTTTCAGATTTTTTCATCATTAGTGCATAATAATGCAAGAGATTTCTGTGCATTACTTTCGTATCCTGCTACTTTACCAAATTCATTGATTAGCTCTAGTAGTTTCCTGGTAGCATCTTTAGGTTTCTCTATGTATAGTATCATGTCATCTGCAAACAGTGACAACTTTAATTCTTCTTTTCCAATTTGGATTCCTTTTATTTCTTTTTCTTCTCTGATTGCTGTGGCTAAAACTTCCAAAACTATGTTGAATAATAGTGGTGAGAGTGGGCAACCTTGTCTTGTTCTTGATCTTAGTGGAAATGGTTTCAGTTTTTCACCACTGAGAATGATGTTGGCTGTGGGTTTGTCAAATATGTCCTTTATTATGTTGAGGTAAGTTCCTCTGTGCCTACTTTCTGGAGGGTTTTTATCATAAATGGGTGTTGAATTTTGTTGAAAGCTTTTTCTGCATCTATTGAGATGATCATATGGTTTTTCTCCTTCAATTTGTTACTACGGTTTATCACATTGATTGATTTGTGTATATTGAATAATCTTTGCATTCCTGGGATAAACCCCACTTGATCATGGTGTATAATCCTTTTAATATGCTGTTGGATTCTGTTTGCTAGTATTTTGTTGAGGATTTTTACATCTATGTTCATCAGTGATATTGGCCTGTAGTTTTCTTTCTTTGTGACATCTTTGTCTGCTTTTGGTATCAGGGTGATGGTGGCCTCGTAGAATGAGTTTGGGAGTGTTCCTCCCTCTGCTATATTTTGGAAGAGTTTGAGAAGGATAGGTGTTAGCTCTTCTCTAAATGTTTGAGAGAATTCGCCTGTGAAGCTATCTAGTCCTGGACTTTTGTTTGTTGGAAGATTTTTAATCACAGTCTCAATTTCAGTGCTTGTGTTTGGTCTGTTTATATTTTCTATTTCCTCTGGTTCAGTCTCAGAAGGTTGTGCTTTTCTCAGAATTTGCCCCTTTCTTCCAGGTTTTCCATTTTATTGGCATATAGTTGTGTGTAGTAATCTCTCATAATCCTTTGTATTTCTCCAGTGTCAGTTTTTACTTCTCCTTTTCATTTCTAATTCTATTGATTTGAGTCTTTTCCCTGTTTTTCTTGATGAGTCTGGCTAATGGTTTATCAATTTTGTTTATCCTCTCAAAGAACCAGCTTTTAGTTTTATTGAGCTTTGCTATTGTTTCCTTCATTTCTTTTTCATTTATTTCTGATCTGATCTTTATGATTTCTTTCCTTTTACTAACTTTGGGGTTTTTTTTTGTTCTTCTTTCTCTAATTGCTTTAGGTGTAAGGTTAGATTGTTTATTTGAGATGTTGCTCGTTTCGTGAGGTAGGATTGTATTTCTATAAACTTCCCCCTTAGAGCTGCTTTTGCTGCATCCCATAGGTTTTGGGTCGTCGTGTTTTCACTGTCATTTGTTTCTAGGTATTTTTGTATTTCCTCTTTGATTTCTTCAGTGATCTCTTGGTTATTTAGTAGTATATTTTTTAGCCTTCATGTGTTTGTGTTTTTTGCAGATTTTATCCTGTAATTGACATCTAGTCTCATAGCATTGTTGTCAGAAAAGATACTTGATATGATTTCAATGTTCTTAAATTTACCAAGGCTTGATGTGTGACCTAAGATATCATCTATCCTTGAGAATGTTCCATGAGCCGTTGAGAAGAAAGTGTATTCTGTTGTTTTTGGATGGAATGTCCTTTAAATATCAGTTAAGTCCATCTGTGATTCCTTATTTATTTTCATTTTGGATGATCTGTCCATTGGTGAAAGTGGGGTGTTAAAGTCCCCTACTATGATTGTGTTACTGTCAATTTCCACTTTTATTGCTGTTAGCATTTGCCTTACGTATTGAGGTTCTCCTATGTTGGGTGCATAAATATTTACTGTTGTTATATCTTCTTGGACTGATCCCTTGATCATTATGCAGTGTCCTTTTTTGTCTCTTGTAATAGTCTTTATTTTAAAGTCTATTGTGTCTGATATGAGAATTGCTACTCCAGCTTTCTTTTGATTTCCCTTTGCATGGAATACATTTCCATCCCCTCACTTTCAATCTGTATGTTTCCCTAGGTCTGAAGTGGGTCTCTTGTAGACAGCATATATATGGATCTTGTTTTTGTATCCATTCAGCCAGTCTATGTCTTTTGGTTGGAGTATTTAATACATTTACCTTTAAGGTGATTATCGATATGTATGTTCCTATTACCATTTTCTTAATTGTTTTGGGTTTGTTATTGTTGGTCTTTTCCTTCTCTTGTGTTTCCTGCCTAGAGAAGTTCCTTTAGCCTTTGTTGTAAAGCTGGTTTGGTGGTGCTGAATTCTCTTAGCTTTTGCTTGTCTGTAAAGGCTTTAATTTCTCCATTGAATCTGAATGAGATCCTAGCTGGGTAGAGTAATCTTGGTTGTAGGTTTTCCCCTTTCATCACTTTAAATATGTCCTGCCACTCCCTTCTGGGTTGCAGAGTTTCTGCTGACAGATCAGCTGTTAACCTTATGGGGATTCCCTTGTATGTTATTTGTTGTTTTTCCCTTGCTGCTTTTAATATTTTTTCTTTTTACTTAATTTTTGATAATTTGATTATTATGTGTCTTAGTGTGTTTCTCCTTAGATTTATCCTGTGTGGGACTCTCTGCGCTTCCTGAACTTGATTAACTATTTCCATTCCCATTTTAGGGAAGTTTTCAACTATAATCTCTTCAAATATTTTCTCAGTCCCTTTCTTTTTCTCTTCTTCTTCTGGAACCCCTATAATTCAAATGTTGGTGCATTTAGTGTTGTCCTAGAACTCTCTAAGACTGTCCGCAATTCTTTTCATTCTTTTTTTTTATTCAGCTCTGTGGTAGTTATTTCCACTATTTTATATTCCAGGTCACTTATCCGTTTTTCTGCCTAATTTTTTCTGGTATTGATTCCTTCTAGAGAATTTTAATTTCATTTATTGTGCTGTTCATCATTGTTTGTTGGATCTTTAGTTCTTCCAGGTCCTTGTTAAACTTTTCTTGTATTTTCTCCATTCTATTTGCAAGATTTTGGATCATCTTTACTATCATTACTCTGAATTCTTTTTCAGGTAGGCTGCCTATTTCCTCTTCATTTGTTTGGTGTGATGGGTGTTTTCCTTGCTCCTTCATCTGCTGTGTGTTTCTCTGTCTTCTCATTTTGCTTTACTTACTGTGTTTGGGGTCTCCTTTTCACAGGCTGCTGGTATGTAGTTCCTGTTGTTTTTGGCATTTGCCACCAGTGGCTAAGGTTGGTTCAGTGGGTTGTGTAGGCTTCTTGGTGGAGGGGACTAGTGCCTGTGTTCTGCCGGATGTGGCTGTATCTTGTCTTTCTAGTGGGCAGGACTGCATCATGCAGTGTGTTTTGGGGTGTCTGTGAACTTATTATGATTTTAGGCAGGCACTCTGCTAATGGGTGCAGTTTTGTTCTTGTCTTGCTAGTTGTTTGGCATAGGGTGTCCAACACTGTAGCTTGCTGGTCGTTGAGTGGAGCTGAGTCTTAGCATTGACATGGAGATCTCTGGGAGAGCTTTCACCGTTTGATATTACATGGAGCCGGGAGGTCTCTGGTGGACTGATGTCCTGAACTCGGCTCTCCCACCACCTAGGCACAGACTTGACACCCGGCCAGAGCACCAAGACCCTGTCAGCCACACGGCTCAGAAGAAAAGATAGAAAAAATGTAAGAAAAAAGAAAAAAATAAAGTTATTAAAATAAAAAATAAAAAATAATTATTAAAAATAAGAAAAATTAAAAAGTAATTTAAAAAAAGAAAAAAAACAAAGAAAGAAGAGAGCAACCATACCAAAAAACAAATCAACCAATGACAACAAGCACTAAAAACTATACTAAAAAAAAAAAATTGGACAGACAGAACCCTAGGACAAATGGTTAAAGCAAAGCTGTACAGAAAAAATCACACAATGAAGCATACACATACACACTCACAAAAGAGAAAAAGGAAAATATATATATATCTATATATAAAAAAAAAGAGGGGCTTCCCTGTTGGCACAGTGGTTAAGAATCCACCTGCCAATGTAGGGGACATGGGTTCGAGCCCTGGTTCGGGAAGATCCCACATGCCGCGGAGCAGCTAAGCCTGTGCGCCACAACTACTGAAGCCTGTGCTCCTAGAGCCCTTGCTCCGCAACAAGAGAAGCCACCACAATGAGAAGCCTGTGCAGTGCAACAAAGAGTAGCCGCTGCTCACCGCAACTAGAGAAAGCCCGCATGCAGCAACGAGGTCCTGATGCAGCCAAGAAAAAAAAGGAGGAAGAGAGCAACCAAATCAATAAACCAATCTACGAATGATAATAAACTCTAAATACTAAAGTAAACATAAAAGCAGAAACAAATTAGATTCAGAAAGCGAACCCAAGTCTACAGTTGCTCCCAAAGTCCACCGCCTCAATTTTGGGATGATTCGTTGTCTATTTAGGTATTCCACAGATGCAGGGTACATCAAGTTGATTGTGGAGATTTAATCCGCTGCTTCTGAGGCTGCTGGGAGAGATTTCCCTTTCTCTTCTTTGTTCGCAAAACTCCTGGGGTTCAGCTTTGGATTTGGCCCTGCCTCTGTGTGTAGGTCACCTGAGAGCATCTGTTCCCTGCCCAGACAGGATGGGGTTAAAGTAGCAGCTGATTAGGGGACTCTGGCTCACTCAGGCCGGGGAGAGGGAGGGGTACGGAATGCGGGGCGAACCTGTGGCAGCAGAGGCCAGTGTGACGTTGCAAAAGCCTGAGGCATGCCTTGTGTTCTCCCAGGGAAGTTGTCCCTGGATCTCGGGACCCTGGCAATGGCGGGCTGCACAGACTCCCGGGAGGGGAGGTGTGGGAAGTGACCTGTGTTTCGGCACAGGGTTCTTGGTGGCTGCAGCAGCAGCCTTAGCGTTTCATGCCTGTCTCTAGTGTCCGCCCTGATAGCCGTGGCTTGCGCCCTTCTCTGGAGCTCATTTAGGCTGTGCTCTGAATCCCCTCTCCTCGCACACCCGGAAACAATGGTCTCTTGCCTCTTCGGCAGGTCCAGACTTTATCCTGGACTCCCTCCGGGCTAGCTGTGGTGCACTAGGCCCCTTCAGGCTGTGTTCACGCCGCCAACCCCAGTCCTCTCCCTGGGATCTGACCTCTGAAGCCCGAGCCTCAGCTCCCAGCCCCCGCCCGCCCGGGCGGGTGAGCAGACAAGCCTCTCAGGCTGGTGAGTGCTGGTCGGCACCGATCCTCTGTGCGGGAATCTCTCCACTTTGCCCTCTGCACCCCTGTGGCTGTGCTCTCCTCCGCGGCTCTGAAGCTTCCCCCCACCCACCCCTCCCCCCATCTCCGCCCGCGAAGAGGCTTCCTAGTGTGTGGAAACTTTTCCTCCTTCACAGCTCCCTCCCACTGGTGCAGGTCCCGTCCCTATTCTTTTGTCTCTGTTTTTTCTTTTTTCTTTTGCCCTACCCAGGTATTTGGGGAGTTTCTTGCTGTTTGGAAGGTGTGAGGTCTTCTGCCAGCGTTCAGTAGGTGTTCTGTAGGAGTTGTTCCACATGTAGATGTATTTCTGATGTATTTGTGGGGAGGAAGGTGATCTCCAAGTCTTATCCCCCATCTTGAAGGTCTCCCCACCCATTGAGTTTTGAAAATCCAGGCCAAAAGGCTTTTTACTGCTTTAACTTAAAACTTTATTAATACATAAACTTTATCCAAAATTTAGTCCCTCTGATTTTGTGACGACGATGAATATTTTAGATGTGTATTTTCATTTTTAAATATTTTCTGCATTTATTATAATTTAAAATTATTGAGATGAAGAAGAATATAGTTTATTCACTACTGACAAACATCTTAAGCAAGTTATATGATGATGGGAGTAAAGTAATGCAGTTAATGTTTTCTTTTTCATAATATCTGGCACAAATCTGGATTCATAAAAGATCTTAAAAGGCTACAGTAAAACATCCTTCAATGTATTCTAGTGAAATTTAATAAGATACTCAGTTATTAGCTTCATTAAAACACAGTGAGTTCATTATAACCCAATCTGGCAGAAACTTTAATTGCACTGAGTTTGTATTACTTCATATGATTCGGTTTTTTCCCTCTCCTCCAAACCGCACCACACCCTTGGTGCTACAGTACAGCCAATTAACACACTTTAACTGCCTATTTGTAATACATCATTTTCAAATTACTATTCTCAGAGAGTTTGCTTTTTCTTCATTTTCTTCATCAGATCATTGAAGTAAGTCTCCAAGGCTTTAGATGTTATACTTGATTATACTCAGTCTTGAAGAAATGCTATTCTAGGACTATGAAATACTACCATTCTGAATCATTATACCTTGCCTGTGATAAAAATATGATTCAATGCTATTCTTTTCTTTTAATTGATAATAAAAAGATATGGGAGGCTCATATAGACAAAAAATCCGTAATAGACTGTAAGCTTCTTAAGAGAATAATTATGATTTTTATGTTCATAGCAGCTACCATTTATCATGTACTTATATCAGCTACTCTTCTAGGCTAGATTTGCTATCTCACATAACTTGACAGCTGAATGATGTATGTGCTATGCAATTATCCCCATCTTGCATATGGAAAATAATGAGGCTCTGAGGGGTTAACAATTAGCCCAAGGTCACAAACCTAGTAGGTGGTGGAACAAGAGATACACTCTGGTTCAAACTCAAAAATCACACTTTATCCATTCTACTAGGCTGCTTCTCCGGGTCTTTGTATCCCTAGGACCCAGGACAGTGCTTAACACTGAGTTGACACTCAAATATTTGTTGACTCTAGTATTGATGATACTAACAAATCACCAACAGGTAGTTGCAGTTTGATGCTGTTTTATTTCAATGTTGTTCTTTTTAATAGCCATTTTTGGCTGGATTCAACTATTGTTTTATTTTGTTCATTGTCAAAATGATTTATGAGCACACATAGCTCAAAGAGGGCTGAAAAACAAATGTTTGTCTTAGCTACAGGGAAGCCAGTAGAGGGGTCAGGATGTTAAAATGGAATTTGGCAATCAAAGAAAGCTAACAGAAGAAGGAAGCAGGAAAGAGAAAACAAAAAATTAAAACTCAAGAAACAAAAAACAAGTGCCTGCACCTCCTCTTGTTTTCTCTATTTTGTTTGGTGCCATCCACCCTCATTCCCCCAGTTACACAAGCTAGAAACTTAGGACATATTTATGGTTCTCCCTTCTTTTTTACCTCCCTTATCCTACTTAATAACATACCTATTCTGATTACTACATATATTTTTGTAATCTGTCCTCTCCTCTTCTCTCCTGAAATCACTTTCTGTTTTATTTCTCACCTGGATCAAAACCTTTCAAATTAATCTCCCTGCATTCATATTCTTCTTCTTAGGTTCTTTGTCCACAGTTATAAGATTGACATCCAAATTTCAAATCTTATCAGTTCACTTACCTCTTTTAAACTCTTTAGTGGCCTCTCTCGAACTCAGGGTAAACCTATCCTACCTTTCTTTTTAAGTCCATGTCTATGTGTTGCAAACTAGTGAAACCAATTTGGACAGTGCAACAAATGCCAAGTTTTTTTGTGTGTTGTTGTTCTGTAAATATTGGCAGCCTCTGGTGTTGAGAGGTAGCTGGGGGCTATATGTTCTCTCTCCCACATCCTGGCTATTAGATGGTATGCTACAATGAAAGAAAGTCTCAAGTTAAATTGCATCCAATGTACAAACATTCATTAGGAAGGAAACAAACAAACAAAAAAACCCTGTATAACCGGTTCTATAGCTCTGGGAGACCCCACTCTCTGATCTAAGGCCAAAGACTGGCACTTTGCATGAAAATCACATTCTGAGGAAGATGCAATGAAGTACCAATGGTAGGAATAGAGAACTTGGCAGTGGATTAGGGAGCAGAAGACTGAGAAATGTAGGTACATGAGACCAAAGGAGCTCTGGACCTCCAGATCTTTGTTGCCTTTTAAAACCTCCTCATGCAAGATTAAGCAGGTCTGATATATCACTTCTAACAATAACCTATCTTAAACACTATTAATTTCATCAATTGAAATGTATTTTTATACCCCTGAAGATGACGAGTAGACCCTATCATACAGCTCTTGTTAAAGATGATCAGTAACTTGTCCTGAAGGTTGTATTTCATGTGTTATTTGACAAACCCTACAGTGATTATTTCAATTAGGGCACTTCTAACACTATTTAACTGCTCTTATAATACAACATGCCCACTTTCATATACTTTTATCTCTAGTGACATTCAAATGCTTGTAGTTTCTTCACTGATTCATCCACAGATGTTTATGTAGTATCTCCTATGTGCCAATCACTGTTCTAGACCCTGAATATATAATAGTGAACATGGCAGACAAAGTCCCTGTTCTCATAGCACTTATATTTCAGTGAGGACACAGAAAAAATACACACACACACACGTATATATATATATATACACAAAAAACAAATATAGCAATAGCATATACAATACAACAACAATAATATCAACAATATTTAATGAGTACTTACTGTGTGCCAAGAAATATTCTAAGTGCTTTACATGTATTAACATATTAATCCTTACAGCACTATGGTGTGGGTACTATTGTGGTCCCCATTTTACAAAGGAGGAAACTAAGATACAGATTGAGCAGTTTATCTAAGTTCACAAAGCTAATAAGTGGTGAAACTTATATTTCAACCCAGGCAGCCTCATACTAAAGTATATGGTCCTAGGTTTCGTGACACACTGTTTTTCATTTGATACTTTGGTATGCTAAAACCCTAGGGAAAGTGTCTGATCTGGCTTGGTAATATGCCATCCCTTGTATGAACTGCTATACCGAGGGGAATGGTATATCATGACCCTGTGATATGGCAAATGGCATATGACCCTGTGTCTGGGTCATATGCCTACCCTTGTAGCGATGGGGGCAGTGTAATATGCTTAACAGTCTCATCGTAGAGTTGGAGTGAGAAACATGGCTAAAACAAGAAAGGGGAAAGGAGTACAGAACCGACGAAAACAATAGAAGCCAACCTTTTTCATAAATGTTATTTCTCACCTTTGCTCGTGTGTTCATATTGTTTTCTTTGGTTGGCATGCTCTGCCCAACATTCTCCCACAAATAAACACCTCAGTTTAAAGAATGGCATAAGGTAAGATCTCTACTTAGAAGCTTTCCATTATCACCTCTCTTAAACTGAGTTATGTACTTCTTTCTTCTGTGCCTATAATATCCTACACATATCTCTATCATGATATTGTCCTCAGGGCATACATTTCTACTTCCCCCAGTATACTGCGATTGACTTTAAAACCATGACTCTTCTTTATTCATCTTTCTCTTCCTAAGGCTTAACCCAGTGTCCAAATATATTGTTAGAATTCAGTAAATGTTGGTTGACTGAATGGCAGATTTGGAAGCTCCTTGGGAAAAATCAAAAGCAAGGGTCCTATGAGTACTTGAGTTCCTGTAATAATATATGTTAAGAAAAAAATCCCAGTAACATGGTCTGTCTGGTAATAGTTCAATTCTTTCAACTAAGCAGCCTGCCAAAAACAATGCTTTTATATTAGCTATTTTATGACTTTCAGAGAAGTTAGAATTTCAAGGTTATGTAAGTTTATGAATTACATAATCATGGAAGGATAGAGCTGGAAGAGTCTTTAGAGGTTGTTTAGTCCAGTACTTGTCATTTAATAAATAAGAATTCTGAAGTGAGATATTTTATGATAAAGTACGCAGAGTAACGATTCTTGCAGAAGAGCCAGGAATAATATCCAGATCTCAACTACTACCCTAGTCTCTGGTGTTTTACCACTTCAACTTTCTTGACTGATTTTACCTTTGACATACCTCTGGCTCCCAGCTACATAGTGTTCTCTGATATTATCTGATTGCTTATGTCCCCCTAGAATCTTTTAGCATTTTAACATCTCCAGACATGCATCTTGACTTGACCTTTTGTTTTTCCTTTCGCTTCTCCCTCCCTAAAACCTCAGATATCAAAACTTAACTTGTCCTAGGAACCCAGATCTCTATTTTCCCAAGTCATGATTTCAAACTAATTCTGTGTCAGTGGTAATTGTTAGGAGACTCTCTTAATCTATGTTTCCCTGTTTTCTGCTGCTCAGTGCAAGTATTGTCTCTAACTTTATTAATTCCCTGCCTAATAGGGCTTCAGATCCTCCAATATGAGGTGTAGCTACCAAATTCTGAGAAATCAGTTTACAGTGGCTTTTGTATCAGGAAGCTAACAAAGCAATATCAAACTCTCATTCTAGGTCCAAGGTTTAAGGAATCAAGTTTGCATATCATAGTTGAGTTTGCCTATTGTGTGATTCTGTACAATTAACTCCTCACTCAATACCTCCAAGCAGGAGACAAATCCAGTGTGAACTAGGACTGTATGCCTATTGTGCTGGTCATCTTTTCCCTCTTCTGTATCAGTGGGAGAAATGTGAAATCTATAAGAATTAATAAGAATTAGGCCTGTGGTCATTTGTGGTTGAACATGTAAGCTTTTTCCAATGGGGAATATGATGTAATACAGCATTAATGGTAAAGTACATAAAATCTGGAGCTGGACTGCCTCGATTCAAATTCTAGCTCTACATGTAATGTCTGTGCAATCTTGGTCAAGTTACTTAAACTTGTTGTGCCTCAGTTGCTCCATCTATAAAACAGAGATAATGAAAATAGCTGTCTCATAAGGTTGATCTGGAGATGAAATTTGTTAATACTTTTAAAGTGCTTATAATAGTACCTTGCACACAGTAAGTGCTACATTTTCATCATTGTCTGAGTCCAGTGGCAGAAATCATGTAATTAATTAGCAATGTGTTTGCTGTGGTTCTAGGAGAGAGGTGACTACACATGTCATGAATGTGTCATTCCTGGTAGAGACAAAAGGAATATATAAGCTCAAAGAGGCTACTTTTAGAATGAATTACTTAGCTGTAGCCACATAAAGACTAGACAATTCAAAGTTAATTGAAATAGGTATAATTACTTGAAGACCCTGCTCTAGAATTGTAAGCAGGAAAGAAGAGAAAGGCAATGACCCAATTATTTCAAAGGTGAGAAAGAGTAATCATAGGAGAGCAAATTCTATAATTTACAAACTAGACTACAATCTAAAATCTCTCATGACCATTTGAGAGGACTTAAAAATCACAAGGGCACCATGAAAAAGGAAGCATATGGAAACTTAGAGTGCCAGTGACAAAACTGGATGGGGTTAAGAGCCAAAACCTAAACATTTACCTGTCCTTAAATTTATGTGATCTGGAGAGAATTATAATGTATGTCAATTAATATCTGCTGGTAAATTTAGAATAATCCAATTACAACCTAGAACAATACCTCTGCTTGACCTTGTGAATTCAGCCTGTTTCTAATGAGTCCTTCCCCAAAATCTGAATTATTTTTCTGTTTCCACATGCTTCTACTGTCAATGCAACCTGAATTTTCTCTGAATTCTTGCCATCACTTATGAAACAGTAACTCTCATTTGGTCCACCTGGGATGGATTTTGTAGCTGCATGATTTTAGGCAAGTCACATAATCTGCCGATCAGGGAAAGTACTATGCTCTGCCTATTTCTCAGAGCTGTTACCCTTGCAGAGATGTAGAAAACTACTACACAAATTGCTAAAATGTTCTTTCCCTTTTATAAAACAAATTAATAAAATGTCTTTAACATAATTGTATAATCAATGAAATACTAATTTAATAGTAATTTAATATGAATACTAAATTTAATAATTTTAAAAATTTAAATTCTAAACTTATCAGGATAAATACTTATTAATATTAGGGAATATATTATTACTTTTAGGATTAAGATAGACATGAATTTTGCTGGTGAATGAGAAACCTATTGATAGTCTTATGGGCCTCTGGTGAGAATTGTTTTACATAAAAAATATTTAGTCATTGCATATAAAATCATATTAATCTCGTATAATGGAAAACCACTTGATCTTGTTATTTTGTATCTTGCAATGAGGCAAAAATTATCACTGAGGATTCTACACGGGTTTGCATATATGGCCAGTGGACACTGCTTCCTAATCAGATGCATCAGAAGGAGAACCAGCTGCAAGTTTTGCTTATTTCACGTCTCAACCATTTTCTTTTATATTGCCAAAAGATTGTGAATACTCATGGATGACCCACGTAGTTGAGCAACAGAGGCCCCAAAACAAGTTTTAAGCACATGATGTTATTCTTTGCCATTTGGCCCTTAGTGCTTTTGCAATTCTCCTTCTCACAAAGGTAGCTCCCCTATATGGATCCCCCATCCCAGGAACCACTTCATACTCTAAATCGTACCCTTTTCTCTTCTCTCTGTAAGAATTTACCCATCTCTTGCTCTACTGTGTCAGGAACGTTTGCTGCTTTACAAGTTAACATATATCGAATTTCATAAAGAATCACAGGGAATGTGCTAGGGACAGAGCTTCCTTGAGTGTGATATATGGAGAGCCAATTCACTGAGTTACTCTGAAAAAAAAATCTGTGGTTAAATAAAATTGGGAAATGCTATATACTATATCACACTCTTGGTAATTTAAAATGTACATTAGTATACTTGAAGGTCAAATATCTGGTTTCACTTTATTTAACACCATGTTTCCCACACATATTTGAACATGTGACCTTATTTTCAAGTAACACTTATTAATGTTTCTCAGGGCACTAATCTTCCAGAGAACACACTTTCTGTATTAGAACACACACTGTACTAGAAAATGTAAATGACATATGTCACTCTTTTTTCATAGCATGTTTACATTTAGCAGAGATTTTATAGAGAATTTTTAACTCAGAGATTGCCATATTTTCACAGAGAAGAGTTCTTTGTTATTCTCCTTTCTTTGCTATTCCTTTGCTATTGCATTTAAGATTTCTTATGATTATTTTTACACCTGGATCACTTTTATGCTGCCTAAAATTCATTCTTTAGAATTTCCTTTAGTTAAGGTCTATTTGTCTGAAAATGTTATTATTTCACACTAATCATTGGCAGATGAGTATATTTCAGTGGGTATGGAATTCTAGGTTTGCAGTTGTTTTTGCAGCAGTTTTAAAATATTATCCCACTGTCTTCTGATTTCCATTATAGCTCTTGAGATGTCAACTTTTATTCTAACTGCAACTGTTTTTTAAAAATCTTCTCTTTACCTTTGATCTACAGTTTCACTGTGATGTGTCTTAGTGTGGATTTATTTATAAATATATTTTATATATACCACTTAGATTTCATTGAATTCATGAATCAGTAGATTGGTAATTTTTTTTATCACTTCTGGAAAGTACACCACCATGGAAGAGATATTCTTTATTTTTCATATACTTAGAGAGCACCTAATAATCTGGTTGTGTGTGTATTGAGTGTGAGGTTGGGTTGTGGTGCGGTGGAGAGAGTTGCTAATGGTGGGAGAGAAGTGGTCCTCTGAAGGCCAAACAGGTTATGTGGTATGGCTTCTCACAAAGGCACATTTCTCAATAAATAACTTACCACAGGGAAGAGCATAGGCAGTTCATGCCACCCCAGAATTAATCAGTTGGGGATTCCCATGTTGATGTCAAAAACACCCTAATGATGAGAACTGGTATGCTGTAGAAGATGGGCATATGGTAGGGAAATTTGTTACTTGTTTGCTTGTTTGTGAAGGGGAGTGGTTCCACAACTCATAAAATTCTTGATAGGAGGCTGCCTATTCTACTTAGGTTAAGATCTCACCATGTAGCTGGATTTGAGTGGTAAATAGCTTTTAAATCCTCTCAGGAACTTGTATTCAAGCATTGCTACAGTTCACCCAATTTCTGAATTTCTTAAATGTTACTTGGTGGTACTAAGCTTTTTTAATGTTAAAGCAGAAAAAACGTGGAAACTAAGCTAAACTTTTGGAGATTGTATTTGGTCTCACCTTCATGCCCTCCTTCGGTATGGATCACCTCCTTTGGGACACTAACTCTGGCTGACAGGGTATTCAAAGATAGTGCTATTCAAACTCAGCCTTTAAAATTGTTTTCAGAGGAACTAACTCGATGCCTTTAAAAATACTGTGGCCCACTAGGGATCATTGTTGAATATAGTAGTACCTAAAAGCCAAAGGAGTGAAAAGTGGCACCTGAAAATCTAAATATTAGAAAAAAATTTCCAGTAACCATAGGGTGAAATGGGACATTGTGAGGGAAAGATCAAATCACATTATCAGAATATGCCTGTCACATCTCCTTTGAGACCGATGGTTCCAAGCAAAGAAAAAATCATTATGAAGAAAGACTAGACATAAGCAAAGATTGCACTTTGATACTTTCCATTAGGTGATCATAGTGGTCATTTATTCAACATACTTTTATTTACTTTTGAAATTTGTGCCAGGCACTGTGCTAAGCTCTTGGAATGGGCCCTTGAAAGGTATTTGTGTTTGGGAGGTGTGTTTTTCCACTGTAAAGGCTCAATTCAATTAACAAAGAGGACAGGTGAAATAGAGATTAGGAAATCATCAAAGAGGAACAGTTGAAAAATATTTCCTGGAATGGAAGGCTAGCAGCCCCTTAATTGACAGGACCTATTAATTGTCTAGAACAAAAATAAATATATAATAAATAACCCACATTAAGGCAAACAATCATAAAATTTAGGACTCTGGGGACAAAGATTAGCTTCCAAAGAGAAAAATAAATAGGTTACATTCAAGGGGTCAAGAAGCAGAATAGCTTCAAACTTCTTAATATTAATACCAGAAGCTAGAAGGCAATGTTCAATATCCTCAGATAAAATGATTTTAGTCTAAAATTCTGTGTGCTGTTAAACTATCAGCAGGGTATATTTTCACATATATTTTTTACACATGAAAATTCAAAAATTTAAAAGTACTGGAGGAAGTATTCTACCAAAAAGAGAAAATAAGCCTAAAAAGTGGGATCCAAGAAGCAAGTGATTCCATGCATGAGAGAGCGACAGAGAAATGAAGAGAATTCCACTAATGATGGCCAGTGGAAGTCCCAGGATAGCTGTTATTCAGCAGAGCTAAAGTGCAACAAGTCCAGACTAGACTAGAAGAATGGAAAGCTCCAGAAAAAACATGGGACCTAACAGATTACTAGACTGGTTTAAGCACGTGTGAGGCCATAGGAAAAACTTAGATGCAATTCAAAGAAAGTTTAACAAATAAAAAATGTAGACAATTATTTAAATCTAAGGGAGAATATGCTGTATGTGAAAGGAAATGTTATCAGGAGTGCTATGTTATTTCTCTCAGACCCTGAAGCCATTCACCTAAATTGAGAGTTGGCAGTGCTCTTTGACCATGAAATTATCATAGGGTGACCATAAAATTAATTGTCCAAATTTGGAAACTTTTGAGAGTGAAAAGGATGTGCTATTAATATTTAATATGGGACAAAAGTCATAAGTTAGACCTCTCCTAAGCAACCTGGGACATATGGTCATCCTAGCTGTCATGAAAATACCACTTTCCACCTGGTGGCAGCTTACTTTTAATTGCAGTCAAAGTACTCAGGAGAAACTTAACCGCTGATCTTGGAATCTCCCTCCTAAAATGTGATTAAAAATATCACAATCTACTTCTGAAATAAGAGTCAGATGCTTTATTTGCAGGTGTTCAGGCATACACAGCTTACTATGTAAAAACAAGTAAAGAAAAGAATTCTCATTCATGAAAAGTAATTTGAAAATCACATTTTTATAATAGACATTTTTTGTGGTTTATAATAAACAAATATTTCATAAATTACTGATGTTAGCAAACACGGATTTTAAGAGAGTTTCTCAATAAGGCTCCAAATGTAGATATCCTATTAAGGCTAATCTTAAAGCTCTAACAACTTGATTTCATTAACTGATGAATAACTCCCATCTTCCTACTTTTTTGTCAGTTCTTCTCTAGTCATTAGCTAGGCTAATTCATTAATTATATTCATTATGTAGTGAACCCTCCTTCTAACCCCACTATTCACTCAAAATCCCTATTGTGCATACACAGTGTTTTTAAAAATACATAACTGAACCATTATAAAGGGCCAAAATCAAAATATTCCCTAGTTCAACAACATGACCAAAGCTCTGTGACAGTTCTTCAATATTAAAGCTAGATTTTTTTTCTAAGCTACATTGTGAATATATTCGTAAGGATTTGAATTGTGATTTCCTGACAAAGAATCAAGATATTGCCATTGTTCTTGTCATTCAAAGCTTTTCCCATCAAGTGTAACATGAACAGAGGATGGGCTATTACCTTAATCTTCATGACATTTCCATTTGATAAATTCACATGACCATTTTGATGTGTTTTATGCTATACATAAAGAAGATTTTGTAAAGAAGATTCATGGCCTCAAAGGTTTATAAGGTTTCTGTGATGTTTACTTTAGTTATGAATGAATTTGCTCAAATGAATGAACATAACTATTAAATAAAACCACATATATAGCACTACTAATAGAAAATATTTCTCCAAACTTAAGTAGATATTCGCATTATTAGAAAACTGCTTACCTCAAGAGAAGCTTTTCTTTGGTTTTAAGCTTATTATTCTTTTATTTCCTTTTTTAAAATTTAGGTTTTTGTTTTTACTTTTTAATTTTCATTATTATTTTTTAATTTTATTTATTTATTTATTTATTTGTTTATTTATTTATTTATGGCTGTGTTGGGTCTTCGTTTCTGTGCGAGGGCTTTCTCTAGTTGCAGCAAGTGGGGGCCATTCTTCATCGCAGTGCGCGGACCTCTCACTATCGCGGCCTCTCTTGTTGCGGAGCACAGGCTCCAGACGCGCAGGCTCAGCAACTGTGGCTCACGGGCCCAGCTGCTCCACGGCATGTGGGATCTTCCCAGACCAGGGCTCGAACCCGTGCCCCCTGCATTGGCAGGCAGATTCTCAACCACTGCGCCACCAGGGAAGCCCCAATTTTCATTATTTTTATAGAATGAGCTAAAAAGGGGAAAGACATTAATGTTAATGTTTTTGGAATCTAAATTTTTGGAAGAGCATGTAATGACTTGAGCATTTTAATAATGTTGTCATCTGTGAAAACCCATGGATGGTGCTTTAACTAGTGCTTATAAAATTAAAGCAATTTTAAACATTTCTCCACACTCCTGAACAATTCTAGGAATTGTACTTCCCAAAAAAACTTTATTTTTTCTAGTTTGAGATAAAAGGAGAATATAGATGATTCTGTTAACTTTTCTTCCTATACTTTCATACACCTAGCCAACCCTGCCCATGTCCAAACATGCCAACCTAAATCACTGAGCCATCAGCATCTTGGGAAAGAATGAGCAAGCTTGAAGGGAAGCCATTCAGGAGTAGAGAGTAACAAAAAAAATAAGTTGCGTCAACCAAAATTTAAGTAAATATCAAGGCTATATTTTGAAGTAATAAAGTTTTCACAGTTTCTGTGGGGGGGGGGCGGGGTGTTGTGAGCTTCTGTATACATATGACTGTTGTGTAGTGGAAAGTTTCTGGGAACTAATTCCAGTTTCTGAGCTCTAATTCCAGTTAAGCCTGGAATCGTTTTAGGCAGGGCCACTATTTTGAGCAATTGCTTGTTTACATAATCCCAGAGATCCCTATGCCCGTATGGGTACACAGGAGTACTAATCAATGTAATGATGGAGTAAAAACCCTGTTTTTGTCTTTTGTAAGCTTGTACTATTTTCTGCCTCCTAAAGAGAAACTGTTAAACACAACAGCCTTCCCACCCCGCCTCCCCAGTGACTGAAATCTGATAACGTGTAATTAACGCCCATTTCAAAAATGGCTATATTCAACCTCAACCCTACAATATGAAACTGGGATTATATAGACAAAGCCTAAGTCACCCGAAAGAGAGAATCAGCTTGAGATGTCTTTCCATTTGCGTACTTCAATATGTCAAAGGCCACTTGAAATTTTAGCTAACTTTTGTAAACCCATCAGGCTTAAAAACCAATTAGCATCCAAGGAAACAAAATTGTGAGGGTTTACAAGGTGCTCTCTCCAAAGAGAAAAGGCCTTTCAAGGATGCTTGAAGGGCCTTCGTTCCCTGAACGATGGCCAGTCAGCCTTGGCAAGGAAATCTGTCAGGCGCTTGTGTTGCAGTAACAGCACAGGGTTAGGAGGCAGGCAACTTCTAAAGGCTCCGCAAAACAGCTCCCGGAAGCAATCAATCAGCAATCGACCAACTAGCCTTTCCCAAGCTGCTGTTCTGTGTCAAGCTCTAATAGTTAAAATGTGAGCAAAAATTTGGAAGTTAGAAATTGGATAGTTTTTATTCTAACTCGGAGTTCAGCTTTCGCAACATTACTTAGAAGTGGCCCGTTCCCATTTATGCTAACTTTGCTCCAAGACCCTCTTCCGGTCGATTTCTACTGGAATTGAATTAAGATCCTAACACTTGCAAGATTATGGTGACCCAGACATTGATATGTAATTAAAAAATAAATTTTTACTTTTCAAAGTGACACAAAACTTGAATACAAGCTAAAATTAAATATTTTAGATTTTTCTTCTAGATATTTTTCTACTTTCTAGATATTTTTATTACAAAATCTAGATAGATTAATCAAAGCTGAACTTTGCTGGTACTCTAAACATGAACTTTGTCTGAGTTTTGGGTAACTCAGTACTGGATCTGGGATAAGATTTCCGTTATCAATAAGAAACATCCTAAAGAATGGACTTGAGGATATGGGGAGGGGGAGGGGTGAGATGTGACAGGGTGAGAGAGTGTCATGGACATATATACACTACCAAATGTAAAATAGATAGCTAGTGGGAAGCAGCCGCATAGCACAGGGAGATCAGCTCGGTGCTTTGTGACCGCCTGGGGGGGTGGGATGGGGAGGAGGGTGGGAGGGAGGGAGATGCAGGAGGGAGGAGATATGGGAACGTGTGTATATGTGTAGCTGATTCACTTTGCTATAAAGCAGAAACTAACACACCATTGTGAAGCAATTATACTTCAATAAAGATGTTTAAAAAAAAAAAAAAAAAGAAACATCCTCCCCAGTCACTCTTCCAGTTAGGCTTACTAGATTGCACCCACAGACAAATTTCGGAAAACTGACTCAACAGTTGTAAAACTCTTGAAATCTTTTGGGAACTCCTGCAGTTTCTCACTTACAATAGCAGCTGCATAATTATCTCCATTTAACTTTATTTTTAACTCTTGAAAACGTAATGTTTGTTGGTCTCTAGTTGAATGCCAAGAAAACATGTTCAGCCAAAGTGGTCAATGTAATAGAGGTTTAGAATTTAATAATTTAGCCATTCTAAGCATTTGTTTTTAATCTCCTAAACAAACCTTAATTGATGTACACATTTCTCAGAGGTGGACACTAATAATATAGTGCCTTTTAACAGTGATAGTTTAGCCTATACACAAGACCAAATCTAGCAGCCTCTTAAGAAATTTTAGTCTAAAATCAAATTAGTCAAGATGAAAAAAAGTTGGTTAATTAATAGCTCATTCAAGTAAATCAATTAATCATTTGGTTGACTGATTTTATTTTTGCCATGTCACCCAGATACTTTGAGATGGTATGAATGCAGTTCTTCAGGAGATAGGCGACAGATGAGACAGTGTTACAAATACAAGCCTATGATAACCTCCAAATTTAGAAATAGGATTATCACAAGGCAGTACTTTCATTGTCATTCAGAGGAAAAATTAACATTCATTAACAACTAGTTTTCAGTCATCTTGCTATGTTGTATTAAATTTGTTATTTTATTTCCTCTTTGTATTAACCCTATGAGGTTGATATTGCTATCATAATATTACAGATGTGAAAGCTGAGACCTAAAGATATTAAACAACTCCCCTATGACTAGTGTGGCGTAGATCCAAGATTGGAGCCCAGATAGTCAGACTCTAGAAACTTCTCTTTTTTTTAGGCAGCATCCATTAATGGTTAAGAGTTGTGGCTCTGGAGCCAGACTGCCTGGGTTTGAATTCCTTACTTTCAATTGTTTCAATTACTAGTTATGTAACCATGAGGAAGTATGTTAATTCTCTGTACCTCAGTTTTCATACCTCTAAAATGGAATAATAATAGTGCCTACTTCACAGGGTTGTTAAGAAGAATTAGTGCATTAAAATCAGTAACATTTGTAAAGCCTTTAGAATAATGCTTGTTACAAAGAAAGTACTGAATAAATGATCGCTATTGTTATCATTTTTATTATATCATCCAGTTGATAGTAGTCAGTAATGAGAAGCTGTTTATATTCCAAACAGAGTAACTCATTTAAAAAAAGTCCTCATCCACATGAGTTTACAAATGAATGGGACAAAAAGTAAAACTAGGATTTCCTTGCCAATTTCATATAACAGTAATTTCCCCCTGAGCATTTTTAATATCAGAACTTAGAATATGTAGCATATTATTTCCCTACCTTTTACAAACCATGTCCCTCTGGTACAGAATTTAAAATTTAAATTAAATTAATAAAATTAATAAATTAATTTAAAACTTTTAAATGATCCTTAACATTATTTGTAATTTCAAGGTAAACTAAATATAAAGATTGAAAACAGATTAAAGTTAATGCAACAAAGGGCAGCCTTATCTCCAAAACACACTTTTCATCTATTCTTACAACATTTGAAAACAATATGACAATATGTGCTGGGTGTCCTTAGACAAGTAATCTAGTCTCTGAGAACCTCACTCACCTGTTTTAAAACAGGAATAAATACACAGGTTTTATCCCCTCGCCAGGATGTACTGGGAATCAAAAGAAACACTAGATATGAAAGCACTTTCTATTTGATAAAAGTCTGATCCAAAAAAGAGACTATTGTGGGTGGCAACAAACTTGCCATCTTGCTGTTAGTAGCTCATTCATCTTTAGCTAAAAGCATCCATATGTATTTCATTGCTCTCAAAGTCAAAAAAATACGATATTTTTTGTCATAGCTGTTAAGTATTATTTCGGTTTTAGGAAGGACAGCTCTATGAAGAAAAGCAGACCCAGACTATTCATGAACAGCAATGTTAGCTTTCCGAATACTTTCTGATCAAGGCCCACTTAGGCAATTTTTAATTTAATGGTATGACTGTTAAGCATATCCAGTGCAGATACAGTCCTTATAATTCATGATATTGTGTGGAAAATATACTGTTAATCACTGCCATTTAATTTAAGTGATACACACATCGTAGGACACTTTTTATGGTAATAACTAGAATGAATCAGTGAATCATTCAGAATGAATATATTCCTGGTCACTGATTGCAGGAAGATTGGCTAATACGCCATATTCATTATTTGTGCAGTCTCTCCTTATTGCTGTATTTGCATGCAAATGACTTAGTTTTTCCCTCAGCTGAAGTAGAATTCTCCATTACAAGCAAAGAGCTAAATGTAAAACCATAAAAGAAAATTTGTGTGCTCCTTTTATTAAAAGTGGTCCTGAAAAATAGAAGGAGACAGCTACTGGCAGATTAATCTCATTTTCACCTTCCCACTGGAATTTTAACAAGTTTTAGGCAAAACAGGAACCATTTAATCTCATCTTGACTTGTCTTTTTTTCAAGAGTGATGGATGCAGGAAATGAAGTTATGGGGTAAGACAACTTCGGGGTTTCAGAGGGAGAGTTGGGGAAAAGAAGGAAATAAAAGGAAAGGATAAAGAAAAGAACTTGGGAGGGGAAGACAAGGAAGGAAGTCTGGAAAAGTTTGCAACTGCACAAATGTGGAAGAGTAGGCTGTAACTCACACACATACCAAAAAAACAAAAACAGCAACAACAAAAAACAACAACAAAAACACAACAACAAAAAACCTTGAGCCTCATTCTTATGAGTTTACTTCTCCTCCTTCCCCAATCCCTTGTCCTTTCCACACACATATTTCAGACTTGATCAGTCCCTCTAATCCTTGTTGTCATTCAGTTTAAAGCACAGAGCAGATTTTGACTGACAGCAAAATGAGTGCATTGCATCGTTTTTATATAAAGAACAATTTTAATGCTTTGCCAGAAGGAAAGCAGGTTGAAATACTGAAGTCTTCTTTTGTGTTCCCTATTAGAGTGTTAACTTTTTAAATTGCTTCAACTGACGTTTATCTGTGAATATAAACTACAGTAAACTGTCAGAATACCATAATAAAAATAATTCCAAATTAAAAACAAAAACAAAAAGCCTTGCCAGAGACTGGCTTACTTTTTAACTATGTCTAGAAAAGGGGATTGCTAAACAAATTAATATTTTCAAGAGGATTATAGGAGGAATGCCTAAATCACTGATTCAAGTTCTTAGTTCTAAAACCACTTTGGCAACTTCTATTTACTGGTAAGTAAATATATACTTAAAGCATTGTAGAGCTTCAAAAGTCTCAGATATTATCTATTATAATCCCTTCATTTTATAGATAAGGAAACAGAGTGTTCTTAACGGCAGATCTCGGAGCTGGGTACATATGTTTTGACTCCAGTCCGTTGGGTATTTCCACTCTTTTCCATGCTATCCATTTAAAGCCTAATCACAATCATATTTTTACTAAAACAAGTATCATCAATTGCCAAAAATTAGTTAGCTTTAAAAAATGTATCTTATTATATTGCTTCAATGTAACTCAATTATATTTCTTTTCAAACTTAATGTGATTTAGACTTTTCACTAAATCAGAATTGCCTTCTTCCCAATTATTCTTAATAACTGAAGTTTTGTGTGTAGTTGCATCTTGAAGCTTTGCTATTTTTCAAAGTAGGAATTTAATAGACAGTAGTAAAGTTTTGTTTATATTTGCTGTCCTTGTATTTTACCACCTCAAGATAGATAATAAATCAGTGTCCCTACCATGGTTATAAAGGGAAGGGAAATTATCTATGAAAAATGATTTTGAGAAAAGTACACTTGACTTTTTACTTTAGATTGTGAAATCATTTTATACCCATTATCTGACTTATGGTGCGTGATTCGAATTTTTAAAGTAATCACTCTTCGAAGCACATTCATTCCTGTGCAATTCAAAATGTCAAAATAGATAAACACATGGAGGAAGCAAGCCTAGTTTATGTTAATAAAAATGGAAAACTTCCTTGAATATTTACTGAAGGGTTTTTTTTTTTTTGAATGAGTGTGGGATTATTTACATTTCAATCAATGGCTATGCTAGTCATCTCAGCCCTCATTTCAGTGTCTCATGACACATGCGTGTAGTGTCCTCATGCCTCTTTTTCACTATTCAGCATGGACTAAGCCCATGTTCTGGTTCTACTTTTCCTGTCAAAGCTTATCTTGTATCTGTTCCATTCTTTAGAGACCTGTCAGATGAGTAACTGGCAGATCTGTTGATTATTCCTTTGCATATGCTGTATGTCATTGATTCTAAGACACACACTGTTTTTCTACATTCAACATCTTTGATACAGTGATGCATTCTAAAAATCTATGGCGTCTTACCATCAATAAGGGGTAAGTTAGTTATCATTGTGAAATTCGATCATAGTTGTTCAGATGGTCATCAGGACTTCCCTGGTGGTTCAGTGGTTAAGACCCCGTGCTTCCACTGCAGGGGGCATGGGTTCAATCCCTGGTCGGGGAACTTCCGCATGCTGCGTGGTGTGGCCAAAAAAAAAAAAAAGTAGGAGGATACCATGATTTCCCTATACATTGTGTTGCCCAAATTAGAGATAGCTTTCTGAAAATCAGTGATTTTGTAGAGAATATCTACACTAAAAAAATATAATAAACATATGGTCATCACTGCAATGTGTTGTGTACTTTCTTGGTACTAAATGCATTGTTTTTAAAATGTCTCCAAAAAAACTAAAATGTGATTTCTCACTGAGGCAAAAGTTACTGGGTATGCAGGAAGGGATAGAAAAAGAGCAGGGAGCCTGCATTTCATATTAGTGATTGTGGTAAGCAGAATAATGCCTCCCTCCACAAAGATGTCCACATCCTAATCCCAGGAACCTATGAATATGTTATATAGCCAAGGGTAATTAAAGTTACTGATAAGAAGACCTTAAAATAGGAAGATTGTCCTGGATTATCAAGGTAAACCCAGTGTAATCACAAGGATACTTAAAAATGGGAGAGAGGCAAGAGACGAATCAGTCAGCAGAAGGTGTGACTACAAAAGAGACATTCAGAGAGATGGCAGTGTGAGAATTTAGCCCAACATTGCCAGCTTTGAATGGAACCATGAGCCAAGGAATGTGGGCAGCCTCTACAAGCTGTAAAAAGCAAAGAAACAGATTATCAAGAGACACATTCCTTCAGGATGCAAAAGGAATGCAGTCCTGCTGACAGCTTGATTTTAGCCCATTGAGACCCATTTAAGACTTCTGATTTCCATAATTGTAAGATAAAAATTTTGTGTTGCTTTTAACCACTGATTTGGTAGCAATTTGTTACAGCTGCAATAAGAAGCTAGTTACATTAGTGATCAGTGGAGAAATGACACATTCCTATTTTTATTTCAAAGAACAAACAAAAAGTTTTATGAAACTTAAGAAATAAAGGTGCCTACCTACATTACACCACACATCTAGTGACACAAATGAAGGCAGATGACAGAAGAAATGGCCAAATACTTTGGAGCTGATAAAAGAAATTGGAAAGCAACAAGAGACTGATGTAACCAATTCAAATAATATATAGAACTCTCATTGAAGCATTAAGTCACAGTTTAACTTGCAACCTTTATTCTTTCTTAGGGGTACATAATAAAATAATGGTATTTCTTACAAGTGATGTCACCTTTCATTCAATGAAGTAAGTATATAGCAAAGAATTTTTATATCAAAATTAACCCAAGTTCATTGTGTATATATTGGAAAATACAGAAATGTATAATAAAGAAAAATGAAACTTTCCATAATCCCCTGGTATCGGTCCCACTTCATGTTATAACAAACAACCCCCAAATATCAGTTGCTAAAGAAACAAAGATGAATTGCTTGCTCATTCTAACTGTCAATTGTGATTTGGCAAGAAGAGTCTCAATTTATAATGGTTACTCAAGGACCGAGGTTGGTGAAGCAGCAACTGTGCTGAACGTTAATTACTGTTAGTCATGTCAGCCACAGAGGGATTTTGGAAAATCTAACAATGCCAACTAAATCCTGCATCCCAGAAGTGACATATTATTATTTCTGCTCACAACCCACTGGCAAGAAGTAGTTATATGGTTCTATCCAACCAGAAGGAGGCCAGGAAATACAATCGTATCGTGTTGGGAAGGCTGAAATTTTAATAAACAACAATTAATGACTACAGCATTTAACACTGAGATAACCACCATTATAATTAAGAAGCTAATACATTTTCATCCAATTTTAAAATGTATATTTATGTATTATTAATGAAATTGACATTCAACTATATGTACAATCTTATTTAACATTACATAGTAACATTTTCCAATGTAATTAAATATTTTTAGAAAAACATTTTATGTAATGGCTGTATAATATTCCACCTTATGTATTTATCTTAACATTCCCATTATTAGATATTTGCAGTGTATTTTGTTATTTATGCAATTATAAACAATGCTCTGGTGGATATTCATATAAATTAGTGATGATAATATTAAGTACTGACTTTCAGTACCTTAAGCTTTGAAATGAGCAAAATGAGGATTTTAGTAGCTATAGCATGCCAAGTAAAGACTAAAATATTCTATTAGTGTATTAGATACCATCTAAATGACTTCACACAAAATAGAGCTAGAATTTCTGAGTCACTGATAGACACCTCAAGAAGGATATTTTCTTACAGTTAAATATAAGGTTAAACCAGTGGAGAATGCCACTTCCAGCAAAAAAGAGGAGTCATAGGGACCAGATTCAACCTCCTTCCTAAAATAAACACATGAACAAAAATTAACAAAGTATGTGAAAGAATTTCTGGTATCAAGACACTGGACATCAGGCAATCAAGGACAGGAATGCTGAAATGTAGTTAAATGAAGTGAGCCATATGATTTCCCCAGTTTCCTGCCTTGGGAGAGTTTCTAGGCTATGATGCAGGTAGGTGAAGCCAGGCAGAATCCTGTGGAGTCCCTATGTTGAAGAGGTTAGAGTCTGGAGAAACCAAGCTAACTAGAATACATAGGACAGTGTATTGGAGAGGAGAGAGTGTTCATAAACTTCTAATGAACGACAGGAACATGAGACATTTGAAGTGACAAGGAAACACATGAGTACTAAAAATATTTATGAGTACCAAAAGAAGCCAAGCCTGTATAAGCAAACTCTCAGACCTGGCTTATTTTCTTCACATAAAGAGGGAACTTAGAGTATTGAAAAGAATACAGTAGTCCCCCCTTATCCACAGAGTATATTTTCCAAGACCCCCAGTGGATGCCTGAAACCACACATAGTACCAAACTCTATATATACTGTTTTTCCTATACATACATACCTATGATAAAGTTTAATTTATGAACTAGGCAAAGTAAGTGATTAATAATAATTAATAATAAATTAGAATAGAATAATTGTAACAATATACTGTAATAAAAGTTATGTGAATGTGGTCTTTCCCTCTCAAAATATCTTATTATACTGTACTCACCCTTCTTGTTTCGATGATATGAGATAATAAAATCCCTGCATGATGAGATGAAGTGAGGTAAATGAGTAGGTATTGTGACGCAGCATTAGGCTACTATTGACTTTCTGACTAATCATCAGAAGGTCAATAGGATCATCTGCTTTGGGTGATCCTGGATCATCTAGCCATGATGATGTCAATGGTTGGATATTAGGAGCAGATGATGTCGATGGTTGGAGATCTCTGGCAGGATAGAGCTGGATGGTGTGAGATTTCATCATGCTACTCAGAACAGAACAGTACACAATTCAAAATGTATGAATTGTTTATTTCTGGAATTTTCCATTTAATATTTTCAGACCTTGGTTGAACACAGGTTACTGAAACCACAGAAAGCTACTACCTTACTGAGTGGATTATTGGATCGTGTGTATGAGGAAACTACCTGAGTCAGGGGGGAAAAGTCCTCAGAGAAGATTAGAGAACAATACCTAGCATACACATGGGACCAAGAATAGTGCCTTTTCCCACAAGTCAGACTGCAAAACCTCATTGTTCATGGGGCATTGGGCAGATTACTCAGAAGGGTCTTGACTCATTAGTGGGGAATTAATAGTGCTAAGCTAATCATAGCTCTGGTCCTACCTAACAATTCTTAAAAGCAAGACTCAAAAGGATGAAACCATTTCCAAGTAATTTTATATATATCAGAACAAAGCTCAAGAAAATCTATATATGTACATATAAATATATATATATAAATAAATAAATAAATAAATAAATATATACACACACACACACACACACACACACACATATATGATCTCAACAAGGGCAAACTCACAGATTCTGGCATGCAATAAAAAATTACCAGGTGTGGAAAGAATTAGGAAAATACAACTCATTATGTAGAGAAGAATTAAACAATTGAAATTTACCTAGATATTAGATGGTAACAGATAAGGACATTAAACTGGCTGTTATAATATGTACATAAAGGTAAGCAGAGACGTGAAAGATATTTAATAGATTCAAATAAAACATCTAGGGATTAAAACCATAATGTGTGTGATGAAAAATTCACTGGTTGGGATTAACGGCAGACTAGGCATTGGAGATAAAGAGATTAATGAACTCAAAGACTTCACAATAGAGACTTTCCAAAGTGAAACAAAGAAGGAAAAAAAATAATCCAGCTAAAGGGAACAGGAACAGACCATTTCTGAGCTTTGGGATAACTTCAAGGAGACATATATGTATAATTCATCTCCTTAGAGGAGAGGAGAGAGAGGGGAGGGCAGAAAAGATATTTCAAGAAATAATGGCCAAAATTTTTCCAAAATTGATACAAACTGTAAACCCAGTGATCCAAAAAGTTCAAGGAACCCCAAACACAAGAACTCAAGAAAAAGTACAAGGCATGTCAGTATCAAATTGCTTAAAACCAGCAGTGAAGAGTTAATCTTAAAAACACCCAGAGAATAATGAACAAACTTTAAGGGCTAACACTATCTGATTCCAAGATGCATTATATAGTTATAAAACATATAAAGCAGTGTGATTTTAGCCTTCAAGATAGACAAATAAATCAATGGAACAGAGTAAAGAGCTGACAAAGAGACCCACAAGTACATGGAAAACTGATTTTGACCAAGGTGCAAAGGAAAGTCAATGGAAAGAAGATAGTCTTTTCAACAAGTGTTATTAGCCAATTTATATTCAAGAAAATGAATTTGATCAGTATCTTGCATCGTGTACAAAAATTAACTCAAAATAGATCATAATCCTAAATGTAAAACCTAAAATTATACCTCTCGTAAAGGAGTCAGCAATCTATGACCTATTTTTGTAAATAAAGTTTTAAGGGAAAAGAAGTCCACTCACGTGATTGCATATTGTCTGTAGATGCTTCCATGCTAGAACAGCAAAGTTGAATAGCTGTATTTCTGAGACAATTTAGAGAGAGAGAGAGAGAGGAGCTGACACAGAGAGACTGACATACACGCACAGAGATCAAGAGATTATGTTTTATAGTAACTGGCACCTGTGTAGCCTCTACAGAGGGTCTTCAGTGACTGCTGTTGGAAGGCAGTAGCATAGTGAAAGTATTTTGCTTGCTAATATTTTCAAAGAAATACTTCTAGTCTAAACCAGTAGCACATGTAGTCTTTGTGTCCCCCATTATTTTAAGTTATATAATTAGCAACTAATCAATCATTGACTTTATCACTGTGTTTTTCCTGTACAGGAGTTTCAAGACTGTAAGCCTGGGAATCATATAATTCAGTGGCTTTTTAGAGGGCTTGTAAGGGCCTCAGAAGTCCACTATTTTCACAAATTGGCCACCCATACAGGTGCTTGAAATTCTACCATCAGTTTGCACCACAGTTACTTAAAACTTTGACCCTTTTCAAATTGCTCTTGCTATGAATGACTTGTTTTTTTTTTTTTTTTTGAATGACTTGTTTTTAAGAGCATGCTGTGAATGGGGGATTTATAATCCATGAAGTCACGCTTCATTTGGTGAGGACAAAGGGATGGTGCATCCCTGAAGATACAAAAGGGCACCCAAGATGAGTCTAACTTTTGCAGTTTTGTTGAGGCTGCCCCTGGTGACATCCCACTGAAATACCTTAAAGGAAGGGATTGAAGTTGCAGGCCATTTCAGCACAACATAGATATAGTATGCACACTAGCATTTGTTTTCTCTCCTGTTTATAGAGTGCTGATATCACCACAAATGGTAAATAACTGAATAGAAGTCACTTTTCTTTCTTACTATAATGCCAGGACACCTATGTGCAAAATAAAATTTTCAGTCTTCCATCTGGATATTTTGTCTCTATGATGCCAAATGTACAACTGCTTGCAAAGTGCTGAACTATTGACGACATTTTTCTTGTGCCTTTACAACGTTTTGGCACTGGTAATGCAAATGTCATGTCCAATTAGAAGCTTGACTCCTCAGCAAACTGCTCAGTTACATCATTAGCCACCTCCACTTCACTGGGTCCTGTTCCTCTGGTGACAACTTAGTATAATGGTAAAAAGTGTGGACAATGTGGGTATACTGTTAGGGTCCAAATCCTTTTTCAGCTGCATGCTAGCTGTGTCACCGTAAGGGAATTACATAATCTTTCCTTGCCCATTTCTGTAGCTGCAAAACGAAGATAATAAGCATACCTAACAGAATTGTTGCCACAGTTAACTCCAATAAACATAAAGTGCCAGGAATATAATGAGTATTCAATAAATGTTATATTTTTGCTATTCCTTGTAGTAAAGCATCTAATGATGTCACAGAACTACCTTGGAACTGGGGAGGGGATGACCCTGGGGACTTCTGGGTCCCCAAATTCTTTTCTGCCATTTGTTAAAACAGATCTACAGTGACTTGAATGGTATGAACGCCAAGCCAGTTAAGAAGTGGGGTTGCAGGACCTTGAACTGTCCTTCAGGCACATGCAAGTCTGCTTGGACATGTGATTCCATTCTTTTCCATGTGTTTACAATGTAAGCAAGGCAGGGGGTCTTCTTTCATTTTGTCTTAAGTAGCTACATGATTATAAAAAGGGATAATAGCTACCTCTAATCTTCCCTACTCAATGCCAGAGGAATTTCCTCTTAAGGACCTTTGTCTTGTAATTTGGATTTAAGATTTTATAACGTAAATGGAACAAGAGGGGGAAAATAAGCTATTTAGTTTCATACATTCCAGCCAGAAACAAATGTCTTTCAGAAGTGTACCCTATGGACACAGCTGCTCATTACGTTATTTTTTTGTTCAGGGGTCAGCCCTTAGCCAAACTGTGAAGGAGGCAATGTTGATCGTTAGAGTTGTTCTGACACCCTTTTGAGTTCTATTTGGCCCCTGTTGTAATGACTGCCTCAGCCCCAGGTGTCCAGTGCCTTCCTGATGGCCTGGATCTTCCCAGGCATGAAGGAAAGAGATCCGGTAAATTAATTGTCAATAGAGTGTCAGATACCTAATCTATTACCTCTCTAAGAGAAATTTTGAAAGAGACTGCTCATAAAGGGGAAATCCTTATTGGTGAGAATTGCACAATAATGAGTCTCAATGAAAGAAATATAGAGTGCACACAGAGATTAGGAGATTCTAATCTTCATATCCCAACTGCCTATTATACTGGAGTATAAAGCCAACCCTACCTTGAGCTGTTATCAAGTGGTAATGGTCAGAAAGCTAAACTGTTCAAAATTAAATAATTATAACTACCATTCCCCAAGTGTCAGTGAGCCTCTGGGGTTGAAAAAACCTTGGAAGAGAAATAATGTAAGGTTAAAAGAAAAACAACTTTTATCTACAAACCTGTCAATCAATTTGAGAACTGTGTAGAAAACTCTCAGTGTGGTTAAGACACCCAAAGCTTGTCAGGATCAAGGGAATTACTTTCAGTTCAAATATCTATAAACTTTTGGAATATACAGCTCTAGGAACTCAAAACTGAATTTTTGTGGATTAGAACTCACAGTGTCCTAACTTGACAATTTCATTGTCTTTTATTTTCTATATAAATAAAATGCAGCATCTTTTTATGACAATTCTGATATAAAACTAAATAGAAGGCTCAACATATTTATAATATTATGTTTATTTTAGTTTATATTATAAAAATCTTATAAAACAATTGCTTACAAATGAATTTCTAGCAAATAGCAATCATTGAGAATTAGGAACCATTTATATTTCTTATTTTTTTCCCCCTGCTTACAGAATTCTGAACACATGTCCAAAACCATTTTACCATGGTCTGTACACCTGTCAAAATAGCCATGAGGTGATTTAAAATTTCCATTATTTGAACTAAATCAACATAACTTGGAATGAAAGCACTATATGATTTTATAAGCAACAGGACTGAACGCTTTACATTTCAAAAGCATGAGACTAGATGGACAGCCCTGAATTGCTTGAATAGCTTAATTTATTGCAGTACGAATAGATTTAAATCTTAACAAAAAGCTCATTGGATATAGACATGCCTTTTTTGACACTTAAAATGTTGCAAAGGGGTTCTTTGTTAATATGTGCTGTACATCTCCCCCTACTCATAGATAAAAGAACTCATATTCTACAAGAGGAGTGGAATACACACTTCCTTATATGGCCCATCTCCTGAGGCAAAACTATAGTCAAAATAAGATGCAGGTAAATTCTGCCCCAATAGTGCTTTTCCCTTTCCCAACATACAACCCAGGGGTCTGTTTATCTGTACCCACTTTTTCTGGCTAATGCTGCTGTCAGAAAAGGATCACATGTCAGTCATTTTCACCTTATAATGAACTTAATTCATTGTGTATAAGAAGAAAATCCATTATTTTAAAAGTGTATTTATATAATTGTATATATACAATTATGCACTGTGTCAAAATAGTTCTCTTTGTATAAAAGAGAATACTTGCTAAGCTATTTACTAAGCCTCACTTTAAGGGAGATGATTTAAATTAGCCCAGGCAGAAATGTTACCGTATGCTTCCATTAGCAACTCAGAAGAAAGGAAGCAGATTTGAATGAAGCCCATATCTGAACATGAACCATAGAGCAGAGGTTTTGTTTAGAGAGAAAAATTGCTGCAGAGCCTTCTGAAAAGAGGAAGTTCTTTTATTCTTAAAACAAGGTAGTTCTCTATATTGTGGATTTTCACAAAGTAATTGTAGACAAATCTGTGTAAAAATTCAGTTTTGTTACAAAACTGTGAATAGAGAGGAAAATGGAGCGTTAATAAAAGTAATGCATCCATCAAATAAGAAAAGAAAGTAACTGATACTTAGTTATCATTCATATTCTTTTTTGTCTTGTTCATTTGAGGAACGGATTTAATTACTTTACAGCTTTACTGTGTGTGTGTGTGTGTGTAATTAATTTTGAGATTGTGAACAAAAAATAAACAAAGAGTGTAGCTCATTATCCAGTTATACAAGGGTTAAGTCATAACCCACTTCAGTCAGCCATCAACTGTGCCCTTCAGGGAATTCAGGATGAAAAACCAGGGTGTGGAGCTCTGTGCTTTGGATAAGCAAGCCCTTACATAGTAAAATGCATATCTCGGGAAGAATTCCAATGACCCCAAATCCTTGCAACTTCCCGTACATAGAAAAGCACTAAAATCATTAACTTGAGATATCTGTTCTTTGTGATTTGCAGTAATTTTTACCAAGATGTTTGCTTGACTACAAGTATTTCCTAGCCAAAAAATCCATATATATATACATATATATATATACATATATATATGTATATATATATATATATGTATGTATATATATATATATATATATATATATATATATATATATATATATATAGGCTTCTCCCCCACCTCTTCTGGGCAGTTTACTCAGAGGTACTGAGTGGCTGTCTCTCAAGCTATAGTCCTCAATAAGACCCTGAGTTAAACTTAAACTCAGAACTCTCATGTTATGCGTTTTTCTTTAAGTTGACATTACAATAGCACTAGAAAATAACATTAGAATGGTATTTTCAAAGACAATCCTAGTTGTCCAGTCATAAGAACCACAAACATGCAGGTCACCAGATAGAAATAATGCAAGAAAATACAGGACACTTGATAAATCAATTAAGCTTTTCCTAATATTGAAAGATGTTCCACATCACATCAGACATGAAGGAGCAAGAAAGTTAATATCACAGTAGGTAGTCACATACTTAAATGCACTATCTCCCTGCCCAGAGAGGATACCAGGTTACATGTATATGATTTTTATAATAGAACCAAAGTAGGGTAAAATCCCTACTTTGGAGAGGATCTAATCTCATTTTATTAAGAGGGCTATTAGAAAGGCAGTTCATAGTTTTGTAAAGTTAAATGTCTATCATTTTCTATGATTTTTTTCCTAAAAATTCTTTAAGACGTTCAGTATAAGACTCAAAGTTTCTAAGGTATAACCTTTAAAATTTGCACACACATTTTTTTTCCTAAAAGGTCACTGTTAATTGATACTCATTGACTGCTGATACAACTCAGTTTAGTACCTCGCATGATACTACAATACCTTCAAAGCATGTTATGGTAGATCAAAAGCCTAATGACACAGCAACTGTAAGATGTATGCCTTATAATTCCTTTTCTTCTACTGTAGGTAATTACTGTGGCAATTTCCATGACTCGAGGTACTATTTAAAATTCTGGGGACACCATCTGAAAGCATAAGATTTGTCTGTTTATCAAGTATATATGTTAACTATTTGATGAGTTTCTGAACATGAGTACTTCTATTTTTCCCACTGCTTTTGACACTGAAATGTTTATATCTACGCAATGAAAAGATTCTTCCTTTATAGGTATCGTGATAATATAAAAAACACATTATTTAAAAAGCACTATAAGATATTTTGTGTTGTTTGTTCAGCCAAATGTTATAAATCATAAATATAGGGTATATGAATGTTACTAATAAGTTAAGAAATACTCATTACAGTCAGTAACTCACAATTTTTTCTCATATTGTCTGATCATTTCATTGTGAAAAATGAACACATGTCTGATTTATCTGGAATTTATAAATATTCATGTGTACTTATAAATTAGAAACTGTCACAGAAATACTATTGTGTCAAAACTAGATTTTAACTTGGGATCGCAGTAGACCATTGGTCTATTCACCCAGTTCACCAAACTAAATATTTTATTCATATTTGAAAGATATATTTATACACTTATAATGTATTTTGTTTGGAGATTTGAAAATAACTGAAAAGATTATATTCACTACTATAAAATACTTTTCTCTTTAAATCTGACCCCCTAAAAAAATTGAAACTGGAAGAAGATCCCAGTTGCTAAATTTCTGTTTAAAAAAAGAATAAAAATCTAATTTGATGCTATACCTATCTTTGTTCAGTTCAAGAGTGAGTAAAAATATGCTACTTTACTATATTCTATTTTTCCACTTTATTAAAAGAAATACTTGCTTTATAAACTGGTCACTGAAAACCAAGTTTAAAAGGATTACATGCGTCAATATATGACAACCTCTAATAATCTCAGGTCTGCCATTTGTTAACTGAAGCCACTTTACTTTTCAGTTTCTATATATGTAAAAATCATTTTAATAGTTCCTTATTTCATTATGTAATAAGCATTCAATAAATGTTAGCAATTATTATTATTATAGCAAAATTTGAATAAAAGAAGCCAGACCTGATAGTTGGCTTATATAGGCTTGACTTCTTTTGACACTCACAAGTATCATTAGTACTCATGTACTTCCTTGTGATTTCAAACTTCCCATGTTCCTGATATTCATTAGAACTCAATGAAAGCCATGTTTCTTAGATAGGGATTCTAATATTTAACTGGAATACTATAGCTGATTAGCATGTGAAAGAAAAAACACTCAAATTATTGATAATTAGCATACAAAAGGCTGTCACTTGACAAATGTTACTCTGTTCTTTCAGCAACAGAAGGGGTCTGATAGAACATGTCCTCCTATGACAGACTAACATGTTTGAAAAATTGTGGATATTCTTTTAAATCAGATTTATTATCAATTTTGTAACAACTTTATTGAGATAAAATTTACTCTTTAAAAATACGTACAGCAACAGTTTATTGCGTATTCACAGAGTTACACAAAGAGTACCATTGTTTAATTTTAGAAATTTCCATCACCTCAAAAAGAAACCTTGTACACGTTAGCAGTCACTCACCATTTCTCTACCCCTTATGGCTATTATGAGTAATGCTGCTGTGAACATTCCTGCACAAGTTTCTGTGTATACTTGTTATTTCAATTTCTTTTGGGTATATACCTAGGGGTGAAATTTCTGGGTAATATGGTAACTCTATACTTAATTTTCAGAGGAACTGCCAAACTGTTTTCCAAAGCAGCTGTACCATTTTTCACATTCCCACCAGCAATGGATAAGGGTTCTGTAGGGGAGGGAAAAAGCTTATCCTTTACCTTCTTAGGTTCAGTGTTCGGGGATTAAACCAAAAAAAAGATAGATTAATGGGAGAAAAGGATTATTTCACATTCACAAATGAGCTTCACAGGAAAGAAATAAAAACCCCAAGGAAGCAGTTAGGCCCAGGAACTCATATGCCACTTTAACAAAGGGCAGTAAATTGGGGAGAACTGACAAGAAAAAGGAGAAGTGGCTTGGGCTTCTAAGAGCAGTAAATTGTGGGAAGATAAATATATAGGAAAAACTAATAAAAGATAATGGTTATTTAGTAAGGTTAGATGTGTAGACTCAAGTCAATGCCATCTACAGTGATGAGTCATCTCCTCTTCCTGGTAGAGGAGGGGGGGATAACTTCAAAAGGTAAATTTATGCCCTGCTTTTAGGTAGAAATGGGAAGGGTAGAGAGTTCTTCCTGTGTCTGCTGTTTCTTAATTGCCTTAAACTCAAAACAATCCTTATGCCACAGTGGCATGTTTTGTGATGGCATATTCTGATCACCTTCAGTTCTAATTTCTCTACATCCTCACAAACAATTGTTTTTGTTCTTCCTTTTGAATATAGCCATCCTTGTGGTGGGTGTAAACTGGTATCTTAATATCATTTTGATTTGCATTATGCTGATGGCTAATGATTTTGAACAACGTTTCATGTGCTTATTGGTCATGTGTGTATCTTCTTTGAGGAAATATCTATTCAAATCATTTGCCTACTTTTAAATTAGATTATCAATCTTATTGTTGTTGATTTATTAGAGTTTACTATATATTCTGGATACAGGTCTTTTATAAGATATATGACTGGCAAGTATTTTCTCCCTTTCTGTGGGCTGTCTTTGCACTTCTTAATGGGATCCTTTGAAGCACAAGTTTGTAATTCAGATGAACTCTATTTTATCAATGTTTTTCTTTTGTTACTTTTGCTTTTGGTGTCATTTCTAAGAATCCGTTGCCAAATCACAGGAAGATTCCAATTTAAGTTTTCTTCTAAGAGTTTTATAGCTTGAACTCTTACATTTAGATATATGATTCATTTTTAGTTAATTTTTTAATATAGTGTGAATTAGGTGTTTAACTTCCTTTTTTTGTGTGTGTGGATATCCTGTTGTACCATCACCGTTTGTTGAAAAGACTATTCTTTCTCTATTGAAATATATTGACACCCTTGTCAAAACTCAATTAACCATAAATACATAGGTTTATGTTTGGACTCTCAATATTTTTCCATATATGTCAAGGCTTATGCCAGTATCACAGTGTACTGATTACTGTAGGTCTCCAGCAACTTTTGAAATTGGGAATTGTGAATCTTCCAACTTTGTTTTTTTTTCTCATCAAGATAGTCATTACTACTTAATTTTAATGTCTTAAAATCTCTGTTTCTGAAGTATAGTTTGCTAGGTATAAAATTATTGATTGATGGGTTTTTCCTTTCAGCATGTTAAACATATCATCCCACTGCCTTCTGGCCTCCATGATTTCTGATGAGAGTTCAACTGTTATTTTTATTGAGAATCCTTTGTATATAAGAGTTATATTTCACTCATTGTTTTTGAGATTCTTGCTTTGGCTTTGGCTTTGGCTTTGGCAGTTTGTCTATGATGTGTGTAGGTGTAGATACTTCTTAATTAATCCTACTGGTTGGTCATTGAAATACTTAGTTGTGCATATTCATGTTTTCATCATATTTTTTCAAATACTCTTTCTGGCCTTTCTCTCTTTTCCTTCTGGAACTCTCATTATATATATGTTGTTATATTTGGTGATGTGCTACAGACCTCTGAGATAATTATTCTTCCTTCTTTCTCCTTTCTGTTCCTCCTTAGTATAATCACAGTTGACCTGTCTTCAAGTTTTTTGAACATTTTTATAGTAGCTAATTTAAAGTCTTCGTCAAGTAAGTCCAACATCTTCCATAGGGACATTTTCTGTTGATTGCCTTTTTTCTTTCATATGGGCCATCTATTCCTGTTTCTTTGCATGTCTTCTAATTTTCTTGACCTGACATTTTAAATAATATAATGTGGTGACTCTGGGAATAAGAATTTCATTCTCCCCAGGGTTTGTTGTCATTGCTGTTAACTGTTTTTGTTGTCATTCTTCTTCTTCATTTTTTAGTGACTTTCTTGGACTAATTCTGTAAAGTCTGTTTTCTTGTCATATGCAGCCAGTAAAATGTCTGTTTGGTTAGTTCAGGGGTCAGCTAATATTTGGACAGAGATTTAGTTAAATGCCATGAACCAGTAATTCTCCTGGCCTTCACCAAAAGATTTTGTATGTTCCTTGACACATGCCTTCAGTGCTTCTGCAGTTTACAGCTCTGCCTTAGCCATACTTCTTGTTATTCAGAGCCTTACGGTCAGTCAGAGGTGAGAGATTAGAGCTTTCGGAGGTCTTTCATGGGCATGCCTACAGCCCTGAACACCATGTGACCTTCTAGAGTCCCCAAAATCTGTTGAGCTTTTTAAAGCCTGCTACAAACATCTCATTTACCAGTTTTTCCTTTTAAGTTTTTTAGTCAGCCTCTTATTAATTCCAACTGGTATCACTGTCTAGGTAGCTGCAGTATTAAATAATTACCACTATTTTTTTTTTCAACAAATTCCCTAGGTATAGTGTTGTTTGCACAGAGGGAGCTCTGACTCAGGTCAATTAAAGACAAACCTGAGAATGCAGCTATGCAAGGAGCCCCCAGACATGTCAAATAGTGACAATTATCAGAAGATGGATTTTGTAGAAATCCAAACCTGTTTCTCTTCCCTCCAGTGGTTGCTAGAGTGCTGGTTTTCATATTTTTGTGGCAACTATAGTTGTGAGGCTGTTAGTTTTCAACATTCTCACAGATCTGGGAGTGGAGGATAGAAGTAAGGCAAGCTAAAACCCCACAAACCTTGCTGTTTTTACCAAGATTCAACTGTTCTTCTTTAAGAAATACTGCTTGGATTACTGTAAGCCTTTAGTTAACATTCAGAGTTTTAAGAAAGGTTGATTTTGACCATTTTTTTCAAGTGTTCTCATTGCTTTTATGGAGGAGAGGACTTTTGGAGAGCTTTATTAGGTCCTTTGACAGCTGTCTGACTTTTGCTCAGATCTGCAGGACGTTGTCTTCTCACATAGTAATAAATTCTAATAAATCTTCCTTGCACAATGTGGAGAAAAAGTATTTCGACAGTTAAATTTTGGGATACAAATAAAGCCATCTGTTCTATTTAAAATATAGCCTCATTTAATTTTCTTTTTTTAAGAAAAGTTTTGCTGCTTCCATAGATAGCATATTTCATTACTGAGGCAGGAAAATATAATTCCATGAGAATTTTGGCAATGATAATTTTTATTTTACAGCATCCCTATCACCCTATACACATACACAATTATTCATCCCCTCTGGACACCAGTCAATGAGAATAATTTCATTGCAAGGCCCTGAGGCATGCTATTTGTTTCAAATTATATAGACAGATACAGAATATTTATCATGGTCTCCTGAAGTCTGGATGACACATATTGCAAACTGTATACTCATTCAGCATTCTTCATACCAGATGGGTCTGATATGGAAGGTCCTAGAAGATTAGAAAGACCACCATTTTCAGATTCATTTCATTTTGTATCTTTTCCAGGGAAATTTTAATTTATCATCTTTGAAGGTAACCAGGAGTAACTCTCAGGTTTGGTCTCCAAGGTTTGATGTGTTCCAACCCCACATTTTGTAATGCTAATTTCTTATATAATGACCAGTGGGAATGGCCATTACATTTTGAAGTAATGCCTACAAATCTGCAAAAAAAAAAATTTCTGTCTATTCCACAGGGTCTGGATACCTTGGCATCTATACAACATGAGAAAAACACTATCTTGCCTATAGTAAATAGATTTTTGAGCTTAGATTCTGCATCTCATACTCTTTAGGTACTTCACTGAGCTGTTCCAAGTTTACTATCAGTTAAGTGAGGAACAATGAAATAGCATTCATTATAGCTTACTTAATCCAAGGAAACCTGATCTGAGAATGATGATTAATAGAGCCAATGTAGTCCTTCAAATTACATTTAAATTACTCTAAAAGTGATATTCAAATGTAAAGTGTAAAAAGCAAAAGTGTCAAAGATATACTGCAATACACCATTTTAGGATCTCTGGAGAGTTGCTTAACTGCCTAATGACCTTCTCAGCTGCATCAAATGCATAATGATAGGGAAATCTCAAGTCCTTGGTTATTTATGAAGGGCTTCACTATGCTTCTGGGGAGTTGACAGACTAATTGTACACTGTTTGAAACTGTGTATATTTTTCTATGATTTTTAGTAGCTACCACTATAACAATGCTATTTAAATGCCATTGCTCTTGGTTGTTGCCTTAACAGAGTAATTGAGTATAGATAGACCTTGTTAACTAGCAGAAATTATTAACTTTGTGGTAATTCTCAAAGGAGAGTAGTATCATCCAATTTTAGACGAGTTTCAAGTGTCTGGTGCTGTTTTTCATTCTCCAATGACTAGAGTACCATACTAACATTTAGTGAGTGTTGGCCAGAGGTGTCACAGTGTCCCACATAACAAACACTTATCCCACCCAAAATTCCAACATGGCCCCCTTTAAGATACAGTGAGAAATGGAATTGCACTCTAGTTATAATAGACAATGTACTACAATGATGATATACTTTCTTCACACTTGTATGCCCACCAAAATCCATTGCAACATGTCAGAATTCATTGTGAATGCTGTGTTATGAATCACTCCATGTTTAAGAAAGTTAGGACTTCAGAGCTGAGTGAATGATAAATTCTTAATAAAGAACAATTGTATCATGTAGGTATCTGCTTTGTAGCTGTACCTTATAAACTATTGATGGCCTTTGTAGAAATTTACTACGTTGCCCAAAAAACGGATTTTCTACTATCAGATTAGAGAATGGACTTGAGGATATGGGGAGGGGGAAGGGTAAGCTGTGACAAAGTGAGAGAGTGGCATGGACATATATACACTACCAAACGTAAAATAGATAGCTAGTGGGAAGCAGCCGCATAGCACAGGGAGATCAGCTCGGTGGTTTGTGACCACCTACAGGGGTGGGTTAGGGAGGGTGGGAGGGAGGGAGATGCAAGAGGGAAGAGATATGGGAACATATGTATATGTATAACTGATTCACTTTGTTATGAAGCAGAAACTAACACACCATTGTAAAGCAATTATACTCCAATAAAGATGTTAAAAAAAAAAAGAATAGGGTTTGAGATGGGACTAGATTCTTTTCAGTGATTGTGATGGTGAGCTGAGTTCTACATCCAGGTTGGTGGGAGGGAAAAATAGAGACTGATCATAGGTACAAGGGATCTGGAGAATGGGACAGATAATATACACACAATATATAAAGAACAATCAGCTATGCAGTAGTTCTCATTGAACAGGTATAGTATAGTCCAGTTGCCCTTAAAGAGGATTCAGGTTGGGTTGGAAAGCCAAGAGTAAACAAAAAAAAATAATGATAATAATAACAATATGATAATAAAACATGCAAAATGGTCTAATAAATTATTCAGTGTAGTGTTGCTAGGACTATGTGCTTGAGGAACTTAGAGATACGGATATACCTTCAGGCTGTTTTAGCTAAGAATGGCTTTATGATAATGAACTCTTGCTGAGTCTTGAGTACTGGTCACACAGCAGACTATTAAGTCAAATAACACATCTTTGACTTATTAAAAAGTGGTAACAATACATCTTAGGTGAATCTAAGACTGTATACAAATTTTTCTGAGTCACAATCATGTCACTGCTGTTAAAGACACCAAAACTGCTACATGCTACTCCAGGGTTCACCAGATTGCACAGAGATGACCTGTAGCTCAAACTTCTCCAGACCTTGCCAGCAAGTAATATTGTTGAATTAATAATTATAATCCATAGTATTTGCTTATGACTTCAATTGCTGATGCAGGACACCCAAATCTCTAAAAATCTTACTCAAACTGATGTGTCTCACACATGTTCACAAGCAATATTTTTGTGCTATATTTCCACCCTTGTTTTTGAACCATGTCCAATAAAATACTTGAAGATAGTACCTGGTCATGGTGTCTGCCATGGACTAAATGTTTATGTCCTCCCAAAATTCATATGCTGAAATCGTAATCCCCGATGTGATAGCATTTGAAGATGAGACCTTAGGGAGGTAAATAGGTCATTAGTGTAGAGCCCTCATGATGGGATTAGTGCCCTCATAAGAAAAGAAATGGGAGAGCTTGCTTCTTCTCTCTCTCTCTACCTTCTGCCATGTTAAGATACAATGAGAAGACTGCCATCTGCAAACCAGGAAGGGAGTTCTCAGCAGCTGCCTAACCTCTCAGCACCTTGATCTTGAGCTTCCCAGTCTCCAGAACTGTGAGAAGTTAATGTTTATTGTTTAAGCCACTCAGTTTCTGGTAATTTTTATTGTAGCCTGGACTGGTAGTGTCTTTTTCCCAAATCCATAGTATGAATGACAGGAAACTATGTCCTAATTCCTTCCCAGCTACAAATCTGTGAGGTGCTAAGATGAAACACTGTCCTTTGGAATTCTGAATGAGTCAAAGCTATGTCATGCTCCTTGCAGAAGTTGGAAAATATCATCCAGGCCCTGAAATAGTATTACTGATTTCCCCATATTTTCAGAGTCTCCTTAGTAAGCAGCTACTTGAACTGTTGCATAAAGCCCATTTTTCTACAAGTCTCAAATGTTAACTCATATGGCAAGGTCAAGGGACCAAATGGTATATCACCTCCATCTCCCTTTCCTTTCATTCAGCCACACACACACACACACACAGAGACATACACAGTCACTCAAAAACAAAACCCCTCAAAACTTTGTGCAAATTATGGCTCCTAAAACTTGCTCGCCAATCATTACCAGATATGCTCAGATATATCTAAATCCTAGGCTAAATGAAAGCAGATCTTCCACTGTGGATGCATAAGGATATGGGTGTTGTTTTGTTTTGTTGTTTGTTTGTTTGTTTTTCTCATCTAAATTTTTTATTCTTGACTTCACTCAGATTTTATTTTTATTTTTATTTTTTTACATCTTTATTGGAGTACAATTGCTTTACAATGTTGTGTTAGTTTCTGCTGTACAACAAAGTGAATCAACTATATGTATACATATATCACCATATTGGATGTTGATTTTATGCCTCATACTCCATACACGTATGCTATCTGTCTGAATATATTCTAGTCCCATCTTTTCACTTACTTGCTGTGGGTTTGAACCAGACTAATTGTTCCAAGTCTGTTTTCTTATGTGCAGAGTGAGAGTGGGACCAAAACTAGATATTATTTTCATTTAACTAGAGGTAATTTTCATTTCTGCTATTTCACTGTTCTATGATTTTACAGGAAGAATCAAAGAACATGTATTATTAGCCTAAATTAAAATTTCCTCTTTCATTCCCTGATAATAATTCACACATTATACTCATCAGTCACCCAATAATCAAGATTTTTTTGGAGCACTTACTATTCAATTAATAGAGACTCAATTAAGAAACTACAAATTCAAAGAAAGGGAATCAGGTGAGGGTACTTTTTGTGTGTGGAAGACCATAGTAAAAGATTTCTGAAAGAGGGGATATCTGAGCTGAGTCCCAGAATGAATAGGAATGTACAGATTTCAAAAGATCAGGGAGATTTGAGATAGTGCAATAAATTCTGTAACTTCACATACTTCTGTTATTGCTGTTGGATAATTGGTGGAATGTCAAAACTGGAGATGTTGGCAGATGCTTGGTAAAAAGGAGCCTCCCATATCACAGTACAAGGTTTGTATTTTATCCAGATGGTAATGGGAAACGTTGAAGGATTTTGATCAGGGAATAAGATGATCAAATCAGGATTCTAGAAAAAAAAAGTTCTGGCAGTGATATAGACAACAGATTGAAAAAGGGTAGGATTGGCAGCAGGTGTACTGGGTAAAAGGTTACTGGCAACAATCCAGGATGAAATGATAAGTGCATGAACTAAGGCATTGGCAAGGGAGAAGGAGAAGATCTGTAGAAAACAATAAGAAAATAGAATCAACAGACTTTGTGATTTGTTGATATGAGGGGTTTTAGCAAAACAAAAGAGTTCTCACTTGAGATATTGGAAAATGATATTTCTAGCCATCAATTTTAGGAATTCAGAGGGGATTTGCAACTTTGGAATGTAGGGAGTAGAAGAAATGGATTTGAGCTACCTGGGCAACATATCTGTGAGATGATGCTGAATCTAGACCAAAAAAAGATCTATGTGGGAGTCATGATCATATAAGAGGTAGTTTAAACCCATAGGACTAGATGAAAAAGTTCTGAGGGCATGCTCTGAGCATTATTTTCAGTGTGTGGTCTTTACACTGCCTACATCAGAAATACCTAGGGTGCTTCATAAAAATATTGCACCCTAACATACTGAATCTAATTCTTTGGGAACAGGCCCTGAAATTCTATATTTTGAAAAGGAGATTCTTTAGCATCCTTAATTTTAAAACTACTGTTTGTCTTTCTCTGTCTGACTTATTTTTCTTAGCATAATACCCTCCAAATCCACCCATGTTGTTTCAAATGACAAAATTTCATTCTTTTTTATGGCTGAGTAGTATTCCATTGTGTGTATGTATGTATATATATATACCATATCTTCTTTATCCATTCATCTGTTGATGGACACTTAGGTTGCTTCTATATCCTGGCTATTGTAAATAATGCTGCTATGAACATTGGGATGCATATATCTTTTCAAATTAATGTTTTCCTTTTCTTTGGATATATACCCAGGGGTGGAATTGCTAGATCATATGGTAGTTATACTTTCAGTTTTTTGAGGACCATCCATACTGTTTTCCACAGTGGCTGTACTAATTTACATTCCCACCAACAGTATACTAGGATTCTCTTTTCTCCTTATCCTCACCAACATTTGTTATTTGTAGACTTTTCAATGATAGCCATTCTGACAGGTGAGGTGACATCTGATTGTGGTCTTGATTTGCATTTCTCTGATGATTAATAATGTTGAGCATCTTTTCATGTGCCTGTTGGCCATCTGCATGTCTTCTTAGGAAAAATGTCTATTCAGGTCTTCTGCCCATTTTTTAATCAGGTTGTTTGTTTTTTTGAAGTTGAGTTGTATGAACTATTTATATATTTTGAATATTAACCTCTTATCAGTCATATCATTTGCAAATATTTTCTCCTATTCAGTAGGGTGTCTTTTTATCTTGTTGATGGCTTCCTTTGCTGTGCAAAAAGCTTTTATGTATAATTAGGTGCCATTTATTTATTTTTGCTCTTATTTCCTTTGCCTTGGGAGACGGATAAAAAAATAATTGTTACACTTTATGTCAAAGAGTGTTCTGCCTATGTTTTCTTCTAAGAGTTTTATGGTTTCTGGTCTTACATTTAGTCTTTAATCCATTTTGAGTTTATTTTTGTATATGGTGTTAGAAAATGTTCTAATTTTATTATGTTTCATGTAGCTGTCCAGTTTTCCCAATACCATTTATTGAAGAGACTCTCCTTTCTCCATTGTATATTCTTGCCTCCTCTGTCCTAGATTAATTGACCATAAGTGTGTGGGTTTTTTCTAGGTTCTCTATTCTGCTCCACTGATCTATATATCTGTTTTTGTGCCAGTATCAAACTGTTTTGATTATATAGCTTTGTAGTATAGTCTGAAGTAAGGGAGTGTGATACCTCCAGCTCTGTTCTTTCTCAAGATTGTTTTGGTTATTCAGGGTCTTTTCTGTTTCCATACAAATTTTAAAATTATTTATTCTAGTTCTGTGAAAAATACCATTGGTATTTTGATAGTGATTGCATTGTATCTGTAGATTACCTTGGGTAGTATAGTCATTTTAACAATATTAGTTCTTCCAGTCCATGAACACAGTGTATCTTTCCATCTATTTGTGTTATCTTCAATTTCTTTCAACAGTTTCTTATAGTTTTCTGAGTACTGCTCTTTTACCTCCTTATGTAGGTTCATTTCTAGGTATTTTATTCTTTTTGATGCGATGGTAAATAGGATTCTTTCCTTAGTTTCTCTTTCTGATGATTCATTGCTAGTGTATAGAAATGCAATAGATTTCTATATATTAATTTTGTATCCTGCAAGTTTACCAAATTCATTGATGAGCTCTAGTAGTTTTTTGGTGAGGCTGATTTTTAATATGGTTTTCCACTTTGATCACACAGGGCATTGTAGGCCATGTTAAGATTTTATTTTATCCTATCTGTGATGGAAAGTCATTGGAGAGTTTGAAAGCAGAAGAATGGAATAATTTGATTTTATGCTTTTAAACAGATTATTCTGGGTGCTCTGTGATAATGGATTGTCATAGGACAAGAGTGTCGATTAGCTGAGCATTGCACTAGACACTATGTAGGATTTGTGAGTACACAAAAACAATATACTTGAATCACAGAATCAGTTAACATAAAACATTAATTTATCAATAGAACATAAGTATGCAACCATGCTACATTAGTGGTGAAGATATTAAATGTTATAGAATTTAAAAGATATTTATAATTTATTTTTAGGGAAGGCTTCAATGTAAAAGGTAGGAATTGAGTTGATGGAAGATACATAAGTAGAGAAGGGATAGCATTCCTGGCAAAAGAAATAAAGTCACAGATGGAATAATGGTAATACGTTTGTGGTAGAGGGGAGAGATTGGACTGAGTAAATCTGAGGATTCTTTTTAATGAGCAGCAGGCCACTGGATAGTTAGGCCAGGACTAGTTCACATTGGGATGATGTTGAACATTCAGGGGTTTGGGGTGAAGAAAGAGGGTTGCCACTCTTTGTTTCTCTTATTGATGTGATAGGGTATGTCTAAATTGAAGACTCTATAGACTTGAGGATACCAAAGAAAGAAGGAAAGTTAAATCTTCTTCCCTCTTTCTAGTGATATTGTGATACTTACCAAACTCACTGACCCTCTTCAGCAGATCTCAAGGGTAAGATCTGGGTAGCAGACAACTGTAAGTTGATTCAAACACTCAAGAGTCCTTGTGGCAGAACAGAGACCAGAGGATGGATTTCAGCTATGAGCAACCCCATGGGGAAGAACTAGATTGAATGCTGAAGTTAATGACCAACAGGCTCTGACATCTCTAGGATGATATTTGTGGCTTGTTATTCCACTTAGAATTGACAGTAAAAATCAGTGAGCTTGCCAACTGTCTATTATTTATCATCTCATAATGAGGTTTCTAATGCTAACTTTAGATGAATGAAATCAGTGGCCAATATTATATTTTGAAAATTCACCAGCACGACTATCCTTTTTAGTATGAAAAGGTCTAGATCCTTTAAAGAGAATAACAATTGTATTATGAGCAATTATTTTATTTTTATTTAGTAACTTGCCAATGGGGGAAAAATGGCTTGAGATCAATCCCTTTGCTATCTAATATACTGATTCATTGACAAGGTTAGATCAATTTTATTCTAACTGCAAATATGACCCTTTTACTCTTCAATTTCAGAAAATCAGAAACATTTGTTTCTTAAAATATATTCATCTTTTTCACTTTTTTGGGGTGCTACTGAATCATCATTGTAATTTGCTGGTGATCGTCTCACATTGTTATTCTAGTTCATCTTTTTAAAAATCTCTTAAATTTGACTAAAATATCTTTCCTTTTAAACACAAGATATTACCAAGCAGTGTCTAGCAAACATTTCTTTTTTTTCTATATTTAATTGCCATCATACTTTAACATTTTAAATTTCTCTCTTGGCTCACCTATAATATGGATAAAGCCTGTGAGGCTTTTAAATTATCTACCACAATACTGAATATTATTCTTAAATAAATAAAAATTTCAACCAACCAAAAACTAATAACTTTCAATCTGAGCACACTTGAGTGATAAGAATCAGTGAATACTTAAGTATATAATTTGGACATTCATTACTTGATGACAAAGACAGGAGTTGGAATCTTGCTAGATCTATGCTCTCCCAGCAGCACTCCGTAGCCCGGATTGCTTTTTGTGACTTTCCATCTAATCAAATCTTGTCATACTCCTTATTGTTTGGGGCCTATGAACCCCAACTGTTGTATTCGAAAGTAACATCAAGACTAATTCATTTCAGGGTGTAAATGGGTAAGAGTGGTTTAATGTGTTAACTTGCATCTTAACTAGGACTTCCTAGAGACCCTAACTGATACAGAGGATATGATTCCAATGGTACCATTAGACATATTGTGGCAAGAGAATGAGGATAGATTGATACTCTTGATCATACCGCCAAATGTATTTTTATGGAAGCTGCACCCCCAACAAATATCTTGTGAAAAATGGCAATCATACAAAAATATCTATACCAGTTAAAGTGTAAACTAGAAATAAGAACCGAATATAACAAAATATAGAACATAATATGTGTTTTTATATATTCAGTAGCACATGCCTGCCCCCACATGATGGGTTAGTATCAGTGCATCACCATTCATTCTTTCGAAAAACATATTGTGAGCCAGACACAGATAAATAAGGAAGAACATCAGAAAATAATTTATTCATTAGTTTTAAGTTACACTACTCTAACAAAGACATCCACAGTTACAGTAGATTCCACAGTGATATCCACAATGCCAAATACAGGTTTATTTTCTCTCTCAATTCCAGGGTGGGTGGACAGATAAAAGAAAAACAATTTTTCCTTCCATCTTACTGCTCCACGCTCTCCTAGGGTATTGATCTCGTCCATAGGTTCAAACCAGCCTTTGAGAAGGATAAAAAAATCAAAATCCAGAGAAATAAACTTGTCTTCCAGGTAGAAATGACTCAGATCTTACATACATTGTGTACATTCACATTCCATTGACTTGAACTTGGTATTATGGTTACAGCTAGCTGAAAAGGAGGGTGAGGGATGTAAGTTCTAGCTGAGCATGTGGCCATTTGACCAAGAAGAAGGGGAGAACAGATTTGGGGGGCATAACTAGTAGTCTAGAATAGAGTGCTCTTCTATTCCATTCTAAGGTGCTTTGGTCATCCAATAGGCCCTAGGAACTACTGGAAGACTTTAAACAGAGTACTGTTATGAACAACAGATTGGAGAGAGAGAATACTCTGGAAGACCACTTAGAATACCTTTGCAATAATACAAGGATGAGATTAAATAGTCCTTAACCAAGGCAGTAGTCTACATTTATGGTTTATACTAAGTTGTACACTCAAACGCTAGGCACATTAAAAAAGCGGAAACTGTATCTGCTAATTGGAAAGAGGGAGTGGAACCCACTTAATACATCCCCTTCTCCCACCTATCTCCTTCTATCTCAGAGAAGACTCTGAACATTCTTCCCTATGGAACAGATTAAGCTCATGACAGATGGGGTATTAACAGCACAACAATATGATTTTCATTTTTTCTGATTGTAATAATCTGGTGAAAATAATATAGCACCAAACTTATCACTTCTGTTATTATAGGAGAGATCTTAAAATATACATTTCCACAAATTCCACATGTGATTTTTAACACTCAAGTTGAGAAACACTATTAAATTATGAATATGTGGAAATTAGATATGACAATAGGCATTGATTTATTTATAGCATACTCTTAAGGAAAACTCTATAGGTTTAAGGATCAATGGCAGAACAAAATTCTGTGATTGGTAACATGTGTTGCTGAGCACCTTGATGTAGGACCCTTAGAATTTGGGATAATCAATATTGAGACCTGCTTAATATATGCTACCAATATTGAAAACTCACATCAATCACAACTGTATTCCACATAATTCTTATTAATGAATTAATGGGAACCATCTCTTAGTTTAATCATGGGCTCAACATTTCTTTACAGACTTAACTTTTATTTATTACCCTTTCCTGCTCCATCTCACCTTACCCAAGCCTTCTCTGCCTCATCTTGCTGTACCTATTTAGACTTTCCATTCTCTGTCAGGTGTCGTTGTGCCCTACTGTAACTCACTTTACACTTACCTTTAGAGTGTGCTGTTTTCTACTCTGTCCCTCCCAGCTTTTCTTGTTCAGTCGTATCCTGATCAATTCTCTGCTGTGCCCCACCTGTCATGCTAGTTCACCCTGACAGATTATGCTTGCTCACCCTGACATACAGTGGCATGCCCTGTTTTGCCCTGCATTGTTCCAACTTGCTCAGCTCTTCCTTGTCCTAGGCATCTCTGCCATACCCTACATTTTCCTTCTTTTTCTGAATTTTACCTTTACCAAAATTTTACCTTTACTTGGTCAACCCCTCCTGGCCTTTCCCAAACCTTCCTTACTCTGTTTGGCTTGAACCCACCCTACATTTTCCAATGTGTACTACCCTGCCCTGCATAACCTTTTCCAGTCCTGCACAATACTTTCCTGCTCTGTTCTTCAATGCTTTTGGCTCTCCTGGTTCCTGGGTGATGATATCTTTCTATCAAATAGACCCTGAGTAAAGCTCTGGTGCCTGTTATTCAGCAGTAAGATGATGGCAATGACCTGAGACACCGCCAGCATCCTGGTACTAGCAGAAAATCCCTGAATTCTGGGTTATATTTCTCAAAATTTAACAAAGCTCCCTTTCTTATTTTAGGTTTAAAATCTGTCATAAGCTCTTTTTTAAATGTAACTCAAGCATAATATCCAACAGTTATAAATAGCAGTAATATAGTAATTTTAACAAATAACTCAACAGTCGCAAGTTATATTGAACTTTTACAGTATATGAAACAGCAAGAAATCAGTTTAAGGTTGAAAAGAAGAAAGGGAGAAAAACCAGACCAAGTTTATATATATCTGAAATGATGAACAATACGGATAATATACGAACTATCACTGTCTTTTACATTGGCCATATTTTTTGGCTTTTCAAAATTATCTAAAACATCTTTTACTAGCCTTGGTTTTATTAAAATTTAGATATTTACATTTCAAATGGGTAAAGACTTGAACTGTAGTAAACAATTTGACAATAAGAGAACTCTTTTGAATGCCAAAAACATTCAATTAGTAAACAATTCAATTCAGTAAAGAGAAATTTGTTACATAAATTAAGAATACAGAAGAGGCCAGATTAATCTTATTTTATATTTCTTGCTCAATTTCAATAGTCAGTAAATGGGTTTTTTGTTTATATCCCTGTATTATAAATAATTTGTACCTTTCATCTTATCCACTCAGAGACAGCTATTTACAGCAGAGTAACTGAACAAGTCAAGTGATTATAGGGCCAAGGGTTTGCCCTATAATTTCTCCTTAATTAAAGCTGATTCCTCTTTTAAAGACTACTGTAGGTTGAATGGTGGCCCAAAAGATATCAGATTTTAATTCCTGGAAAAATATAAATATTACCTTATTTAGAAAGAGTCTTTGCAGATGTGATTAAGTTAGGAATCTTGAGATGAGGAAATTATCCTGGGTTATCCAGGTGGGCTCTTAATACCATCACCACTCTCCTTATAAGAGAGAGGTAGATTGAGATTCCACTGGAGTGATATGGCCACAAGCAAAGGAATATTGTCAGCCACCGGAAGCTGGAAGAGGCAAGGAAGAGATTCTACCCTACATGCTCCAGAGAAAGCATGACACTGCTGACAACTTGATTTTGGATTTATGGCCCCCAGAACTGTGAAAGGATAAATTTGTATTTATTCTTAAATAATCCACCCAGTTTGTGGTAATATTTTGTATAAGCCATAGGAAACTAATACAGATTTTTGAACCAGGAAATGGGACGCTGCTGTAACAAATACTACAAATGTAAGTGGCTTTGGGATCAAGTAGTGTGCAGAGGCTGGAAGAAATTTGAGAAATATGATAGAAAAAGCTTAGATTGCCTTGAATAGACTATTGATAGAAATAAGGATGTTAAAGGTAGAGAAAGCTTGTATCTTCTAAGGAAATACATGTGTTGCCTGTCTTTATAAACAGAATGTTCATAGATATATGAACATTAAAGGCACTTCAGGTGCAAGCGCAGAAGGAAATGAGAAACATGTCATGATTTTTTAATATATACTGCCAGAAAACTTAGCTGAATCATGTCATTCTCTTTTCTGAGCACACATCTTGTCTTGGGACATGTGTGGCTTTCTAAATTCCCCAGTGTACACAGGTGCTTTTGAATGTCCTTATTTCCCAAAGCAACTCTCTCCCCAGATTTTCCCATCCAGGCTGTAGGTGGTCTATTGTATGCTGTATACTCAACCATAATCTATGGCCTCCTTCAGCTGTGGATTTTTCTTTAGGTTCACCATGTTTTTGAGCAATGTCTGTCAATTTTTCTGCCCTGAGTGAGTTTTTAGTTAGGCGCAAAAGAGATGGTACCTTGTGTCAGTCTTTCAGGTAGCCCCAGACAGATAAACACTATAATTTGTAAGTAAGGTCAGCTCTGCTCCCTCCAACACCAGGTATAAGGGCCTGAAACTGCTAACCCAGAGAAAGGTGGGGCTGGGGCAAGTAAAAATGCCTCAAAACTTTCCTACAATTTTTAAGTTGCTTTTTTCTTGATTTAGCATTCACTTGTTTGCTTTAAACCTCTGATCATTTTCCAGAATTCTAACATATGGTTCTGAGAGTTCCTACTTGTTTTTCAATGTTTCTGTGGAGGCATAGATGTTTTGAAATTGCTACTCTACCAGTTTGCTGGCCTCACTCCCATATGATCCTTTGCATATGCTGCTGGATTTGATTTGCTAATATTTTGTGGAAGATTTTGGTTCTATGTTCATAAGCGATAATTGTAGTTTTCTCTTATTGTGATGTCTTTGTCTTATTTTTGTATCAGGATAATACTGACCACCTAGAATGAATTGAAATTGTTCTTTCCTCTTCTGTTATGTGGAAAGTTAGTAAAGGACTGGTTGGTATAATTCACCAAGAAAGCCCTCTGGTCCTATATAGGACTTTGTTATAGGTCCTTTGTTATAGATACATTCAGATTTTCTATTTCTTCTTGAGTTAGTTTTGATAGTCTATGTCACTATCAGAATTTGTCCATTTTGTCTATGTTATCTATTTCATTTGCAAACAATTGTTCTTAATATTCCCTTATAATCCTTTTTATTTCTCTAAAATCAGTAGTAGTATCTCCTCTTTAATTCTTGATTTTAGTAATTTGAGTCTTCTCTCTTTTTCTCTTGGTCTGTCCAGCTAAATGTTTGTAAATTTTGTTGATTTTCTTCTAAAGAAAAACAACTTTGTTTTTGTTGAGTTTCTTTATCATTTTTCTATTCTTTATTTTATTTATTTCCACTCTCATCATTATTATTTATTTCTTCATCTTGCTTTGGATTTAGTTTGCTCTTCTTTCTTTATCTGGTATAGTAAAGGTAAAAGATCATATAGTAGCTCTATATGATACTGCAATCCCACTCCCAGGCATATATCCAGAGAAAACTTAATTCAAATAGATACATGCACCCCAATGTTCATAGCAGCACTATTTACAATAGCCAAGACATGGAAGCAACCTAAATGTCCATCAACAGAGGAATGGATAAAGAAGATGTGGCACATATATACAGTGGAATATTACTCAGCCATAAAAAAAACAAAATTCAGTTATTTGTAGTGAGGTGGATGGACCTGGAGTCTGTCATACAGAGTGAAGTAAGTCAGAAAGAGAAAAGCAAGTATTGTATATTAATGCATGTTCAGTCACCTACATTAGTTCATGTGTCTGGTGTACATTGAACTCCTTGCTGTGCAACACGAGGAGCTTACTAATGAAGACCTGATGGAATTGGAGTCCCAGAGAAAGGATGAAGAGAGACAAGAGGAAGAAGAAGTAATTGAAGAACTGAAGAGATTCATGACACAGGAAATGGCAAGGGGATTTTCTTTATTTGAGGAGGCACTGGTTAGGTTTTGAGGCACAGGACCCAAACATAAAGCAGTACACGAAGGTTGCAGCAGGTGTTCAGAATGCAATCCAGTGCTACCATGTCATCAATGACGAGAAAAAAAGAGCTACTACCCAGATGTCACTGGATCGTTTTTTCAAGAGGGTAGATAGAATTGAATAAAGAAAGGAACCAGAGCCTGTGCCATCAACATCAGGTGTGAGTGAAATTGCAGCTTGTGCTGCGTCTCCTATTGCTGATGATCTTTCAGTTCTACCATCTCCCACCTCCTCTCCCTCCTCCAGTTAGTAACTCTTCTTGCCTGTTCACTCGATGCCAGCCCTGTGTGCCAGCTGTTGTACTGTACTACTGTACTTTTTCAAGGTACTATACTGTAAGATTAAAAATGTTTTCTTCATTTTTTGTGTTTGTTTTTTATGTATTATTTGTGTGAAAATCATTATAAACCAATACAGTACTGTACTATATAGCCAATTGAGTTAGTTGGGTACCTAGGCTAACTTTGTTGGACTTACATACAAATTAGACTTACGAACGTGCTCTGGGAATGGAACTCATTCATATGTAGGGGACTTACTGTAGCAGTTTCAAAGTTTTGGTTAGTAATTCCAATGTTGGAGCTTCCTCAGGGACAGTTCCTATTGACTGCTTCTTTTCCTGTGTATCAGCCATACTTTCTTACTTCTTTGCAAATGTTGCAATTTTTATTGAAACTTGGACATTTTAGATAAGATTATGTGGGAAATTGTCAAATCAGATTCTCCTCCACATCCTTGCCATCATTTGGTTTTGTCAGTGTTCTGGAGTTTGGACATTCTAGTAAGTGTGTAGTGGTTTGTCATTTTTTCTTGTTGTGGTTTAATTGGAATTTCTAAACTAACTCAGTAAATTCTGTATTCTTTGTCATGTGTGTGACCACTGACATCTCTGCTTAGGTTGCCTATTGAGCAGCTAATGATTATACAAAGACTTCCTTAGCTACCTGAGACCAATAAATCTAGTCTTTGCAGACAGGCTCTGTGTGTGTGTTGGAGCATGTCTAAAACATTTAGCCAGGCAGCTTACAACTCCATCTTAGCTTTCACTTCCTGCTTGCTTAAAGCCTCAAGGTTGGTAGGAGGTGAGAGCTTGGGGCCTTCTCAGATGTTTCCTAAGTATGTGCACAGTCCTAGATATGGGCACAGTCTTACGCATGCATGTGGCGTTCTGAATAAAAGAGAATGGTAAAGAAGGAAGTAATAAAAGTTGGGTGAAATCATTCTAGACTGCACTGTGGTTGTAAGAGACTTCTGCAAGGTCACTGGGGAGTCCTTGAGACAAAGTCCCCCATCAGAGCAGTCCTGCATGTCTCAGATATGGACCTGTCTTAGTATCTCTGTTGTGCTCAATTATTTACTGGCTGGGAGCAACTGGTAAAAAGAATGGCCTCTTATCATAACAAGCACAGTGATGGATTTCAAAGTGCTACACTGGGCCACAAGTCAATTACACTCCTTACTGTCAGAGAAGTAAGAAGCACATTTTCATGCCATTACACGTGGCAACATAAATTTCTTGATATATTTGTAGGTAAATTTGGCAATAATTTTCAAATTTGTAATGCTTGCTCCCTTTCACATAGCAATTCTATATCAGGAATTTCTTCTGTAGACATACTCATGCAAATATGTAACGATATATGCAAAGTAATGTTTATTGTGTCATCATTTTTCATTGTTAGAAATTAGAATCAGTTTAAAGGTTCATTAATAGAGGACTGGAAAAATATCATATAGCAATAAATATGATATTAAAAAGGATATTGTTGAAATATCTGTATTAACATAAAAAGGAATCCCGGGGAAGAAAACCAAGCAAAAAGGGAATGAAATTATTTATCTTCCTGAATATAATCTGAATCTTTAGCTCCAAAATGTTCTCTCATAGAAGAGATCCTTATAAATTATCTCTCATATTACAGGATCTTTCTCAATTACTTTATTTTGAACAGCTACTTGAGTACGGTACATCAGTTGTTAATAATAACAATTAATGCTAGTTTTGGATGTTAATAGAAATTACCAGTCAGAATCAGGGAGGGAGGGAGAATCAGAGGGAGACAAAAAATTAATACTAAATTTTAGATGATTGTCTATGAAGAGGGGAGATGACCTCACAATTGCAGATTTTAAATGCCATTTGATTTATTTATTTATATTTTAAAAATGTATTTATTTATTTATTTATTTTTGGTTGTGTCAGGTCTTTGTTACTGTGCATGGGCTTTCTCTAGTTGTGGCAAGCAGGGGCTACTCTTCATTGTGGTGCACGGGCTTCTCATTGTGGTGGCTTCTCTTATTGTGGAGCACAGGCTCTAAGCACATGGGCTTCAGTAGTTGTGGCTCGCAGGCTCTAGAGCACAGGCTCAGTAGTTGTAGCACACGGGCTTAGTTGCTCCACGGCATGTGGGATCTTCTCAGACCAGGGCTTGAACCCGTGTCCCCTGCATTGGCAGTCAGATTCTTAACCACTGCACCACCAGGGACGTCCCTTAGATGCCATTTTAAGCAAGCGTTTTAAAGACTACTTTAAAAGCAAATATATAAGTGGTTATATCACAGAAATAAATAACATACATACTTATGACTTAGAATATACTTCTAGTGTCAGCATCACATGTAGATTCAAAAAGTATTTTTTTCTAAAATAATTTAGACGGAAGTGAATATGTTGTGCTCTGGAAAACTGTGTTAGGTTACTCAAGAAGAAACTTTAGTGATGATAACAATTGATGTCTTAAGTCAATCCTGTATCTCACTGGGCTAAAATCAAGACATCAGCAGAGCTGCATTTCTTTCTGAATGCTCTAGGGAATGATCCATTTCTTTGCTTTATTTAGCCTCTAGAAGCCACCCACATTCCTTGACTCGTGGCCCTCCTTCTCCACCTCCAAAGCCAGTAGCAGCAAGCTTAGTCCTTCTCTCACTACCATTTCTGTAGTTCTCTGCAGCTGGGAATTATTCTCTACTTTTAAGGATTCATGCAATTAGATTGGACCTACCTATATAATACAGACTAATCTCTCTATCTCAAGGTCCTTATCCTTAATCACATCTATAAAGTAATTTTTGTCATGCAAAGTAACATATTAACAGGTTCTGGGGATTAGGACATTGATATCTTGGTGGTTGTGTATTATTCCACTTCCCACATTGTTACTTAAAAAATACAATTTAAATCAGTTATCAGTTAATGTCATTTTCTGACTCATGTCAATAGAACAATAAATATCAACAAATCTGTACTATGTGTTTATTGCGCAAACCACTGTAGTGGGTGCTATAAAGTAAAATATAAAGACATATGAAAGAGGCCCTCCCCTAAACAGCATACTATATTGTTGGATCATCAGGAACATTCATGAAAACACAATTAACAATAAAAGGCCTATATGCTGTCAAATTTATTTGTTCAGCAATATTTAGGTACAATGAGAACCTACTATGCTGTTCTAGCCTCTGATGATACTATAGGAGTGAACACAATGTCTCTACCTTCATGAAGCTGATTTTCAAGTGGGGAAAACAATAAGAAAATAGATAAATAGATATACTGTAATAACAAGCAGTGTTAAGTGCTATGGAGGGTAACTGAATAGAAAGGAATGGAATGGCTATTTGATAGTAGTCTTCTCTGAGAGCTGAATGAATGAATGTTACAGAGAGATGTTCACTTGACAAGAGTAATCCTGAAGGCTTCATGTTAAAAAATAGAATATATGTCTTTGGAGGATAAGCATGGTTAATAAATGGACTGAACAATATTGTTCCTTATGGCCTATGGGACATCTTTATCAGAATCCACTAAGGTAGCTGCTAAAACTGCAAATTCTCAGGTCCCAACTATAGACCTACTGAATCAGAATCTCTGTTGATGGAGGTTAGGAATATAACAGGTGATCCTTTACTACACTGAATTATGAAAAACCCCAAGATAGAGTCTTAAAACATTCAAATTTAGAAAAGAACTATACTGCCCCTATCCTGCAGCAACATGTAACTCCTGCCATGTTTGGAGGCAGTAATGAGCAGACTAAACTGGTGAAACAGATGGTTCAAACTGGAAAGGTGTTTTCTCCCTAGTTAAGGAGTTTAAACTCTTTGTAGAATGATGAACTATCAAGTATTAATTACTAAGCAATTAACATTAATAAACAATATTTTTGGACTATTAGCAATATTTATATTATTAGCAATATGTAGGGCTAATATTAGTGGTAGCAGTGTACAAGATATACTGGATGTGAGGATAGTGATAACAAGGGAAGGTGTGATAAATCTATGGTACTATTAACAAACAGAGCTAGGTCAATTTCATTACATTAACCATCAGAGCTAGGTCAATTTCAATAATAATCAAAAGGGAAGAACAGATATGGAGGTAATTACGAGGTAAGTAAAAATGGGACTCTGTGACAGAATTGATTGTGAGAATGAATGAAGAGTCACAAATGACTCCGATTTTGAACCTGGATAACTGGCAAAAATGGGTTTGCTGATTATTATGGAGCACAATTAGCTAGCTTGATAGGGACAATACTCATAAATGATTACATTAAAGTGTAGGAGAAAAAGATATTACTTGTTCCTGTAATTTTTCTAAATTTGCCAGTAATCAAAGAAATACATTTAGAGCCTACTCTTGTACCTCTGCTCACGTTAACCACATGAAATAACCCCTTGCATTTAGGAATCAATGTGTAAGAAAAACTTTTAATATTAAAGAAAACTAAAGCTAGTCCTTTACAGCAACCACTAGTAATTTATTGGTTGAGGAGGAAGTAGAATCTAATTATACCTTTATGATTGTCATTACCACTAGCATTTTGAAGAAAATTTATACTATTTCATGTGTGGTTCTTCATTTATAGCACATAACTTAACCATAATAATACATTAAGTAATAATTTCTATCATTTGTTAAATTATGTCTTTCACTTACCTAGTGATCCATGTAGAGCAAAACTCATTTTAAAAATTCTTACTTTTTAAGGCTGAAGTATATGTTTTTCTAAATCAAGATGTGGTAGGATATTCTCAAAGATTAGAAGCAGATAACTTGTGATTAGAGTTTTCTATGCATTTTAAATTAAATTGGGGTTGTGAAGAATATGTGCCTTATCATTCTCTCTCTCTCTCCCTCCCTCCCTCCCTTCCTTCCCTCCATACATACATACAGATATGTACATATATATGTATAATTTAACATTTGTTCACTAAATTACATGCCTTTGGAATTGTCCATGGATATCAAAACATATTTGGCTGTTTATTTGAGATTTTTCTTGTTTCTTGAGGTAGGATTGTATTGCTATAAACTTCCCTCTTAGGACTGCTTTTGCTGCATCCCATAGGTTTTGGGTGGTCGTGTTTTCTTTGTCATTTGTTTCTAGATATTTTTTGATTTCCTCTTTGATTTCTTCAGTGATATCTTGGTTATTTAGTAGTGTATAGTTTAGCCTCCATGTGTTTGTATTTTTTAAGTTTCTTCCCCTGTAATTGATATTTAGCTTCATAGCTTAGCAGTTGGAAAAGATACTTGATACGATTTCAGTTTTCTTAAATTTACCAAGGCTTGATTTGCAACCCAAGATATGATCTATCCTGGAGAATGTTCCATAAGCACTTGAGAAGAAAGTGTATTCTGTTGTTTTTGGATGGAATGTCCTATAAATATCAATTAAGTCCATCTTGTCTAATGTGTCATTTAAAGCTTGTGTCTCCAATAAACAACCTAACCTTACATCTAAAGCAATTAGAGAAAAAAGAACAAAAAAAAACCCCAAAGTTAGCAGAAGGAAAGAAATTGTAAAGATCAGATCAGAAATAAATGAAAAAGAAATGAAGAAAACAATAGCAAAGATCAATAAAACTAAAAGCCGGTTCTTTGAGAAGATAAACAAAATTGATAAACCATTAGCCAGACTCATCAAGAAAAAAAGGGAGAAGACTTAAATCAACAGAATTAGAAATGAAAACGGAGAAGTAACAACTGATACTACAGAAATACAAAGGGTCATGAGAGATTACTACAAGTAACTATATGCCAATAAAATGGTCAACCTGGAAGAAATGGGCAAATTCCTAGAAAAGCACAACTTTACAAGAATGAACCAGGAAGAAATAGAAAACGTAAACAGACCAATCACAAGCACTGAAATTGAAACTGTGATTAAAAATCTTCCAACAAACAAAAGCCCAGGACAAGATGGCTTCACAGGTGAATTCTATCAAACATTTAGAGAAGAGTTAACACCTATCCTTCTCAAACTCTTCCAAAATATAGCAGAGGGAGGAACACTCCCAAACTCATTCTACAAGGCCACCATCACCCTGATACCAAAACCAGACAAAGAGGTCATAAGAAAAGAAAACTACAGGCCAATATCACTGGTGAACATAGATGCAAAAATCCTCAACAAAGTACTAGCAAACAGAATCCAACAGCACATTAAAAGGATCATACACCATGATCAAGTGGGGTTTATCCCAGGAATGCAAGGATTCTTCAATATATGCCAATCAATCAATGTGATATACCATATTAACAAACAGAAGGATAAAAACCATATGATAACCTCAATAGATGCAGAAAAAGTTTTTGACAGAATTCAACACACATTTATGATAAAACTCTCCAGAGGGCTTCCCTGGTGGCGCAGTGGTTGAGAATCTGCCTGCCAATGCAGGGGACACGGGTTTGAGCCCTGGTCTGGGAAGATCCCACATGCCATGGAGCAACTAAGCCCGTGAGCCACAACTACTGAGCCTGCGCGTCTGGAGCCTGTGCTCTGCAACGGGAGAAGGCCGCAACAGTGAGAGGCCCGCGCACTGTGATGAAGAGTGGCCCCCACTCGCCGCAACTGGAGAAAGCCCTCGCACAGAAACGAAGACCCAACACAGCCAAAAATAAATAAATAAATAAATAAATTTATAAAAAACAAAAACAAAAACTCTCCAGAAAGTAGGCATAGAGGGAACCTACCTCAACATAATAAAGGCCATATATGACAAACCCACAGCCAACATCGTTCTCAATGATGAAAAACTGAAATCATTTCCTCTAACATGAGGAACACGACACGGTTGTCCACTCTCACCACTATTATTCAACATAGCTTTGGAAGTTTTAGCCATGGCAATCAGAGAAAAAAAAGAAATAAAAGGAATCCAAATTGGAAAAGAAGATGTAAAACTGTCACTGTTTGCCTATGACATGACACTACATAGAGAGAATCCTAAAGATGCTACCAGGAAACTGCTAGAGCTAATCAATGAATTTGGTAAAGTAGCAGGATACAAAATTAATGCACAGAAATCTCTTGCATTCCTAAACACTAACGATGAAAAATCTGAAAGAGAAATTAAGGAAACTCCCATATGCCATTGCAACAAACAGAATAAAATACCTAGGAATAAACCTACCTAAGGAGACAAAAGACCTGTATGTAGAAAACTATAAGACACTGATGAAAGAAATTAAAAACAACACAAACAGATGGAGAGATATACCATGCTCCTGGATTGGAAGAATCAACATTGTGAAAATGACTATACTACCCAAAGCAATCTACAGATTCAATGCAAGCCCTATCAAATTAACAATGGCATTTTTCACAGAACTAGAACAAAAAATTTCACAATTTGTATGGAAACACAAACCACCTGGAATAGCCAAAGCAATCTTGAGAAAGAAAAACGGAGCTGGAGAAATCGGGCTCCCATTCTTCAGACTATACTACAAAGCTACAGTAATCAAGACAGTATGGTACGGGCACAAAAACAGAAATATAGATCAATGGAACAGGATACAAAGCCCAGAGATAAAGCCATGCACATATGGTCACCTTATCTTTGATAAAGGAGGCAAGAATATACAATAGAGAAAAGACAGCCTCTTCAATAAGTGGTGCTGGGAAAACTGGACAGCTACATGGAAAAGAATGAAATTAGAGCACTCCCTAGCACCATACAGAAAAATAAACTCAAAGTGGATTAAAGATCTAAATGTAAGACCAGACACCATAAAACTCTTAGAGGAAAACATAGGCAGAACACTCTATGACATAAATCACAGTAAGATCTGTTTTTCACCCATCTCCTAGAAAAATGGAAATAGAAACAAAAATAAACAAATGGGACCTAATGAAATAAAGCTTTGCACAGCAAAGGAAACCATAAACAAGACAAAAAGACAACTCTCAGAATGGAAGAAAATACTTGCAAATGAAGCAACGGACAAAGGATTAATCTCCAAAATATACAAGCAGCTCATGCATCTCAATATCAAAAAAACAAACAACCCAATCCAAAAATGGGCAGAAGACCTAAATAGACATTTCTCCAAAGAAGATATACAGATTGCCAACAAACACATGAAAGGATGCTCAACATCACTAATCATTATAGAAATGCAAATCAAAACTACAATGAGGTATCACCTCACACTGGTCAAAATGGCCATCATCAAAAAATCTACAAACAATAAATGCTGGAGAGGGTTTGGAGAAAAGGGAACCCTCTTGAAGTTGATACAGCCACTATGGAGAACAGTATGGAGGTTCCTTAAAAAACTAAAACTAGAACTACCATATGACCCAGTAATCCTACTACTATGCATATACCCTGAGAAAACCATAATTCAAAGAGAGACATGTACCACAATTTTCATTGTAGCACTATTTACAATAGCCAGGACATGGAAGCAACCTAAGTGTCCATCGACAAATGAATGGATAAAGAAGATGTGGCACATATATACAATGGAATATTACTCAGCCATAAAAAGAAATGAAATTGAGTTATTTGTAGTGAGGTGGATGGTGTCATACAGAGTGAAGTAAGTCAGAAAGAGAAAAACAAATACTTTATGCTAACACATATATATGGAACCTTAAAAAAGAAAAAAGGTTCTGATGAACCTAGGGGCAGGACAGGAATAAAGACGCAGATGTAGAAAATGGACTTGTGGACATGGGGAGTGGGAAGGATAAGCTGGGACGACGTGAGAGAGTGGCATTGACATATATACACTACCAAATGTAAAATAGATAGCTAGTGGGAAGCAGCTGCATAGCACAGGGAGATCAACTCGGTGCTTTGTGACCACCTAGAAGGGTGAGATAAGGAGGGTGGGAAGGAGATGCAAGAGGGAGGGGACATGGGGATATATGTATACATATAGCTGATTCACTTTATACAGCAGAAATTAACACAACATTGTAAAGCAATTATACTCCAATAAAGATGTTAAAAAAAACATATTTGGCAATATGTTGTTACTAATCTAGAAAATTATATCTGTTTTCACACCTCTTTTTCTTCAAATATAGTCTGCTTTCTCTCCTTTATTTTGAAGACATCATATGATTCTCTCTTTCCTTAATTTTCTACCTGGAGAGAAATAGCAAGCAACTATTTTAATCAAACTACCTCCTCTATTTTTCTTCAGAAGCCAAACCTACAGAGCAACTCAACTTGGTATTCTTGAGTATTTATGGGACTACTTTGCCTTCTCATGTGCAGACATATGGATACATATAAAGGAGGATGGGTTCAGCTTGCAGTAATGGCCAAATATCCCTTATCAGAACAACCACTGTATAGTTATCAGTACTCTGGACAAAATATTTTTTTTAATATTTAAGGCATTGGATTCTGACCAAACACAAGTAGCATCCAGAATAGATTTCACAGTTGAAAGAAAGTTAAGGTCCAGGTAAGAGTCCATTTTCTTTTAATGACTTTTAACCCGAGGGCATGCCTTAGTCTGTGCCAGCTTTGTGGATAATACTGTGATAGAAAGTCTGTAGTCTAACTGGCTTGAAAAACCAGAGGAAAGAGTTCTGGTCAACCACTGCCACTGAAAAGTCAGGAGAAAACTGGCAGAAAGAACAGAGCCGGGGAAGGAGATGCCTAGATACTATGAATAGTCTCTGACCAAATTTCTGGCTGACCCCTAAACTAAACATAAGTGAGACAGACTGTGAAGAGGCAAGCTAAGGGAAAAGAACTGAATTGCTATCTGAGCTCTCATCCATCACAGGGGAGACATTGTTCGCACTATGAGTTCAACCACATTAACTACCTGTTTTTAAAAAATAATAATACTCTTTAGAAAACAATTTTTGAAATGAAATACATAGTCTCCACAAGATAAGATTTACAGCTTCAATGTACAATCCAAAGTATGAAAAATTGAGAAAATGACAGATTTTAAAAGAAAAGAAAATCAGTGGAGAACAACCTCAAGATTTTATAACTGTTTTATTACTTTAAATGCCAAGATTTTATAACACAGGTTTTATAACTATGATCAGGGATGTAAAGAAAATATGCTTGTTTTGAATGAAAAGAAATCTCAGCAGGAAAATAAAATTTATAAAAATTAACAAAAGGGAACTTCTAGTATTAAAAATGCAATATTTTAAAATAAAATAAATGACTGAATATGCTTAACAGCAGAATGGGGAAAAAAAGTCAGGAAATTTGAAGCTAGATCAATAGAAATCCTATCTGAAAAAAGAAAAAAACTTTTTTTTAATTAGCAGGTATCTAACATTGTGTAATTTGAGTTCCAAAAAAAGAGAAGAGAGAATAGAGGAGAAAAAAAATATTTGAAGAAATAATGGCAAACAAAATCACGAATGTGGCCAAATATATAAATTTACAGATTCATGTAATTCTTTGAAGCCCAAACAAGATAAATACAAGAAAAGCCACAGCTAGACATATCATAGTTGAGCTGCTTAAGACCAAAGATAAAGAGAAAATATGAAAACATGAAAAAATGATGCATTAAATCAGGGGAAAATGATTTAATGAACAACAATGTTATAAAGGAAACAGTGGAGGCCAGTAGGTATTAGAAAAACGTTTTTAAGTGCTGAAAAAAAAATCTGATATCCAGCCTTCATTAATAAAGGCAAAACACACATTTTTAGATCAAAGAAAACTTAAAGAATTTGTCACTAACAGACTTGCATTGCTATAGAAATTATGAAAGAAGTTTTCAGAATTAAGAAAAATAACACCAAAAGAAAATGTAGAAATTTGTAATAAAAACAGAGTTATAAATCATAAGTTATTCCAAAACAAAACAAAATACTAAGGTAGTCTCTATCATTTGTATTTTAACCAAGAAGTAGTTATTCTCATACCTTGCTGTTTACTGGAGGCTTGGGGTACTTAAATAAATCATTATGCCAGTGACCTTTGAAATAATGTGCATCAAGTATGAAAATCTAATTTCCAAAGAAAGTATGAAAGCTTTGTGTGTGAGAAGGAAATTTCTCTAAATTTAACTATTCTTGCAAAGATTTGATTGAGAAATCTGGTTTTTAAAAATGGTGGAGTAAAACTGGAATTTTCTAGTTTAACCATCTTGAAAATCACCCCACAACAAAAGGAGAATGGGAAAAATAAATGCATATTTCTTCTTTGGTGGAACTCGGACATCTGGAGTTCTGAATCACAGTATATGAGGAAGGGCTTCATATACATTTAGGGTTAGATAATGCTGCAGAAAGACACCAAGAGACAATGTTCCTGACCATGTCCATCTCCCAAATACATAGCACATTCTGAGGAACAAATCTATGATTTTAATAGTTTGAAATTATGTCCTATGGACATTTTAAATTACTTATCTTTTGGGGGGCATCTTTAACAAAAGGTTAAGGAAAATAATATCTGAGTGGTTCTTTGGAGCTCACATTTATTTAGTTCAAAGGGATTTAGTTATTTTTTTAATTCCCCCCAAAATGAAAATAAATTGTATAATTCTAAACTCACTGATAAAAATCTATACTACCTAGAAATGGTGACTAAATGGATCAGTTGTCTCAGTTATAGCAGTTTAAAATGTCATCTTATTAGAATACAAAACAAAGAAACACCCTTGCCAGACTACCAGTTAACTAACTGACTTGTCAAAATGACTTGCTTTCCTCTATAAAGCATTCTAATTGATGCCCAGGGCAGGCTAAATGCTCACTGCTAGTTTTTTTTTTTTTTTTTTTAGTGAATGAATAAATATTTTTATTTTTATGACAAAATTCATTTTATACATGGTTACCATATTGATTAACATTTTATCTCAGTATGTTAGTGAAATTTCTAATTTAAATTATTTAAAATAGACAAATATTAGTATATGGGGATTACCAAAGATTGGAATAGATTTGGTTAAACATATTTTGATATAGCTGAGTACATTTGAAAAGATGTTTATAGGCTCATGAATATTTTTTCAGTGGAGTCTAAGTTAGGGGTATCTGTTAATAAGGATTCAGAAAACAAAAATGAAATGTTTAGACAGAGTTCACATTTTGTCATATTTAGATTTTAAACTGATGCTAGGTATATTCTCAGATCTGCTATAACCTGAGGACTCAGGTTAACTCCTGGAGACATCTATTGAGGTCCACAGACACCAGCTTCCCGCTTTCCCCACATTGCCCATGCGAGGCTGGCTCGTGTCTCTAGGATAGAACTAAAACTCCTAATGTTGTGAATAATTGGGGAAAGCAAACTATATCCAACTGAGGCAAGTTTCCTGTACTTCCTTTTCTTGGCATAGGTTTAAATCATGGCACAGTCATTTTCAGTCCATCTCTATCACTTTTCTCATTTTATAATGAGACATCTTCTTCTAGCTTCCATTTATTACATGATTACCTTGTAAACACAAGGTGCTGTGATACATTTACACACACATTTCTAATCTTCATAATATCCTGGCAAGTTTGGTGTTAGTGCCCCATTTTATAGATGACAAAATGAGGTTTAAAGAAGCTTACAAGCAAATGGCAAAAGTAGAACTGGGATCTTTGTTTTACTCCAAAACTGTGTTCTTTTTAGTATTCCCTGCAAGCATACTAGATCCTAAATGATGAGTTTATGATTGTTTTGATAGCACACGCTCTTCCACTCTTGGCTTCAAAACAGTCCTGTTTATCCCTTTAGATTAGCCTCTATGAGAAGAAGGCTCTTTCCTATATGGGTTCTGGGTTCACTCACACTTGACTCTTAGGCTTGTTCTTCTTAAGCTCACTGCTAGTTGATTGCATTTTTAGTACCTTCACATGCTTGTCCTTCCACTATTCAAATTCTATGCTTACCAAGAATCTGCTGAGTTTGTTCCAAAACTTATTTATGCCACTTGTACATGTTAATATATTAAGTAATTTAAGGAAATACTATGTAAAGTGATGAAATATAAATGTAAAAAAAGGTTGTTCTTTCTATGAAAAGTAACTTCACTGCTTTGGAAAATATTATTAAAAGTGTTTCTCTAAACATTGCTCATGAATTTGGTGTGGATGAGACTGCAAATATAGGGAAAATTAATATTTTAAGATTTCTAAACTCAGATTTCTTGCCCATTTTCTTCAAGTTTCCTATCCACTTTAAGGAAATGCAAACAAATTGTAAAAAATGAACTATCTGATATAGTTTATATCAGAAAGATAATGTTGAATTCAAACTATTGATTTTGTATACTCTAAGCAAAGGCCCTATGTAAAAAAAGCAAATATACATTTTTTATTTTAAACTTTTATGACACATGTCCATCATTTTCATATTTCTTCAATTTAGCAAACTTTAAAAAAAAATTATCACCATGCCATAAAATAAAGGTTTATCAATGCCCTTTGATATCTGATAAGCTATGAAACTGTTGTTTCCAGACAGTCATCTGGGTAAGAATTACTGTATTTTCCATCTCCCCTATTCAACATTATTTTAATAACATGAAAAATGTGCTTTTAAAAATGAGAAGTCATGTGAATAAATATAGTATTCAATTATCATTGTGCAACTACACTTTTCTCCTATTAGCATTCTATTATTATAGGTTAATTTGGCATGATGATAATAGTTAAAAGCCTGTGTAGAAAGCTTCATAATCATTATAATAGTAGCCAGCATTTATGGAGACTTCACTATATGACAGGCACCTTGCTAAGTGCTTTATAGGAATAAGCTCCTTTAATTTTTACACGTCTCAAACTAATTCCCAATTATGAAACATACTATCATCAAAAATAGCCTATGATGCCTACTTTTGTATCAAGTATATATCATAATGAATCATCTCAGTGCCCAATTCTAAAGTGAAAAATCCAGTATAAGTAGCCTGCTGTTTTGAAGAAGAAAAAAATGCAAAGGAATGGAAGTACTTAGGTTTAAAAATTGAACAAATTCCAAAGAATAATCTCTTTTTTAATCAAATGCACAGAATAACCAAATTTAAAACCAAAGTTAAAATTAAGGAACTGTGTTTCACTGAAAGATAATTATAGTTCTATGACCAATGCATTGATTCATATATTATTCTTACTAATGATATAATTTATTTTGACTTTAGCATATGTAGTAAAGTTTACATTTCTGTAAAGGATCTTTTTCCCAAAAGTCGTGAAACGTTACATTCATTGTATTTGTTTAATTTCTACTGAAATTAGGGTTTTTCCCCAAATAAACATTTAAAAGTACTCTCTTAAATTTTCTTGAACATTTAGTCTATATAAGCCCTTTACATCCATACTTATTTAATTAAAAAAAAAAACTCTGAAAGGGTAGGTACATTATTCTTTTCAATGTAATGGTACAAAAAGTAAGGTTGGGCGAATACAGGAGACTTGCCAGAGGACACACAATAAATGTGGGAGTCTAATGTAACAGGACTTTTCTTATTGCCCTGGGGTTGTCCACTAGAAGCCACTAAAAATTCTTAAAAAAAAAAAGATACTATCTTTTTCTAAAAAGAGCCTCCATCAAGCTGCCCAAAATTGGGTCCAGATGTCACATTGCAGGTATTCTAACTCACCCATGCTATAATCAACCACCACCTTACTACACCCCAGTATATAAGGCGAGTACCAGGGAACGTAGATGCTATCCAAGTTATTCCTCTGCCTCCTTATGATAGTGGGGAAGGGGTGCTATTTTCTTCTTGAAATTAAGTTCTGTGGCATTCCTAGGAAAATCATTCATAAAATTTGGGGTGCATGCCAGAAGAATAGAGAGGCATTTTATCCCCTGGCTAGATATTTGCTTTGACAGCAGGCTTGCTGTTATGTCCCTTATACCAACTTGATCAGAAAAAAAATAAACAAAAATAAAAACAGAGAGAGAGAGACTTGTGGAAAGAAGGAAGGACCTAAAGAAGAGATGCCAGCGGAGCAGCCTATACTTCTACAGCTCAACAAAGGAACAACACCTGAGTATCTACAGTTTAAGTGGTTACTGAGGGAAGTAGCTGGGTATGTGTTCTCTGAGTGGACTACTGGCCAAAGAATTTGGTAGGGGATGAAAAGGATGGGAATTGTGCTGTGGGAAAGTCCTAGGTGTCCTCAAAAATACTCATATGTGCACACAATGGAAAAGTCAGCCTTTGGGTGCCTGTCACACAGAGGGCAGAGAAACTGTGTTTGTCAGTCAGAAAATCAGCAACAGTAACCAAGAAGTCTTCAAAATGCTATCAGTTAATTAAAGAGATACTTTCTATTTTTCCCCACCTTTTCTCCTTGTAACCGATAGCATAGGAGAACCAAGAACTAAGAAAGAGGATGTAGGTTATTAGCAGAGTTTGCTCTCTTCTCAATTCCTGGCCTTGGAGCTATATGCAGAGACTTCACTGGAGCTTGTAATGAGACTGAAGTTTTAAGCTAGGCTAGACATTTTTTCAATTATGAATCGTACATACAAACATTTATAAAATGTACCTATACAGCTCTAAGAATAATAGTAAAAACACTGATTCAATATTATACCACTTAACACTTCAAACTTCTCTCAGGACTGTTCATATGTCCTACTTCATACTTTGTACTTTGCACTTTATACTTCCTACTTCCCATGTCAACTTCTGATGCCCCATTTCCCACTTCACGAAAATAATAACTGATTCACCATCCATATTTCATGCTATTGTTTACTTCTGTGTTACAAATGCCTTTCTACGTCATTGATTTTTTTTAAGTCAAATGTATTTTAAGGAGATTACATTACAAAAAATAAAAAGCAAGTAGTCTTTCATTACACATTGCTATTTTTTCCTGGTTGATTTTCAGTTTCCATCAGGCATCATTCCTTTTAATCTTATGACTATCATTTAGTATTACAGTGTCAGATGCTGGTAGAAAATTCTCTCAATTTATCTGAAATGGTCTTTCTTTCACCTATATTTCTGAAGAATATTTTTACTGCTTATGGAATGCTTAAAGTTTTGTTGATGTTTCATCAATCCAAAGATGTTTTCTCTTTTTTTTCTTGACTTCCATTGCTTCTGGTGATGTCAGCTGTGCTTTTTATTGTTTTTCCACTGTATGCAAAGTGAAATTTTTTCTCTGACTGCTTTCAAGGTTTTGTATTTATCTTTGGATTTTAACAGTTTCACTTTGGTTTATATATGGTTGTTTTCATTCTGTTTATTCTTGTAAGGGTTCCCTAAGGTTTCTGCATGTTTTGTATCAAATTTGAAAAAAATATTTTGGACCATTATTTTTTAAATAATTTATTGAAGTAAAATTCACATAACATAAAAATAACCATTTTAAAGTGAAAAATTCAGTGGCATTTTGTACAACCACCACATCTATTTTATCACTTCTAAGTAAAATTCCTTAGCCATTAAATACTTTCTCCCCATTCCCCTTCCTTGCAGTCTCTGGCAACCACAAATCTGGATATCTATGGATTTGTCTAATCTGGATATTTATATAAATGGGATCATACAATATGTGACATAGTGTATCTGGCTTCTTACTCTTAGCATAATGGTTTGGTGGTTCATCTATGTTGTACTGTGTATCAGTACTTCATCCATATTTTATGGCTGAATAATATTCCATAGTATCTATATACAATTTGTTTATCCATTCATTCCTTGATGGACACTTGAGCAATTACAACATTTGGCTATTGTGAATAATGCTACTATGAACATTCATGTACACGTATTTGATTGAATACCCGTTTTCAGTTCTTTTGGATATATACCTAGAATTGGAATTTCAAGGTCAGATGGTAATTTTATGTTTAACTTTTTGAGGAACCACCAAACTTGTTTTCATATCAGGTGAACCATTTTGCATTCTTACTAGGAATTCACAAGGGTACCAATTTCTCCACATCTGTGCCAACACTTGTTATTTTTCTTTTTTTATGATTATTATAGTCATTCAACTGGGTATAAAGTAGTACCTTTTTTTGGTTTTGATTTGCGTTTTCTTGGTGACTAATGATCTTGAGCATTTTTTTCATGTGCTTACTGGTAATCTGTATGTCTTCTTGGAAAAATATCTATTCAAGTCCTTTGTACATTTATTTATTGGGTTGTTTATCATTTTGGTATAAGTTATAAGAGTTCTTTATATATTCAGGTTACTAGTCCCTTAACATATATACAATTTTCAAATTTTTTTCCTACTGTGTGGATATCTTTTTACTTTCTTGATAATGATATATGGATCAATGGAACAGAATAGAGAGCCCATAAATAAATCCATGCACTTATGGTCAGTTAATCTCTGACAAAGGAGGCAAGAATATTCAACAGAGAAAAGCGTCTCTTCAGTAGGTGGTACTGGGAAAACTGGACAGCTACATGTAAAAGAATGAAATTAGAACATTCTCTAACACCATATTCAAAAATAAACTCAAAATGGATTAAAGACCTAAATGTAAGACCATATACTGTAAAACTCCCAGAGGAAAACCTAGGCAGAACACTCTGACATAAGTCGTAGTAATATTTTTTTGGATCCGTCTTCTAAAGCATAGGATATAAAAGCAAAAATAAACAAATGAGACCTAATTAAACTTAAAAGCTTTTGCACAGCAAAGGAAACCATTGACAAAAGGAAAAGTCAACCTACTGAATGGGAGAAAATATTTGCAAATGTTATGACGGATAAGGGGTTAATATCCAACACATATAACTAGCTCATACAACTCAACATCAAAAAAAACAAACAACCAGATTTTTAAAAAGGGCAGAAGACCTGTGTAGACATTTTTCCAAAGAGGAAATGCAGATAGCCAACAGGCACATGAAAAGATGCTCAACATCGTTAATCATCAGAAAAATGCAAATCAAAACCACAATGAGATACAACCTCATACCTGTCAGAATGTCTATCATCAAAATTAATTGTATCTTTAAAAATAATAATTGTTTGGAGTCATTTAACTAGTGCTATATTTTAATATAATGAATTAAGCTGCTTTGAATCTCTGCTGTAACCAAAATGACTTGCTTTAAATTTGAAATAAAATAAATGAGTTCAGTTTAACAGAAGACTTTGAAAACTAAGAAATGAATTTTGTCCCCAAAACAACCCCTGAATATCTCAACTAAGTTTTTTACAAAGTAATTAGTTTTAATCTATCTGGAATTAGCTTAATCAAAATATTATGGCTTTTAAATATATAGTATACTCTTTCATTTACTAAGGAGGCAATAAAACCTACAAATGTTGACAGGAGATTTATGCTGTATAGATATACCAGTTACATAGGGGAGGAGGATAACATGGGATTTATACTGACATCTGAGATTTTATTCCTGTCGTGAAGTTCAGTGCTATTAACTTAGGTATAATGTCAGAAGGAACCAGATGTACTCTGGGATCTTTGACTTCTTGTGAATAAGGTTTATGTTCCAAAGCCTATTTTATCCAGTTCTGTGGAGACTCTATAGTTAATAGAGGAACAATAATTTGAGAAATCTAAACCAGGTAATCTGTGTGCTTGTGCTGGCTTAGTCTCATCAGAAAAAGGATTAATGTCATTTGTGCAGGTTAGATTCTTCACAGTCCTAATGTACCTACTCCAATTCTGCCAATAAAATTTCCACATAACACACCCTGAACCATGGGAAAGTAATTTTCCAGAGTCACCAAAGTTACTGTCTCACACGGTACAACACCAAGCCATTTACAAATAGTCAGTGGTTAGAGATTAGCTTGCCAATGATGGCTGGTGAAGCATTTTTAGGGCTTAAAAGGTAAACCTCTAAGTTGGTTAATGTAAATATAGTGAATTTCCCCCACATCTTCACTATTCTTAATGTTGCTTAAGTCACATATTTCTTTGAAAATCTGACAATAGCTATGTCTCATCTCTCTAGAGAAAGACATGTATAAATGGACATATATAACACTTTCTCCACAATTTGAGGATATTCACATACTCCATTAATCCCATCATGAAACTAAGACACAATATTAAAAAGTCCTGCTTTTTAGAATTACGTGTTAATGGGAGGAAAGGGGAATTGAAAATGAAGACCACTCTGAAAGAGAGGTGTTTTGTTTTGTTTTTAAACTCGAGACCAGAAATTTTGCAAAGAGGTAGCAAATCTCTATCATACTGTATTTCTTTTATCCACGAGATTCCACAAAAACAACTGTAATTTTTATTTCTCAGTACCCAGGGACCAGGGTATGCTCTCGTTATATAGTGATAAATGTCCTAGAGGAAATGAAGTATGTTGTTGTGTAACACTGTGCTGGGAGAAAAAATCCACCATGGCCCCTAAGCATCTCTGCACATTCTCATTGGGTATGCTGAAAATGCAAGGTCCTGATCACTTTTTACCTGGACAGTTTCTCAAGGTTGTATTTGCGTAAACAACCTGTGAAGCGTGTGGTAATATCTCCTTCCAGACAAAGAGCAGGTTTGCTTCTGCTTTCTATAAAAGTGTTGAATTATCTAAGCTTAATGTTACTCTCCTGTAACATAACCCACTGCATGCATAGGCATCCATCATGGGCCCTTTGGGTTGCCCCAGTGGGACACGGATAGCATGAGGATACCACACAAACCAACATGAAGCTCTCATGACTCCTTTTGCTGTGAGCAAGTAATAAGGCCCTTTGTCTCTGACCCAAGTCAGCTAGTTAGCTTGCAAGTGCTATAAATCAGGCTCTGCACAGTTTCTGATGCAAACTACCTCAAAACTTGGTGGCTAAAAAGAATAATCCTTTGTTATAGCTCATTTCTTTTGTGTGTGTTAGGAATTCCAGCAATACTTGGCTGAGTGATTCATCTGCTCCACATGGTGTCAACTTGGGTCACTCTGTGGCATTCAGCTGATGGCTGGGAAGGCCTAGAGGATCTAAGATTCATGCACTTGCCTGGTGCCTTGGCAATAATGTTTAGAAGACTGAGTTCTTCTGGGACTGCCTCTCCTCTAGTACCAGGGTTTTTTCACATGATCTCTCCAGTAAAGCAGTCACAGATAAACAGATTTCTTACATGGTAGCACAAGACTTTAAGAGTAAATGCCCCAAGAGACCTAGGTGGAAGCTGCAAGACATCTTATGGCCTAATCTCAAAAGTCCCAGAATTTTACCTCTGCCAAGTTCTATTAGTCAAGTCACCTCAGTATTCAAGGGAAGGGGAATTAGGCCCTAAATCTCAATGGGAGGAGTGTTTAAAAATTGGCATTTATTTTTAAACTGCCACAATAAGCACTAAATAAGGATTAATTGTGTTTTTTTGTTTTGTTTTGTTTTGTTTTCCTGAACCTCTGGGCCTATCACTTGAGTTTCCGAATAGATCTTGGGCTGATTATTAGAACAGGATTTTTGCTATATTTTTTGATGATAGATAGATAGATAGAAAGACAGATAGCCTGAGACTATAAATACATCTTATTAGTCCACTCAGGAGAAATAAGTTTTCTGCATTTAAAATTCCTTGAAATATTTTACTGGGGGATTGGTGCTGGGTGTCGAGAGAAATAAAAGTATCTGAACCTTTAGTACCACTGATATCTTTAATATGAATCATGTTGTTTTTATCAATTTTAGTCAGATAAAGGAATATTCTGTACTGTTGAGAGAAAATTATCTATTAGTTAATTAAATTTAGCATTTCATTTTGTTTGAAAAGTTTTAGCTTTCAAATGAAAAAGTTTTATCAAAATCCCCTCAATATTTAGAACTAAATATGTAAGCATGGTGGGTAAAGCTTGTTAGCTGAAATGGAGTCTTGTTTGTTGGTTTTCTTTCTTCTTCTGGGAATTAAATTTTACCATATTTAAGCCATCCAATTTTTTTTGAAAATAATGTAGTAAATTCTTTACTGTTTCATGAAGAATGATAGAACTAATACATTTATTACAGTTGGGTTGTTTGTGGTTAGAAGATAATTGTTTTGACAGATATTCAGTTGTTATTTTTTCTGACTCTCAGCTGTATCTATACTCAATGGAAGTTAATGGCAACATGTAGTTTAAAAAGATCTAAGCCTTATGTTTTAAAATGCTTAACATTGATTGTAAACTGTTATTAAATGATTCAAAACAATATTATCAGAGGTTTGATCAGGAAATAATACCAGTTTATGCAATAAAATCAACCTGAAAAAATTCCAACATCTAGAATATAGCAACTAATGAAAACTTAAAAGCATTCAGAGAACTTTAAAAATACTAAAGCACTAAAGCATTGAGAACTGAAAACAACAGTAAGCACTTTTTAAATGATGGCTATTTCAAAACACAAAAGTTAAAATATCAAACCAAAAATAAGTCTAAAATACTAAGAAAAAAGGAAGCAAAATTAGAAGTCCAATACTAAGAATATTTTAAATATTAAAAAAATATATTGTAGCACCACAATACAACAAAACAAACAAGAAAAAGACCACAAAACTCTAAAATTAGTCACTTTACAGCTACATGTAAAAGAATGAAATTAGAATATTTTCTCACACCATATACAAAAATAAACTCGAAATGAATTAAAGACCTAAATGTGAGACCAGAAACCATAAAACTCCTAGAAGAAAACATAGGCAGAACATTCTTTGACATAAACTGTAACAATATTTTTTTGATCTGTCTCTTAAGGCAAAGGAAACAAAAACAAAAATAAACAAATGGGACCTAATTAAACTTAAAAGCTTTTGCACAGCAAAGGAAACCACTGACAAAATGAAAAGACAGCCTACTGAATGGTAGAAAATATTTGCAAATGATATGACTGATAAGGGGTTAATATCCAAAATATATAAACAGCTCATACAACTCAACATCAAAAAAACAAACAACCCAATTAAAAAATGGGCAGAAGACCTGAATAGACATTGTTCCGAAGAATATATACAGATGGTCAATAGGCACATGGAAATATGCTCAGCATCGCTAACCATCAGAAAAATGCAAATCAAAACCACAATGAGATATTACCTCGCATCTGTCAGAATGGCTGTTATCAAAAAGTCTACAAATCTCAAATATTGATAAGAATGTGGAGAAAAGGGAGCCCTGGTACAACTGTTGGTGGGAATGTAAATTGGTGTAGGCAGTATGGAAAACAGTATGGAGGTTCTTCAAAAAACTTAAAATGGAACTACCATATGATGCAGAAATTCCACTCCTGGGTATATATCTGAAGAAGACAAAAACAGTAACTTGAAAAGATACACACACCCCAATGTTCATAGCAGCACTGTATTTACAATATAGTAGCCAAGGTAATGGAAGCAACCTAAATGTCCATCGACAGATGAATGGATAAAGAAGATGTGGTATATATATATACAATGAATTATTACTCATCCATAAAAAGGAATGAAATTCTGCCAGTTGGAACAATATGGATGGACCTGGTGGGTATTATGCTTAGTGAAATAAGTCAGACAGAGAAAGACAAATATTATATGAAAGCACATATACATAGAATCTAAAAATTAAAACAAATGAATGCATATAAGAAAACAGAAACAAAGTCACAGATATAGAGAACAAACTAGTGGTTACCAGTGGGGGAAAGGAAGGGGGGAGTGTAAAAATGTGTAGGGGATTAAGAGATACAAGCTACAATGTATAAACTAAATAAACTACAAGTATGTATTGTAGAGCTCAGGGAATATAGCCAATATTTTATAACTTTAAATGGAGCATAATCTATAAAAATACTGAATCACCATGTTGTACCCCTGAAATGAATACAATATTATAAATCAACTATACGTCAATAAAAATTTTTTAAAAAATAGAATTTGTCACTTTATATCAGTGATTCTCAACCATTTGATTGCAGTCAACAACATGTTCTAAGAAGCCACAGTTATTTTCAAGATGTAATTCACAGAACTCATATATTTCTTTGCTTTCTTTCCCCTTAATTCTCTGTCTTGACCTAAAGGCTGGAACCTTGAGCCTAGTGCTTTAGTGAAAAAAAGCATACCCTTATTCTGAGTCATTTCATACAACTGAAGAGATTTAATGGGTACCCATACTGATAATCGATTTGCCTTGAGGAAGTTTACTTTACAGAAGGAATCTACTGAATGGTTATTCTTCAAAGGTTTTCTCAATCTTATCTTTTTAAATATGAATTTTAAATAGAGTAGTAGTTGTCTTTTATTTATTTGACTGTAAAAGGATCTGAATTTCTGAACTCTCTAATCCTTTTCATATCAGGTTTAAAAATGACCAAATTTTCCTGAGCTCAACTCTTTCTTGTAACTTCTTCCAATTTTCCAACATCCTTCTCTAGAGGTGCAAGCGAATTAGGTACATGATCTGCTTTGCCAATTATCACAGGATAAGAGTTCTACTCCCATAATCTAGATAACAATTTTTACAGCCTGTAATAGTAGTTTCCCAGTTGTATCCCTTTGAACCATTGAGTCAATGCCACCTAGTTTATGCTTTTATAACATCCTACTTCTAAGTATCCAACTTTTTTTCAGTTTTCTTGAAGTATAACTGACAAGTAAAATTTGTATATATTTAAGGCATATGGCTTGATGTTTTGATATGTGTATATGTTGTGAAATAATCACCACAATCAAGGTAATTAACATATCTCTCACCCCACATAGTTAACATTTTCTTTCTTTTTATTTTTGTGGTGGGAGCACTTAAGATATACCCTCTTAGAATATTTCAACTATACATTATTATTAACTGTGGCCACCATGCTGTACATTAGATCTCCAAAACTTATTCATCCTGTACAACTGAAACTTTGTACCTTTTGACCAATATCTCCCTATTTCACCCTCCCCACTAGCCTCTGCCAACCAACATTCTCCTCTTAGATTCTATGATTTTGGCCATAGATTCCACATATAAATGAGATCACACAGTATTTGTCATTCTGTGTCTGGCTTATTTCACTTATCATAAGTTCATCCATATCATTGCAAATGGCAGGATTTCATTATTTTTTCTATGTATCTAATTTCTTTATCGATCAGGATAAGCTGGGTTATGCTGAAGTAATACTGTAACCAGATAGGGTAGGGGGTGCCTGGAGAAAGAGAACCAGGCATGGCTTTCTTGACATAAGAGAAGCCATTTTGGCCTAAGCCATTTTGTGATCTAAGCCCGGCCACAATGTTTCTCCTTGAACAGATCTCAGTAATTAATGATCTTAAGGGGACAAAAGAATGCAGGAACAAAACACTGTTATCAGGCAAGAGAAGTAATAATAGCAAAGATAACATATCTGTTATAAAGACTCCCTGTCTCTGTTTCATTGGTAAAGATTAGCCTGAAGTGCTCAACCACCAGATCAACTGGAACCTAAGGGATGATGTTGACCTTTTCTAACCCTCCTGACTTCAATCAACTATAGCTTGGCCTCTATCTACCGCCCAAGTGCCTTCATGAATATGCATGTACCCTTAGTTTAAAACTTCTGCAATTTTACTGTTCGGGGAGACACTAATTTGGGAAAGATCCCTGGTATTCCCCTTACTTGCTGCAAGTAATCCTTCCTTCTCCCCATCTTTGGCTTGGTTGTGTCTTTTAGTTTGACACCCACCAAGGGGAGAACCCAGATTCTGAGTAACAATACCACCAAAATTTTATCAGTTTAACACAACAAAAGTGTATTCCTCACTCATTCAAAGTGCTTCAGGTCCAGGTGAGTTCCTAAACGAAGCTGTGCTCCATATAGTGGCACTCTATGCTAGATTGCTTCAGTCTCATCAGACCTCATCAACACAGGCTTTCATGATTTCTAGAATCTGGGAAGAAAGAGCATGGAGAATTGTGCACTGACTCTTAAATGCTTCTTCCCAGAAGTGACACTTCTGACGATGGTTCATTGACCAAAACAAATTACATCTGTATATCTAACTTTGAAGGGGAATGTGCTTGAAAGTAGAGAAGAACCCAAAATCTTGGTGAACGTTAATATCATCTGTCACACAATACAGTGCACGAGAAAGGTCTAATGACTTGCTTAGATGCCAGCTGAAACCTACGTATGAAAGCTAATGTTCTTGCAGGCTTGTATAACAAAAAAATTACTTGGTTGACTTCAATGTTCCTTTCCCTTACTAACTTGGAGCTTATGAGGAAAATAGTGAGAAAGGTATACAGTAGGGTTATATTAAGGGAGATAGAGTTGCTTCTGCGATATGAGGGAGGTAAAGGAACTAGAGTACACTGAAGTAAAGGAAGGTGTGTGGGTGTGTGTGAGAGATGCCGAAAGCTCAGCCTCTGTGCACTGGTGCTGAGTTGCATCTCGGAGACAGAGTTTTGGGTGAAGTAGAAAAGAATAGCTTTATTGCTTTGCCAGGCAAAGGGGGCCACAGCAGGCTCAGGCCACAGCAGGCTCGTGCCTCTCAAAATTGTGTCCCAACCCGGGAGGAATTGATGAGGAGTTTTATAGCAAATGTTCAAGGGCAGGGTTGCTGATAAGACTAGGGTGTGTGTAGGACCTGCACTCCTCTAATCTGGTCTTAGGTAATCTTCCTGATGAGCTTCTCTGGTTCCTCTAATGTAGCCTCAGGTGATGTTTCTCTGGTGTGAAGAATGCTGACTTCTTAAAGAGCTTAAAGACATTGCTTTGTGTATCCCTTGAGGTGGAACCAGGACCCTCCCCAAGGCTGCACTATTGTTTCCTGGCTGCCCTTCCCCCGTCCTGGCATCCCCTCTTTCCTGGATTAGCAAATCTGCCCCTTGGAACCCAGGGAAGGTCATGGAGGCCGAAGTCTGTTTCCTACAAGAAACGGGACAGAAAGGCTTCCGTGCACAGGAGCCCCACATGGTCCAGCTCAGTTTCATGTGTATGTAACTGGCACTATGAATTACCTAAAATATCTGTCCTCATAAACTTACATTCTTGTGTGGACTTTATGTTCAGATCCAGAGACCCACCAAGACAACTTTTTTGGGGTTTTTTTTGGTTTTTTGGGGGTTTTTTTCCCATGAAGAAACTAGTTTTGCAGGAAAACAAAGAAGCAGCTTTGGAACCCACTCAGAAAAGATTTTGTTTTCTCAGTTATCAGGAAAGCTCTTGTGTATCCTGGGAGTAGTAATGGGATTGGAAATGACTGCTGTAAAGTGAGATTTGCATTTTATATCATAAAGAGGCATTTGTCTTTTATGTTGCTATAATGTACCCCAGAAGTTAGGGAAGCAGTAAGGGACTGAGGGGTACTGAGTGCTACTGAGAGGTAATAAAGAACTTAAAGGGAAAATGTGGGGAGAGAGGAATGTAGCAATAACACTGTCACCTCTTCCCAAGATCACTTTATTGAAAAAGTCAATCTCATTCATGCCTTATCTTTGAACTTTCTGTTTTTTCTGCCTTGAATGATCCTCCTTTCCCAACCCCATTCTAGTGAAGGAGTTCAGGATATGCCACCCAAAATATGCTGACTTCCATTTTTTAAAACCTAAAAACAGGGCATAAAATTTCCCGTGAGTAAGGTACCTTCCCTGTACCAAGAAGAGAAGAACATTCTTATCACCAAAGACTGGGAATCAACTCTGAAATGAACCTGTACAAACAAACTTACCAAAATAATCCTTATCTTCCACTAGTTTTCCCCCTATATATCTCCTAGTCACTTCTCCACAATTTACTGTCTTTAGCCCAAACCTCTTTGACTTATCATTTCTTCACAAATTTATAATTTCTTTGTCTAAAATATATATATACTTTCTGCTCTGGTCACTTCTTCAGAACTTCATTTTCTTGTGAAAACTCCCATTTAAATTTAAAATTCTAATAAAACTTATATGATTTTTTTTTTTGTTAATCTGTCTTATATCAGATTAATTTTTAGACTCAGCTAGAGACCCTAAGAGGGTAAAGGAGAAATTTTTCTTCCCTAGGTAGCTTATCTGGGTACCCATACTAATAAAATTATATATGTAAATTACCTAGCAGTATGCTTAATATATATTAAGCTCTCAATAAATATTAGTTCCTTTTAAAAATGTATGAAGGGGATGGATTCTGTGTTACGAGACCAAACTTGGGTCCACTCACCCACTCACAGTAAAGTCAATCTACTGACACTGGCTTGTGGTGAAGGAAAGTGCAGCATTTATTGGAGTCCAGGTCACCGAGCAAAGGAGTCCAGGGTAGCTAGCTTTCAAAACACATTTGCTGGAGGTTTTAGATCTGTAAAACAACTCAGGAAATGTGCATCAGATATTATTATCTAGGTACTTCAGAGAGGAGCTAAAACAGAGGATATGGGGGAGGTGACTGTCCTGGGAAGGCACCATAGGGTCCTGCTCAGTTACACCTTGACATTAAATCTCTCTCCTTGGGACAACTAGACCCACTAGATAATTGCAATGTTTTGTGGGATTTAAAATTTATTACTCTTCATCATTTGAGTATTAGCCTGAGGCTAAAAATGTAGAGAAATAGGATATTGTATTTGAAATACTCAGATAATATTTAATATATACCAAGCATCCAAATATTATTATTAAGTTATTTCCATGTCGTTATGAACTAAACGTTTGTATTCCCCCTGCCACCCTCCCCAAATTCATACGTTGAAGCCCTAACTACCGATGTGATAGTATCAATATTTGGAGATGGGCCTTTGAGAGATAATTAGGTTTAGATGAAGTCATGAGGATACCGCCCTCATGATGGGATTAGTGTCCTTATAAGAAGAGGAAGAGATATGAGATCTCTATCTATCTCTCAATCTTTCAGTCTCTCTCTCCCTCTCTCCCCAAATGATCACGCTAAAGAGGTCTTGTGAGCACACAATGAGATGGCAGCAGTCTGCAAGCTGGGAAGCAGGCCCTCACCTAGAACTGAATATTCTGGCACCTTGATTTTAGACTTCCCAGCCTCTAGAACTGTGAGAAATAAACGTCTGTTGTTTAAGCCACCCAGCTATGCTATTTTGTTATAGCAGTCAAGGCTGACTAAGACACATATATGAAAGGATATTTTTGGAAGAGCACATCTTCAGCATTGAAGAGACTTTTGTAAAGCATCCTCACATTTTGTAAGACTTATAATTGTCAATTGTCCCTCATGGAGGCTATGCAAATGTACTTGAGGCAAATTAGTATATTAAGAATCTACTAACAATAGATGTAAAGCACTTATCTCAGTGCCTAGTATATAAGAAATGATGATAAAAATTAATTCCCTTCCCCTGTCTATACAGGATCTTGCATGCAAAGAAAGAAAGTCCACTTATAGAACTTACTAGAATTATATGCAAATACAAAATGGAAATTGAGCTTTGATTCTTTTCCTCTTTTTAAATCACACAGTCTTAATGGTAGAAATCAGTTTCTCAAAAGGTAGCATATGTGCTAGAGGAATACGGGAAGTAAACAAATTTAGCTTTGAGCACGATGAAATTAAAACATGGCACAAAGACCATCAAGGGTCAGGGAAGGAATTTGGCTACCTTCCCCAGTGCCAGTCGGGCTCATGCTCTGCTGAGTCAAAATATTTTTTAAAAGCAATAAAAAGAAGGGATAAAAAAAAATGTTTCAAAGAACAAATGATATGTCCATAATAAAGCCACTATGTAGCTAATACTGGAATGGTATACAAGAAATAACAATGCATCATAGAAACATCTGAATAGGTCTGAGCAAGTTTAAGGAAAAGATGGGCAGTCATGACGACTCAGGACCCAGCAGAAAGAGAGTGTGAAGGGAGTCAGTAGAGAGACAAAGAGGCGCATAAAGGGGAGAAAAATAGATGACTGTTCCCACAGACAATGGATATACCTTGCAGTAAAGTTGCAAGCAAAGTTGCTAAGTCTGTCTGCCTGTCTGTCTGTCTTTGTCTCTCTGTCTCTCTCTCTCACACTCACACACCACCTTTGAAAAAATCATGAATATCTTCTAAGTACTATGAATACTGATAGAGTCAGATAATCTAAGGTATGTGAGGTCACTAGACACAATGTGACCAGAATTCTCATATTCCTCATGTTCACACTTGCCAAGCAGGGCGAGACTAATGATGGTGGGGAACAATTTGGAAACAGAAATATCAAGAGGGATGGAGTAAGGCTGTTCATAGTGTCAGTTACCTGTCCATTAGTGATACAGACCTTCTGATTCAAGAAAAACTTTGGAAAGCTTCAGTGGAGCAAATATAAAGGTAAAAATAGGGAGAGAGTGATGCTGAGTCCACAACAAGGCAGGAATAATAGAAAAAAGGGGAAAGGAATTATTTTTGTCAAATAAATACCAAAGATGTTGAATAACTCAAGAAGAAAGAAAATACAACTCAGACCAGAAGGATGGCCTGGTAGGCAGTATAATGACTCCCCCCAGGTGTCCATGTCCTAATCTCTGGAACCTGTGAATTTGTTGGTTTAGCTGGCAAAGACTTTGCAGATGTGATTAAATTAAGGGCCTTGAAAGAGGGAGATTATCATGCATTGTCCAAGTGTGTTCAATGTAATTACAGGGTCCTTAATAGTGCAATCAGGAGGCAGAAGTGGTTAGAGTGATGTGATATGAGAAAGACTTGACCCATTGTTGCTGGTGTTGAAGAGAGAGGAAGAGGCCATGAGCCATGTGATATAGGTGGCCTCTAGAAGCTGAAATGGGCAAGGAAATGAATTCATTATAAAGATTATATAGCATAGGTACCTTAGTCCACCATGCAAAAAGTCTGATAGCTCACTACCTAGTTTGGTCTGGCAAAACCAAGCATGCCTGAATCCTGTCTTGTATTCTAGCTAGTATCCCTAAAACACCATCAAGTATGAGGATTTGTAATCATAAAGTTGTTGAGCAGATAGGTTGGGGGATGCTGTTAAAGGGATTTCCGTACTGTCTAGGAGGTTGGAAGTGGTGACCCCTAAGGCCTATCTCATTTTTGATTAGCAGTAATCACCTGGCCCCAGAGTATCCCACAGTCTGCAGCTTTGGAAGTTGCAAAATGAGAGATCATGACATTGGAGAACAAGCAGTGAATTGTAGTCAGCTCTCCAATGTAAATAACTACAGGTCTTCTTTATCCTTTATAAGGCACTGGTTGTTTATAACAGAATGTGACATCTATGATGTTAAGAATTTTTATGTTTCATTCACTGTTGTAGCATCAGAACCTAGAATAGTGTCTGGCACACAGTAGGCACTCAATAAATACTTCTGGGATAAGTGAATGAATGGTTACTAAGCAATGGAGAATACATAGATTTTAAAGAAGATAATCTAAGTAACTTCTGACCAGCTCCTCTATAAAAACAAAACATGGTAACTCAATCATTTCTTTAATGAATTTATTGGTTTATAGATAAGGAAATTTCAGAAGACATAGTATAGCTGAACAAAGCAAGGCATTTGACATGCTTAAAAATTATTTTCCTGTAGATAAAAATGAGCTGAATGCAAAGACATTTAAGTAGATTCATTACTAATTCAACGGCTATACCTGAAGCTACCTTGTTTTTATAATCAATGCCAATCTGGAATGAAGTCTATAGTTGTGTGCTGCAAGGCTCTGTTCTTGATAATTACATTTAAGTATTTTTATTAGTGCCTTATTTGGATAAAGTGAGAACATGCTCATAGAAATGTGCAGATAATACATAACTGGGAGTAAGAGCCTCTACATTGAATAGCAGAGTCAGGATCCTTAAATGTCTTGCCAGCTACAATAACGCACTAAATCTATCATGGTGATATATATATAACAAGGATAAGGTGTGGGGTGGCAACAGTGAATTCAGTATGAATCAAAAGGTAGACGTGGCTACCACAAATTTAATGACAACAAACTTCTAGTTACAAGATAAATAAGTACTGGGAGTGTAATGTACATCATTACTATAGTTAGCACTGCTGTATGATATATAGGTAAGTTGTCAAGAGAGTAGATCCTAAGTGTTATCACAAGGAAAATTTTTTTCTTTTTATTGTATCTATATGAGATGATGGATGTTAACTAAGAGTATTGTGGTCATCATTTCTCAGTATATGTAAATCAAACCATTATGCTGTACACCTTTAACTTATAAAGTAATATATGCCAATTATTTCTCAATAAAACTGGAAAAACAATTTAATGAGATCCTAGGCAATAATAATAGTAACATAGTTTCTAGAATTCTAGATGGTTTCCTAATCACCTAGAATACTGTATCTGTTCTGGGAACCACATTCTAAAAGAAAATAAACAAACTTCATTGCGCTGGGAGGAAAGAAAATAGAATGATGAAGCTGATTTCTAATATCAGTTGGTGAGACCAGGCTGAAGACATCATCCTTGTCATAAATACTGGGAGAGGGCAAAGGCAGGGGACTACATGACACTCATCCTCAAATATTTTAAAGACATTTTAAAGAAAGGTAGCATTGTATAGTAAGAAAGTAGGTTGTAGAGACACACATTTAAGTTTACATCTCAACTCTGCCACTACACAGATTTGTGACTTTGAACAAATTACTTAACCTTTCTTTAAAGTCTCATTTTCCTCGTCTGTAAAATTTAGATAATAATAGCACCTATTCTTTAGAACTGTTATGCGGATGTACTGAATTATCTGTAAAGCACTCAAAACAAGGCCTGATAGAAATCCACTGTGATATAAGTGTTTGTAAAATAAACTACAAAGAGGCTTTTTTTCAGGATTAAATGACTTGGTATATATAAGGTGCTTGTTAAGCCTGGTGGATAGTAAATATGATAGTAAAATATGATAGCTGGTATTATTTTTTTCGAGGACTGTAATGTGAAAGTGTAATTAGACTTGACCTTCAAAAAAGTGTTCTAGGAAAATAGCAGAAATATGCATCTCAACAGACAAAAGAACTCTTCCCCAGAATGTGAGGGGAAGGTAAAGAACCTGTACTCTTCCTTCAGATAGATGTTGAGTTCAAATTACAACTCTTTCCTTTGCAAGTTGCTTTTTTGAACTTTGATTTCATCACTGTAAAATGGGCAAACACTGAAGGTAATTGTCAATTAAATGAGTTATATTAAATGTTAATTATATTAAGAGAGTCCTTGTCTGTCTTATTCCTTGTTATAACCTTAGTCACCTAGAACAGTGTCTTGAACTTAGAAGGCATTCAGTAATTATTTCTTGAGTGGATTTGTTGAATGAAAATGTTCCAGTAAATGTCAGTCACCTTCCCCATTCCTTGCCAAAAATCGAATCTCTACATCTATTCAGATAAACACTTGAATGTACACAGAAGGAGGCACGGGAAAGAATGTTTCTAATACTGTTTATAGTAGTGAAAATGGGAAAAACCCAAAAGGAAAATGGTTAAATAAACTGTGTTTCATGTTATGGATTACTATGCAGCAGCTAAAAATAATAAAACATGTCTGTATGACATGGAAAAACTTACAAGCCATATTGTTTAATAAAAATAGCAAAGAAAAAAATATTGTATGTTTTATGATTACTTAAATATGATGATAATAAGCATAGAAAAAGGCCAAGAAAAAAGAAAAATAGTTATCTCTGTAAAAAGGACTTAAATGGAATGGAAGATAGGGCATAGATGAAGGAGTTCTAGTCTTATTTTTGAAGTCCTGATAATTTTTGAAAGCTCTGCCTCCAAGGTAGTTAGTTCCCAGTGACTGAACGAGATTATGCAGAGAGGCCAGGGAAATATCTGGTATTATAAAAAAGAATCAGCACTGAATGATTTTACAGTTCTTCCTTACCCTGTGAGTTTCTGATTCTAGAATTCAAATTCTCAGGTAAATACAGCCTATGCAGATGAAACTAACACCTTTAAAGTTCTCTGGGAATTTCAATAGATTGAAATTGCCTGAGGGAATGTGTTTGCTGAATGGTTTCTGATAAGCCATCCAAAGAAAAGAGAAAGAGTCCTTCAAATGACTCTCCATACAAAGTTTCCCCCTGATGAAATGCCTATTTGCTGATATTATTCTTAACCTTTCAGTGAAGGACTCTAGAATGAAGAAAAATAAAAAGCACAAAAGAATTAAAAGAACAGAAAAATAGACTATTATATGCAAAAACCTGAAAATCACCCTGGGAACTGACATGAGGGCAATGTGTCTCAGTGCCCCACTGGACTTAAGGAATTTTTTTGATTTTTTGTTTTTTTATAACTAGCTGGAGAATGTGAACAAAGCACATTTACCTGTACATAGACAATATTTTTTCATAGTCATGTTTTATTACATTTAATGACTTCTTAACATGTAAAACAAACAAGGAAACAAACAAGGAAACAAACAAAATTGGGCTTATTTTAGTCTTCATGTGATAACTTACTCCTGAGGAATGAGAAAGATCTAAGTGCATTGAAAACCTGCTGATTTAGTTGCTGCAGTGCAGTTTTGAAATCTCCTTGCCATTTTGGTAGTATAACAGGGAGAAAATGTTTTATAGACTCAAAGAAATGCTTCAGTCACTTTTCCAGCCTCTCCTTTTCCAAAGGCCAAATTTTAGGGTAGGTAGGCTGTCATAGAGTTGTATTTATGCGGTACAATGGTTTTTAATTCTCATACTCTAAAGCCTCAGAATTAAGCAGAATCCAAGGGCTCAGAAAAAAATAAATAAATAAAGAGCTGAACAAAGGAAGCGAGCCTGACCAACAAGTGGCAAAGAGGTGGTAAAAGTAGCCTGCAGCATCTCACGTCTTTTCAATAGTGCCCAAAGCCCTTAGGGAACAGAATCTAACAGGAAATTGTCCATAAAAATGTGAAGTCACAATTGAAGATTTTCTAAACAGATGATTTTGGGGGGCATGATTTTGGGCTGTATGTAACCAGACTTGAGTTCTTGAACTGGGTAGCATATGGAGAAAATATAATTTGCAAGGAAAGCTTAAGTTCGTTTTCTATTTAAAGTTTTACAGGACATGGAACTGATAAGCCCTTCCCTTCTGGAAAGCAGAAAATGAGAAAATCAAGGTAATGATCATTAGTGAAATGTGATACACATCGGTATTCTGTAACCAGCCAAACTACAGATGATTATTCATTAAGGCAATCACTTATTCTTTACTATTTTTAGGAATCTCAGATATTTCCATTATAAATGCACAATAATGAAAGTACCTCTTTAGAAGCAGCTGATTGTTGAATGGATTATGAGCTAAATGAAATACAAATCAGCTGACATTTTAACTGTCATTTTTACATGAAAAAATTATTGGGTTTTAATATATACAATATGGTAAAAGAGAAAGCTATGTGTACCTGTAAGTAAATGACTTGCTTATGTTCTAAATTTAAACTCAGAAAGTTTTAAGAAGAGGAAAGATTTACTTAAAGTAGAGAGAGAACTAGAGTCTGTGGGAATCATAGCAGGGACTCAAAACTAAGAAAGAAAAAAATGCTATTGCTAGCCATCAGGGACAAAATCAGATGAAGAATTTTGATGTGGCCCAGAAGTTAAACAAAACAACTTTTAATTCTTAAAATATTTTAATAGGAACCATTGAAAAGGTTACTGATAAAATGTAGGAGAGTTTCACTAGTTCCGCATTATGAAAATATGCTAAATAAGTGATATATAAGGAGTCATAATTTCTACTTGTGAGTATTCAGGCAAAAGATAAAGAATCATACATTATTTTATTAAATATTTCTCTTTCACTTGTTTTGTTTCTTTCATGTTCTTATTATAATAGTGGGAAAAATATATGGGGGCCATCTAGTGGCCAATGCATTATTTTTTCCTGTTTGGCTTTGAAGTAAATTATTGGTTTTCCAGAATTATATTCTATCTCTCTTGCTGTCAAACAAAGAGGGCAAACATGGTTTCTTTTATCATGGGAATCACTTGTTGATGTTTTCTCCATTGAACTGTTTGGGTGTTATGATTTATAATTTGTTAACCTGTGGCAGGGATGGGAATGGGGGGTGGACTTGTGAATAATGACAAATGCCTTAAATGTCAAGAGAGGGCTTTGGTTAATCAGTTCAGTATTTCAGCAATTTCATTAGCAAAGGATACTACCAATCCAACTCACATAGTAAGTTGATTGAGAAGCACGATTAGTATTCAACAGATACTAACCTGTGCTGCTGATTTTTTTTTACTACTGGTATCTCTGCTGACTGGTTAATGCTCATGCTGTACCTGTTGACTATCACGTGGTTGACAGGTGGATGTCAATTAACTATGTATAGGCATGTGCCTAATTCCTATAATCAAACAGGCAATTTGCCTAACTGGAATCCTGCTTGAACTTAAGAACAATAATTATTCCTTCCTTTCTTTCTTATCCCCCAAAATAACTAATGTTAACAGTCTCTTACATATCCTCCTTGAAATACCTATGACCGTACAAGCATAATTTTGATTATACAAAGAATATCGTACATACTATCTTACTACTTTTCTTCATTTGATATGTATTTTGAAGATACTTCCCTACATGTACATTATAGAGTAGGCTTCTTTTTTTGGAATTGCTGCAAAATTCTTCATTAGGTAGATATACCATAATTTATTTCACCAGTCTTCTATTGATAGGCATTTAACTTGTTTCCAATCTTCAGTTAATATAAAAAATTACACAAACAGTATCCTTGTACATATTTCCTTGCTCACATATGACAATAATTTCAGGAAGTGAAAATAATAGTATATATATATATATATATATATATATATATTTTTTTTTTTTTTGGCTGTGCTGCGTGGCTTGTGGGATCTTAGTTCCCTGACCAGGGATTGAACCCAAGCCTTCGGCAGTGAAAGCATGGAGTCCTAACCACTGGCCAGCCAGGGAATCCCCAATAGTGTATAATCTTTAATTTTGATTTTTCAAATCAACTTTTCAAATTGAAGGTAGAAAAATATTTGCATATAATTGTGTTACCATGTTGACATCAGGTGAATTCTGCCATTCTGCCTGCCATTGTGGATCATATACATGGTAGTTTAGTTGGAACACGTACAGATGGAAAGTTGGTTGCAAAGCTGAAGACTACTTTTTCTCCCTTAGACTATCAAGGAACCCTGTATTTAAAGCTTAGTTAAGTGCAAATCTATGGAAGGTAGTGAACCAGGCAAAGAGTGGAGCTGGCAATGTAGATGTCATTGGAACTAAATTCCATGCTGATATTTTGTTCTGTAAGGTTTAATATTTTTAGAAGGCATACTTCCTGGATATGAATGCTTTAAAAATGCCTTTGAAACATAATAATTTCCATTCAGTCTTTAAGTGAAAATTATTTCTTAATAATCAAATGTTATTTACAGTGTTATATTTCAGTCAAATTATGGTTTTAAATTATTAAATTCAATTTTCAGTATTTGTGAGCCAAATGTTACCTTTGAAGATGCTATTTTTTAAAAACTATTGCATCATATTCTCCTAAGCTGGGAAAAGGTTTCTCAGTTATTATATAATAGTTAATAGAGTGTTTTTTAAAAAGCATGTAAAGAGGCTTACTATAAAAATTAATGATTTTATTATGTTAACAGTTTCCATTTTCTACTGTGATCCATTAAAGTGAAATATGATTAATAAAAGACTTATGAACCAGTGTGAAAGTAAGCATGTCTGCTTTAATCACCTCTGTATACCAAGTGTCAATTCAACATTTGGAATATGTTCAAGTTCAAAAAATACTTGCTCTTTTAACTAATACTTCACATCATGTTACAGTGAATTTAAAAGGGAATATCCAAATTCTTCTATTTTAATTTCACTGTGATAAGTATGCTTATCATATGCTCAAATCTCCTACCAATTACACCCACCAGAACATCCACTAGCTCATTTTAAATATTATCAAATTAGTCTAATTTGCAGGTGACAGTCATTTTTAATTGATGGATAATGCAGAGGGAGTTATATCAAATTGTTTTGCTACATCTGTTTTCCTGTCCAAATCAAGTACTTCCTTTACTATGTAATATGTAATAAATGTGCACTGAGATACTACTATAAGTTAGAAAATGGTTTAAAATTGCTATATTTAATATGAACTGTTATCATTTTTGAGCATTTACTATGTGCCAGCCACTAGGTAATTTATTTAAAATCAGGTCAATTATATAATCTGTTCAACTTGTAAAGTTATGTCATAGAGAGCATCTTATCAGAACATTCAATGCAGAAGGCATAGCATAACCTGAACTGAGAATATCAGCATTTGTTATAGTTCTTCCAGATTTCTGGTCATTAATAATAAGCAATGAGAAAAAGAGCATCTTCATCAATCATGCTGGAAATGATACTATTTTGAGTAGAAAGTAACTCATGCAAGTATGGGTTGGGTTGTGTCCCCCTAAAATTCATATGTTGAAATCCTAACCCTCAGTACCTCAGAATGTGACTTTTTGGAAATATGGTTGTTGTAGATGTAATTACTTAAGATGAGGTCATTAGGGTGGGCCCAAATCCAATATGACTGGTATCCTCATAAAAAGGATAAATTTGGACACAGAGAAACACACATAAGAAGAATAATATGTAAAGATAAGGGTGATACTTCTAAAAGCCAAGAAATGCCAAAAATTTTCAGCAAACCACCAGAAGCTAAGGGAGAGGTATAGAACAGATTCTCTCTCATAGTCCTTAGAATGACCCAACCCTACCAACACCTTGATCTTAGACTTTTAGTCCCCAAGAATATGAGACAATAGATTTCTGCTGTTTAAGTCACCTGGTTTGTGGTACTCTGTTATAGCAGCCCTAGCAAACTAATACCATGGCTCATGATTGCAAGATATTCTATGACCAGTGATTCTACCAGGCAATTATCTTAACAGTCGTTGGTGGGAATTCCCTGGCAGTCCAGTGGATAGGACTCTGCGCTTCCACTGCAGGAGGCATGGATTTGATCCCTGATCGGGGAACTAAGATCATGCATGCCACGCTATGCCGCCAACAGTAAAGAGACTGGTACATTTTTACTATAATTGGCAATCTAGCATAGACTGGGAAGTCAATAGCTGCTGACATTCTTAAAGAAGGAAAATTTTGTAGCTTCAGGGAGACTTGAAGCTTTTGCTTTGTATGTATGGTGATGGTGGAGGCTGTTGGGAGGGGGCAATAGGTTGGCAGGGGCAGCAGGATACAAAAACAAGACCTGTATATATGCTGTCTACAAGAGACCCACTTCAGACCTAGAGACACATACAGACTGAAAGTGAGGGGACGGAAAAAGATATCCCATGCAAATGGAAATCAAAAGAAAGGTGGAGTAGCAATTCTCATATCAAACAAAATAGACTTTAAAACAAAGACTATTACAAGAGACAAAGAAGGACACTACATAATGATCAAGGGATCAATCCAAGAAGAAAACATAACAATTATAAATATTTCTTCACTCAGCATAGGAGCACCTCAATATATAAGGAAAATGCTAACAGCCATAAAAGGAGAAATCAACAGTAACACAATAAGAGTGGGGGACATTAACACCCCACTTCTACCAATAGATCATCCAGACAGAAAATAAATAAGGAAACACAAGCTTTAAATGACACAACAGACCAGATAGACTTAATTGATATTTTTAGGACATTTCACCCAAAAGCGGAAGAATACACTTTCTTCTCAAGTGCCTATGGAACGTTCTCCAGAATAGATCATATTTTCAGCCACAAATCAAACCTTGGAAAATTTGAGAAAATTGAAATTGTATCAAGCATCTTTTCCGACCACAACACTATGAGATTAAAAATCAATTACAAGAAAAAAACAGTAAAAAACACAAATACATGGAGGCTAAACAGTGCGCTGCTAAATAACCAAGAGATCACTGAAGAAATCAAAAAATACCTAGAAACAAATGACAATGAAAACACGATGATCTAAAACCTATGGGATGCAGCAAAAGCAGTTCTAAGAGGGAAGATCATAGCACTTCGAGCTCACCTCAAGAAACAAGAAAAATCTCAAATAAACAATCTAACCTTACACCTTAAGCAATTAGATAAAGAAGAACAAAGAAAACCGAAAATTAGTAGAAGGAAAGAAATCATAAAGATCAGAGCAGAAATAAATGAAATAGAAACAAAGAAAACAATAGCAAAGATCAATAAAACTAAAAGCCAGTTCTTTGAGAAGATAAACAAAATTGATAAACCTTTAACCAGACTCATCAAGAAAAAAAGGGAGAGGATGCAAGTCAATAAAATTAGAAATGAAAAAGGAGAGATTACAACTGACACTGCAGAAATACAAAAGATCATAAGAGACTACTGCAAGCAACTATATGCCAATAAAATGGACAACCTGAAAGAAATGGACAAATTCCTGGAAAAGTACAACCTTCCAAGACTGAACCAGGAAGAATTAGAAAATACAAACAGACCAATCACAGGTAATGAAATAGAAACTGCAATTAAAAATCTTCCAATGAACAGAAGTCCAGGACCAGATGGCTTTACAGGCGAATTCTATCAAACATTTAGAGAAGAGCTAATACTCATCCTTCTCAAACTCTTCCAAAAAATTGCAGAGGGAGGAACACTCCCAAACTCATTCTATGAGGCCACCATCACCCTGATACCAAAACCAACAAAGATATCACAAAAAAAGAAAATATAGACCAATATCACTGATGTACATAGATGCAAAAATCCTCAACAAAATACTAGCAAACAGAATCCAACAACACTTTAAAAGGATCATACAACATGATCAAGTAGGATTTATCCCAGGGATGCAAGGACTCTTCAATACATGCAAAACAATCAATTTGATACACCATATTAACAAATTAAAGAATAAAAACCATATGATAATCTCAATAGATGCAGAAAAGGCTTTTGACAAAATTCAATACCAATTTATGATTAAAAAAATTCTCCAGAAAGTGGGCTTAGAGGGAACCTACCTCAACATAATAAAAGCCATATATGACAAACCGACAGCAAACATCATTCTCAGTGGTTAACAACTGAAAGCATTTCCTCTAAGATCCGGAAAAAACAAGGTTGTCCACTCTCACCACTATTATTCAACATAGTATTGGAAGTCCTAGCCACAGCAATCAGAGAAGAAAAAGAAATAAAAGGAATCCAAATTGGAAAAGAAGAAGTAAAATTGTCACCGTTTGCCGATGACATGATACTGCACATAGAGAATCCTAAAGATGCTACCAGAAAACTACTAGAACTAATCAATGAATTTGGTAAGTTGCAGGATAAAAAATTAATGCACAGAAATCTCTTGCATTCCTATACACTAACAACAAAAGATCAGAAAGAGAAATTAAGGAAACACTCTCATTTACCATTGCAACAAAAAGAATAAAATACCTAGGAATAAACCTACCTAGGGAGACAAAAGAACTGTATGCAGAAAACTATAAACCACTAATGAAAGAAATCAAAGATAACATAGACAGATGGAGAGATATACCATGCTCCTGGAATGGAAGAATCAATACTGTGAAAATGACTATACTACCCAAAGCAATCTACAAGTTTAATGCAATCCGTATCAAATTACCAATGGCATTTTTCACAGAACTAGAACAAGAAATTTTAAAATTTGTATGGAAACACAGAAGACCCCAAAAAGCCAAAGCAATCTTGAGAAAGAAAAACGGAGCTGGAGGAATCAGGCTCCCTGACTTCAGACTATACTACAAAGCTACAGTCATCAATATAGTATGGTACTGGCACAAAAAAAAATAGATCAATGGAACAAGATAGAAGGCCCAGAGATAAAGCCATGCACATATGGTCATCTTTTCTTTGATAAAGGAGGCCAGAATATACAATGGAGAAAAGACAGCCTCTTAAATAAGTGGTGCTGGGAAAAATGGACAGCTACATGTAAAAGAATGAAATTAGAACACTTCCTAACACCATACACAAAAATAAACTCAAAATGGATTAAAGACCTAAATGTAAGGCCAGACACTATGAAACTCTTAGAGGAAAACATAGGCAGAACACTCTATGACATAAATCACAGCCAGATCCTTTTTGACCCACCTCTTAGAGAAATGGAAATAAAAACAAAAATAAACAAATGCGATCTAATGAAACTTAAAAGCATTTGCACAGCAAAGGAAACCAGAAACAAGACAAAAAGACAACCCTCAGATCTGGAGAAAATATTTGCAAATGAAGCAACTGACAAAGGATTAATCTGCAAAATATGCAAGCAGCTCATTCAGCTAAATATCAAAAAAACAAACAACCCCATCCAAAAATGGGCAGAAGACCTAGATAGACATTTCTCCAATGAATACATACAGATGGCCAACAAATGCATGAAAAGATGCTCAACATCACTAATCGTTAGAGAAATGCAAATCAAAACCACCATTAGGTATCACCTCACACCAGTCAGAATGGGCATCATCAGAAAATCTACAAACAATAAATGTTGGAAAGGGTGTGGAGGAAAGGGAACCCTCTTGCACTGTTGGTAGGAATGTAAATTGATACAGCCACTATGGAGAACAGTATGGATGTTCCTTGAAAACTAAAAATAGAACTACCATACGACCCAGCAATCCCACTACTGGGCATATACCCTGAGAAAACCATAATTCAATAAGAGACATGGACCGCAATGTTCATTGCTGCACTATTTACCATAGCCAGGACATGGAAGCAACCTATATGTCCATCGACAGATGACTGGATAAAGATGTGGCACATATATACAATGGAATATTACTCAGCCATAAAAAGGAACGAAATTGAGTTATTTGTAGTGAGGTGGATGGACCTAGAATCTGTCATACAGAGTGAAGTATGTCAGAAAGAGTAAAAGAAATACTGTGTGCTAACCCATATATATGTAATTTTAAAAAGTGGTACTGATGAACCTAGTGGCAGAGCAGGAATAAAGATGTAGACGTAGAGAACAGACTTGCAGGCCCTGCTGTGGGGGGGGGGGGCGGGAAGGGGAAGCTGGGATGAAGTGAGAGAGTAGCATTGACGTATATATACTACCAAATGTAAAATGGATAGCTAGTGGGAAGCTGCTGCATAGCACAGGGAGATCAGCTTGGTGCTTTGCGATGAGCTTGAGGAATGGGATAGGGAGGGTGGGAGGGAGGCTCAAGAGGGAGGGGATATGGGGATATGTGTACATATAGCTGATTCACTTTGTTGTGCAGCAGAAACTAACACAACATTGTAAAGCATTTATACCCAATAAAGATGTGAAAAAAAGAAGAAATCACAAATGACCCCTGGAAAAAAAAAGAATATACAGAAAAAGAAAAGTAGGATACCTGAGATTTTGTTTAAGACCTGTTGAAATTTATATGCTTTGATGAATACTTATAACTTTATAGCATCCCTGGCCTCTCAAGTTAATTTTCTTAAGATTCAATTTTTGAAAGTAGACTAATAAAAACATATACAATTCTCTGTTTGTGACATCTGCTAGAGAATATATCCACAAATGTTCTATGTAAAGACATTTGCATTTCAGAAATTCAAAAATCTATTAATTTTTATCTGCTTTAACTGATTCACACATCAGCAGTTGTATCTTAAAAACTGAGTGGTAGTTTAAATTATCTTTTTTGTTTTCTTTTACTTTTTATTTTGAAATAATGTCAGAATTATAGAAATACTATGAAAATCATAAATAATTTCTATATACTCTTCACGAAGTTCTCCCAAATGTTAAAATTTTATCCTAGCACATTTGCTGTCTCTGTCTCTTTCTGTCTCTGTCTCTCCTCTCTCATGTATGTATATATGATTTTTTCAGAGCTACTTGAGGAAAGGTTAGAGATATAATTCCCTCTATCTCTAAATAACCCAAGATGTATTTCCTTAAAACACATATTACATTACATAAGCACAGTAAACTTATCAAAATGAGGAACTTAAAAATGATAAAATAATATTATGTAATTTTCAGCCCTATTCAATTTCATCATTTTTCATACTAATGTCCTTCATAGGTAAAGAAAAAGAAATATTTGGTCCAGGATCCTTTTATGGATTCACACATTGTACTTCAGTATCACATTTTAGTTTCCTTTAATCTGGGACTTTTCTAAAATCTTTTTTTTTTTCTTGACATTTTTGGACAGTACAGGCCAGTTACTTTGTCATATATCCCTCAGTTTAGGTTTACCTTATGTTTCCTTTTGATTAGATTCAACTTACACATTATTGACTGGGCTATCACAGAGTTAATAGTGGTTCTTCACATCATATATCATGAGGTCCATGATGGCATTTCATCCCATTATTGGTAATGTTAACTTTGATCATTGGGTTAAAGGGTTGTCTGCCAGGTTTCTCCACTACGAAGTTACTAGTTTTCCCTTTGTAATTAATAAGTATCTGTTGGAGAGATATTTTGAGACTGATTAGATATCTTATTTCTCATCTTTCACTAGCTTTGCTATCCACTGATGATCCTTGTCTAAAGCAGTTATTGTTATGTTAGTTGCCAAATGGTGATTTTCTAATTTTTTCATTCCTATTTTACTAGTTGGGATGCTATTGCAAGGATGAGTTTTCTCTTCTCCCCTAATTATTTATTTTTATTTATGTACATATATAGTAATATGAATTTTTGATTTCTTATTTTATTATTTGGATTATCTGTTCCTGCATCATTTATTGCGATTTTTAAATTATTCTTGATTTGGCCAATGGTAGCCCCTTCAAACTGACTTCTGTGTCCTTTTAACATGTCAATCATTATTTGAGCATTTCCTCATTTTCTGGCAGAAGTCCTTTCAGGCTTATATTGTACCTTCCCTGCTCCAAACCTTCCCAAGGAATGTGGTTTCTATTAGTGGAAAATGGTATTTAGAAACCAAGATCTGGGTGCTAGATGTGCTGTTGATTGCTAATGATGTATCATTGCTTCTAGGTCCCGTATATACACTATTTTTAAAAATATATACAAATAACATATTAAAATATAATATATTAAAATAGTTACATATAATTTAAATAATATACTATATTAAAATATACATTTATATGTATTATACATATATATGTATGTGTATTATACATATATGCATCCTTTTTAAGGTTATATATGTGTGTATATATATATTCAGGGTTATTTATATGTATTTATATTAACTAATATATATTAATACTGATACTTTAAAATCCAGTAAACAAAAGAGGGTTTATTCTTGCTTTCCTGTTTCCATATTTTAAACTCTCTTCTCCAACAGTGAAAAACCTGGCTCTAATTGTCTACAATATATTTACTTATTTGATCAGTTCTACAATATACATAGTTTCAAAATTGTTGACTCAATCCACTGGGAAAACAAATCAACCAACTAGAGTATGCACTATTTGTTTATAGTTCTAATTATCTTTATTCTGAGGGCATATGATCAAAATACTCTTCAAAAGTACCTTGAGTTAGTGTCACTTCAATGTGATGACATTATTTATTTGAAATACAGTTAGGTTAATTTATTTCCATTTGTATTTCATTTTGTGTCACTTTCCTATCCATTGTCCTTTTGTTATACTAAAATAACCAAATTATATTTAGAATTTTTAATCTTGTTCAAATTATTTCATTCACCACATCTGTTATAATTTTAATTATTTGGCTTTAGATTTCATACCCTAAAATCTTTAATAGTATGTTGCGCCATTGTATTTTGCATAAATGTTTAGCTATAAATGTTATCGAACGTTGTGTTTATTTCTGCTAGATGAATCAAGTTGCATTATCATCTTCATAAAGTTTCTTGGATAATCTTAGTCTCAGTGCTATGCATTGTTCTGCCAAATGTAGAAGCCTACATATTATGCATTCAACAAGAGCATGATAATATTTTTCTCATCTTCATATTTTTAATGTTCTATAACAGGACAGTTATTTGTTTTTCAAATTGGATTTAAATTTTGAATACCTAAGACTATTGTTAATATTCTTTTTACTTTCTTCAAGTTTAATAAGAATTTGACCCACACTGCCAAAATTTGTGCCCCTTTTTTCAGTTAATTTTTTCTATCTTAAGAATTTGGAGCATTGAAAAAATTATGGAATTATTTCAAGTAGAATAAAGTAACCAGAATCAAGTGATTTTGTCATTAGAAAGAATGTGTGTAGAATAAGTTTCATAGAACTTTGAACAATGCTGTTTTTTAACAAATGTCTTGTTTAATTGTTTAATATTCAAATGATATCCCTAGGTACCTAAATTGACACATTTGTACCTTTGGTTAGTAATTGTTCAGAGTTATTTTTATTTTATAGTTAAAAAATATTTTGTTATCATGGTAGTGGAGGATAAAGTAAATCCACAATCTGCTATGATTTTATCTGTGCTACATTCAACTGAAGTTTCTGGAATTTTCAATTTATGTTTTTCTTTTTTATTTTATTTTAATTTTATTTTTTATTAGTCATCAATTTTATACACATCAGTGTATACATCAATCCCAATTGCCCAATTCATCACACCACCACCCCCCACCACTTTCCCCCCTTTGTGTCCATACGTTTGTTCTCTATATCTGTGTCTCAATTTCTGCCCTGCAAACCGGTTCATCTGCAATTTATGTTTTTCAAAAATGGGTTTAATCATCCAAATAATTTTATTTAATTGTCCTATTTAATGACTTTATAGTCATTTATCCTTTTTTTTCTTACAACTTTATTAGAGTATAATTGCTTTACAATGTTGTGTTACTCTCTGCTGTACAACAAAGTGAATCAGTTATATGTATACATATATCCCCATATCCCCTCCCTCTTGAGCCTCCCTCCCACCCTCCCTATTTTTTTTCTCTTTCTGATAAAGGAAGAGAAAGCATGAGAAAAGCCTTTCCCCCACCCCATTCTTGCTGCTTGAAGTCATATATATTCAAGTATACATAAAAATTTTTAAATTATTGACCACATGTTAATCTATAAAGTTAGTCTTCAATAAATTTCAAAGAATTTCTATTATATTATCTTTTCTGAACATGTTTTGATTAAAGTAGAAATCAATATCAAAAAGAAAACTAAACAGAGAAGATATTCATATGAGCTTTTGTGTGTGATATTAAAAGGAATGAATAGTTCCTGATTTAATTTTTGCCTATTTTGGTTAGTGTTTACATTGTATATATTTCTCCATCTTTTTTCCCCCAGGAAGTTTATTTTTTAATTTTATTTAAAATGTTTTATATAATTTTTAAAGTTTATTTTCCATTTACAGTTATTACAAAATTTTGGCTATATTTCCCATGTTGTACAATACATCTGTGAGCCTACACCACTAGTAACCAGTAGTTTGTTCTCTATATCTGTGAGTCTGCTCCTTTTTATTATATTCACTAGTTTGTTGCATTTCTTTGATTCCACATATAAGTGATATCATACAGTACTTGTCTGTCTCTGTCTGACTGGTTTCACTTAGAATAATGTCCTCCAAGTCCATCTATGTTGCTGCAAATGGCAAAATTTTGTTCTTTTTTATGTCTGAGTAGTATTCTATTGCATATATATACAACACCTTTTTTATCCATTCATCCGTTGATGGACACTTGGATGGGTTGTTTCCATATCTTGGCTATTGTAAATAATGCTGTTCTGAACATTGGGGTGCATGCATCTTTTCGAATTAATGTTTTTATTTTTTTCAGATATATACCCAGGAGTGGAATTGCTGGGTCATATGGTAGTTCTATTTTTAGTTTTTTGAGAAACCCCCATACTGTTTTCCAGAGTAGCTGCACCAACTTATATACCCATCAACAGTGTACAAGTGTTCCCTTTTCTCCACATCCTCACCACCATTTGTTATTTGTGTTCTTTTTGAGGATAGCCATTCTGATAGGTGTGAGGTGATACCTCATTGTGGTTTTGATTTGCATTTCCTGATGATTAGTGATGTTGAGCATCTTTTCATGTGCCTGTTGGCCATCTGCATTTCCTCTTTGGAAAAATGTCTGCCCAGGTCTTCTGCCCATTTTTTAATCTGGTTGTTTTTTTGATGTTGAGTTGTATAAGCTTTTTATATATGCTGGATATTAACCCTTTATTGGTCATATCATTGGCAAATATTTTCTCCCATTCAGTAGGTTGTCTTTTGTTGTTTTATTGATGGTTTCCTTTGCTGTGCAAAAGCTTTTAAGTTTAATCATGTCCCATTTGTTTAGTTTTGCTTTTATTTCATTTATTTTAGGATATGGATCCAAAAAAATATTGCTGCAATTTATGTCAAAGAGTGTTCTATGTTTTCCTGTAGGTGTTTTATAGTGTCTGGTCTTACATTTAGGTTTTTAATCCATTTTGAGTTTATTTTTGTGTATGGTGTTAGAGAATGTTCTAATTTCATTCTTTTACATGTAGCTGTCCAGTTTTCCCAGCACCACTTATTGAAGAGACTGTCTATTCTGCATTATGTATTCTTGTCCCCTTTGTCATAGATTTATTGTTACCCACAAATCAATGTGATATACCACATTAATAAATTGAAGAACAAAACCCATATGATCATCTCACTAGATGCAGAAAAAGTTTTTGACAATATTCAACATCCATTTATGATAAAAACTCTCCAGAAAGTGGGCATAGAGGGAAGATACCTCAACATAATAAAGACCATATATGACAAACCCACAGCTAACCTTATACTCAACAGTGAAAATCTGAAAGCATTTCCTCTAAGATAAGGAACAAGACAAGGATGCCCATTCTTGCCACTTTTTTTAAACATAGTTTTGGAAGTCTTAGCCACAGCAGTCAGAGAAGAAAAAGAAATAAAAGGAATAATAATTGGAAAGGAAGAAGTAAAACTGTCACTGTTTGCAGATGACATGATACTATACATAGAAAATCCTAAAGATACCACCAGAAAACTACTAGAACTCATCAATGAATTTGGTAAAGTTGCAGGATACAAAATTAATATACAGAAATCTGTTTCATTTCTATACACTAACAACAAAGTATCAGAAAGAGAAATTAAGGAAACAATCCCATTTACCATCAAAAAGAATAAATAGCTAGGAATAAACCTACCTAAGGAGGCAAAGGACCTATACTCCAAAAACTATGACACTGATAAACGAAATTGTAGATGACACAAACAGATGGAAATATATACTGTACAATTGTTTTTTAAGTCAGAAGAAAAGAGTTACAAACAAAAATACTTTTATACTGCGTTTTATATTTACTTATGTAATTACCTTTGCCAGTATTTGTTATTTCTTCATGTGGTTTCAAATGACTGTATAGTGTCTTTTCACCTCAGCCTGTAGAATTCCTTTTAGTATTTCTTCTAGGGAAGGCAAGCTAGTAATGTTTGGTTTTTGTTTATTGTGTATGTTTTAATTTCTCCTTAGTTTTTGAAGAATATTTTTGCTGGATATAGGCTTTTTTTGGACAGTCTTTCTTTCAGCACTTTGTGTCCTTCACTTCCTTCTGGTTCCATGAATCCTGATGAGAAGTCAGCTTTATATCTTATTGAAGTGAAGATTCTTTGTATATGATAAGTGACTATTCTCTTACTTTTTTCATAATTCTCTTTTTATGTTTGGATTTCAACAGTCAGACTATGGTGTGTGTACATGTGGAACTCAAAGAGTTCATCCTACTTTATTGAGTTGTTTGGATGTATAGATTAATGTTTTCCATCAAATTTGGGAACATTTCAGCCGTGATTTCTTCAAATATTCTTTCTGCCCCTTCTCTCCTTCTTATGAATGTGTAAGTATGCTTGAAGATATCCCACAGGTCCCTGAGGTTCTTTTCATTTTTCTTAGTCTTTTTTCTTTATGTTCCTTAGACTGGATAATCTCAATTGAACTATCTTCAAGTGTGCTGATTCTTTCTCCTGGCTGCTCACATCTGCTGTTGAGCTCCTCTGCTAGATTTTTTTCATTTCAGTTACTGCAATATCAGTTCCAGAATTTCAATTTGATTCTTTTTTGTACTTTCTATATTTTAATTGTTTTGGTGAGGCATTGTGGTCATACTTTCCTTAGTTTTTTTTTTTTTACATGGTTTCTTTTAGCTCAGCATATTTATAATAGCTGATTTAAAGTCTTTTTCTAGTAAGTCAAACATCTTGACTGCCTCAGGAACAGTTTCTATTGAGTTTTTTCTCACCTGTGTATGGACCATACTCTCTTGTTTTTTTCTATATCTTGCAATATTTTTTGTTGTTGAAAACTAGATATTTCAGGTAAAATTATGTGACAGCTCTAGAAATCAGACTTATTCCTCCCTAGAGTTTATTGTGGTTGCTATTCATTGTTGCTGTTGTTCCTGTTGCTGTTTGTTGTGACTTTTCTGGACAAATTTGGTAATGTCTGTATTCTATGTCTATGCCACTGAATTATGCTTGGTTAGGTTAATGATCAGGTAATGATTGAACAGAAGTCCTTAATGTCTTAAACAAGTCCTTAAATGTCTTGAACAATAATTATTTCACCTTTTTCTGAGGGGCTCTGTGTTTGTGTATTGGGGCATGCTTTCAATATTTACACAGTTTTGGTTTAGCCCTTACTTCCTAATTGTGCAAGGTCTCAAGGTCAGCCCAAGATAAGAGAGTGAGGCATTTTTAATTCTTTCATGGGCATGCCCACAGCCCTGCACATGCACATAGCCTTCTAAATCCCCAATAAGGTGCCAGAGCTCGAAGCCTCCTATGGATAACTCATTCCCAGGTCTTCTTTTTAAGATTTTGGTCAGCGTCTTGTTTGCCCCAACTTGTATTTGTACCTTAGGCAGCTGGAGTATTAAACAGTTGCCTAGGGATAAAATTTTTCCTGTGGAGTGAGCTGAAGCTGGGAGATCAAGTATAATAATAACATCCTGTGAATGGGGTTTTTCCAAAGAACTGCCAGTCAGGTCAAAGAGTGAAAATGGTTTAGAGAAGAGACTTTGAGAAGCTCCAAATGCAGTCTACCTTCTCTGGTGGTTGCAAGCCTGTTGGTTCTCATAGCTAGCATGTTTGCGAGCTACTAGTTTTCAAGGCTATTGTAGAACTAGAAAGAAGGAGGTAGATGTTGGTTAAGTTATAATACCACAAAGTCTGATGTTCTTACCAGAATTTAGCAACTTTTCTATAATAAATGCTCTTTGAATTGTTGCAAGCATTTGGTTAGTTTCCAGAGTTTATTTTGACCATTTCCAGTGTTTTTGTTACTTTTATGGAAGGATGTATTAACTACAGTCCTCTCTGCCTTTCCCCTAAGCATGCACTTTTAACCACTGCCCTGTAGTTCTCTTTACTGAGCTAACTCAGAGTCATTCGTCAAGTTTTCTCTTAGAAATCGCTTCCTCCAGGATGCCTAGAAGAAACTTGGCTTACAGAAGAAACATCACATGGTCTTCCTAGGCACTACAGTAACATCCTGTATCCTGTTGCTCTTTGACAACAAATAAACAGGCAGTTACAATATGATGTAATGTCCCTCCATTGAGACTGTAACGTTCTTGAGAATAGGAACATTGTCTCTCTTAAAGTCAATCATATATAGCATAGGGATAAGGTAAACTGAATGCAAAGGCAGAAGTGTTCTATTCTGAATTGTTTAAAGTCAACAGGTAAAAGAAACAAAGGAAACCTGAAACTGGGAACAAATTGAACACACTTTCTAAAAAGAGTTCCCTCAAGAAAAACTCCCATTTCACTTATCCTTGTTACTAAATTAATTGCTGCTCTTAATCCTTTTCTAATCTATGCATAAGGTTCCCAACTGGCCCTAAGGCATTAGGTTTATTAGCATATGAGTCATTTTGAAGTATAATAAATATTCACAAAGTCCTTTCTCTCTCCTCTCCTGACAGTTATCACTACTATAAAGGAGTGTGTTTCCATAGACAAACACAACAAATTCATCTCTAATTCAATTTGTTGAAACAGGACTGCAGAAGCTGAAAAGGAGGAAAAATTTTAAAGATGCAGCAGGACTGTTTCATTCCATAGGCTTCTCTAAAAAAAAAAGGATCAAAGAGAAATTCAGGTAAAGCACTCCTACAAGAAGAGAAAATATTTCAGAACCTAGACTTCAGTATGACAGCCAATCTCCAATCTAATCTCTGGACTGGTCAGCTAAGTGAAATGTAATAATTGCTCTGTCACACAGCAGCATAGAAACCAACCTCCCAGTTTTGTGTTCTCTGCCTTAAGATGCTGGTGCTGTTGGCTGTTATTGAGAATGAGTTGAGAAATTTGGAAGAACTATTTGACAAAAGGAAATTGGGAACTATGAAGAGGAAAGGGGGAGAGATGACAGGGCTAGCTGGGGAGGATAGAAAATGATGGTTCAAGAGGGAAAGTTGGGAGTGATAATTGGTATATAAAGGTTATGCTGGAATACAGAAGCACCAGCTACATGTTGAAGAGAAGAAGAAATGTCTTGTCTGTGTTTTGGCAGAGCCTGCACAGTGCTTTTATAAATCAAAGTAAACCGAGCTACTTTGGATTGTTTAGATTGATGATGATCATGATGATGATGAAGGACATTGCTTCTCTATTTTTGTTTTATTTTGATATAGTTTTGTAAAATACCAGTGATTGAGAAGATAGTTTTATATAGCATTTAGTTAAAAGTGAGACCAATAGAGGCACCAGCTAAATAGAAAATAGTTTTGATAATTTAATATACTATAAACCACACAGCAGCTGAAAGCAGCATTTTCTTATTGTCAAGGCTAGGTTCCAAGTCAGGATGCTGTGTTAAATAGCTAGGTTATACTGACTTACTTGTAGAATATGTCTTGCCATGGCATGGCTCTGTGCTTATGCTTTTTTCTTTGTCTAGAATACCTTTCTCCAACCTTGAATACCTAACATTGCCAACACATTCCTCAGTACCAAGCCAAACACCTCATGCTCTATTTTTTCCCTTTCAAGTGTGGTGAGTATTCTTAAAGCTTCTGGACCTAGTCTGCCTGCCGGCTCTGTTACTTCAAAGCTGTGAGATCCTGGGCAAGTCATTTAAGGTCTCTATGCCTCAGTCTCATGATCTGTAAAAAGAGCATGATATTAGAATCTACTTCATAATATACCTGCACAGATTTTAAAATAATTATGTAAAGGCTTTAAACATTACTAAGCATCTACTAAAGTGTTCTGTGAGTGTGTGCTTTTCTTATCCTTTCCCCATAGTTCATTGATTCTTTCTACGTGTCTACTCTGTCCTTGTCATAAATGTCTGTTATAATCTTTATTGCAAGTAGTTACCAGAATATCTGTTTCCTTGGACTATACTGTGAACTTGAGGGCAGAAACCATAATTTATTTATCTTTGTGTCTCTAGCATTTAGCACAGTACCAGGCACAGAGCGTGTGTTCAAAATGTCTTTGATTACCCTTTCTCCCCCTTTAATGGCTCCACTTTCTCCTCCAGGTCCATACTTAACAAGAATTCCCCCAGGATATGTTTTTATCTACATGAATTCTCTGTGTTTTGACTGTCCAGTCTCTGCTGATGATCCTCCAATTTACTCACCAGTCACATATTCCCACCAGCACTCCAGCTGCTGGCTTTCTACTATTGCCAGAATCTCTCTCTTTGGAAATGCTGCCACCACCTCAAATAACCTCTGTTCCCAAACTCAACATTTTATCTATCTATCTTTCAAACTGCCTGTTTTCTTGCCAATATTATAATTGAATTACATAGGCAAAACTGCTTTCATCATGGTACATTATCTTGTGTTGGTTTTTATATTGTTGGAGTTCAAAATGCTAGAGATCAGATCTTTATGTTTCTGAATATCAAATTTGAACACAAATATACACAGTAAATTATAGATGATTATTCTACAGAATCCACGTGATAAAGAGAATAGTATTGCTTGAAAATATAATCACTCTCTATGTCTACCTCCTCTAATGTTCTTCAGTCTATCTTCATTCCTCTTCTTTATTTTATTTCTTATACAAAGCTTGTTTTAAAAGGTTGTAATCCGTATAGAATAACCCTCCTAGCCCTCTGGCCCCCTACCCCACCCTCCAAAATCAAAAACAAACTTAAGCAATTTGAAGTCAATTTAACATGTCAGGGTGCTTCCTATGATTTGTGTCTGTAGATATAGGTAAGAAGGTATGTTTTGTTCAGCAAAGATAGTTGGGGTAGGAGCACAGGAGTGGCAGTTTCAAAGATTACAGAGGAGGTAAAGGCCATTTCATAGTGGCTTAGTTAGGGTACACATTTTCTGGTTAGAGAAAATAGGAAAGCTGATGACGATCATGTATTGAAGATACTCTGATGCAGTTTCTCACAACTGCTTCCCTGAATATCATTTCTTAGGCTATTCAGAATGAGTAAAACTGATTTTCCAGATTCTGTTTCTACAACTGATAAACACAATTCAATACACTAAATAAAATAGGTCTAGTTATTAGTAAGAATGATGTGGAGTAGAGTTATTGCATCTAATTCTTAAAATCAGCAACAAAACAGCATTATTTGGAGTAAATAGAATCCCAGAAGGGCTTATGTGTTTCTTATATTTCCTGCGTGTACAGTTCTCTGGGGGGCCACAAGGCATTCTAAGATTGCAATTTTAGCCATCAAAATTAGCATGAAAGATAGTAAGAAAACTTCCAGAGATGACATACAAGGTGGCGTTATTCAAATCAGCAGATAAGATTTATACCTCTTCTTAAAACTCCAGGATGAGAAGAGAGAGTATTAAGTGCATCAGCCTTTCAGGAGATAGATGAAGCCTGGGAGAAGAGTTCATGGAAAGTAGAATTAAGTATTGAAAATCAACCAAAGTGAAACTTGGATGAAAGAGAAACCTTTAACAAACCAATCAAGTAGAATAGAAAATGTGTGGAAGTAGTTCATTTTTAAAGCCTTTAAGCATAAGAATCTAGTGCTGATGTAAAAATATCTAGATACTTCATGTGTCTAGAAATGCATGCTGAGTATGTTAATGAACCTTATTAAATATGCCCAGTTTCTCAGCATCAAGGAGGGTCCAGTATACCCAGACAAAGTATTGCTGATGCTGGTGTGACTAAGAGAGCAATGGGGTCCAGTTGGCTCCAAATAGCAGTTCCCTCCCCACACTCCTCTTCATTCCTTTCCACTTTCCCGATTCTCCACATTAAACTAATCCTTTCTCTTTTCTCTTTTGCATATTAAACTAATCCCAGTAAGTAACTTGTAGAGGGATTTGGAGAGACGCTTTCCTCTGGCCTGAATGGACCTACTGCAGAACACAGGTTGTGGGTTCAAGAGAGGTCAGAAAACAATACCTGCCCATATGCTACAGCCGTCACAATTTCACCAAGCCGTTTGTGTGTGTGTGTGTAACTGCACACATCTAGGGACCGAAATATTTGTGGTGCATGTGTCTCATTCTCTCATCATCTTATGTTTTCTATTTTAGAAGCAACAAGAAAACAAAATTCATAAGAGAAAATCTCTCTCTGTGAATAACATTCAGCTCATGCAGGCATAGCACTTTTTCATGTACTATTATGTGCTTTGTACCGATACAGTTTTCATATCTGTTGTGATGCCCTTGGGCACCCCAGGTGCTTTCTTCTCCTGTTTGTTGTTACGAGGGATAATTCAGAAACATGCTCAACTATGGAAATCCATTTGGTGCACATATACACATATCCTGTGGTATGTATAGTATACACTTTACATATATACACCTAATATGTTTAAATGTTGACTGGGAATTATTATGTTTTTTACAGTACAAAGTTATTTGACATGTATGCATTTTCCTCCAATTACAAAAAATAATTGTTTCAGAGCATGTTCATTATTTGAGACTACCTTGGTGTTTCACAAATAATATTGAGACTTTAGGGTGTTTTTTCCCTAAAGTGTTGTTAATTTGTTTAATAATATGAGAAAAAAAAGCTGTATTGACTTTTAGCAAACATTTGCAATCAAAAGCACTTGTGCTCCCTTTCCAATCACTAGAGAGATTAAAGTCATAACCATCTTACAGGACTGCATTTTTGACAGACTCTTTCATAGAAGGGATAGAACTGATAATGCAGGTGGTAAGAAATTATTCCCCTGAATGCTGGTAAGGTTATGAAGGCTACATTTTTCAAAGAGCTAGTTTTGGTGGATAGATTTCAATTGTGCTTGCGATACAGAGTTCTCCTACACTGGAGATTAAAGACTCCTTTATCAGCAGTGACTTAGAGATCTGAAATGAAATATAAATCCAATTAATTTCAGCTTCCTGTGTCAGTATTGCTCTTTTCTCCTTTCATAAGGAAACTGGACATTTGGATTCTATAGAGTTTTATGGAAAGCTTCCATGGTGATGCACTTATCTTGATAAAACAAAGACCTTGACTGGATCTTTAGTTGGATCAGATGTGACTGAAGATTTGAGGATTTGAAGCATCTTCTGTCAGGCTGAAAATAACACTCTTTTCCACTTGTGAAGTGACGCCTGGACTAGCAGAATTTTTCAGTCGTATCTAATTCTGTTGTCCAATACTGATTGTTTATTTCCACATATTGAGAGGAATCTATTAAGTGCTGGAACTTTTCAGAGAAAAATTTCTTTTGTTGTCCTTTCTTTCCCCTTAAGGGTACTTTAATAGTTTGCTGTTGAAAATGATGATGATTATGATTCTTGGTTTTTGTGATGGTGAAATATTAACAATAATTTTAAGAATATCATTCCCCTGAGCATATAAGGAATAGCTCCTTCTATGAGAATAAGAAGAAGTAGGAATAGTTTGTAATCTGAGCCAGAAAAGAATTGATCATTCCTTGAACTTGTGTTAATCATTTCTTCTTTGTAACTTTGCCAAGAATGAAGAAGAACCCTTTAGAAACCAAAATGCAATGGAAGGAATAATAGGTGATACTTTGGGTAAGGATGAGTTATAGCTATGAAGCACTGATGGTCTCTGGGGACTTAGGATCAGATACTTGGGACCTAGAATATTGTATGATGTTGATAATCAGTTGTGTCCTTGTTCACATTTGTTACCACTTATGCTTAGTCTAAACTTTCCAAAAGGCTTACATTTAGAGGTAAGGTAAAACATACAGAGGATTATCCCAATGGTAGTGTCACTCAAGCTTGCAGTATGATGTGTTCTTGTAAATGGGAAAAAACAAAAGATGGAGTCAAAGGTAACTCACTGGAAAGTACATATATCTAAAGTAGTATTTTCATGTTATTACTCTCAGTCCCCTTACTCTCTGTTATTTTTTCCAATATCATATTTACTTTCTGTTTATTTGTATTCTGTCTCTCCAACCAAAAAAGTCAGCTCCATGAACTCCAGTGCCTGGAGTAACACCTGACATATCGTTGGCATTCAAAAACTATTTGAGTGTGAAAGGGATTAGAATGTGACACTCTAAAATATGTCACTTTGGCAAAAGGATTATTTTGAGCTGAAGGCAACTGAGAAGCAGCAGACACATGAAGAACTCTCTGCCCTCCCCCCATCTAACAAAAATAAGGGCATACATTGCCTTTGAAAAAATGTCCCCCTCTCCCACACAAGGAAGAGGATAACAATTCTTAATACCATAGGTGGAGATGGCACTGGGATGGATCTGCATAAAGAAACCTTACTAAATAACACTTATCTACCATTACTCTCCACCATATATTTACCTTCCCACATTTTACCATCCCTAGAAGCCCAAACTCCCTTTTCTATGTCTAGTCACCTCTCCACATTTATCATCCTTTGTTAAAATGGTATATAAGCTCCTAAATCCAATGGTTTCTATGGATTTTTTTTCCTTTTTTTCTTGGAAGCCCCTTTGCGTATAAAATAAAATTTGTATGCCTTTTTTCCCCTGTTAATCTATCTTTTGTAATTTAAATTTTCAAGTCCCAGCTGTGAACCTAAGAGAGTAGAAGAAAAGATTTTCCTCCCCTAAAGTTCAATGAATAATTACCCAGATCCCCAAGGTTGTTTTTTTCTATGCCACAGCCTATATGAACTACCATTACCAATGTTAATCACTGGGGAATTACAAATGATAGGAGTGTTTTACTTCCTTATCATTTGGAAAGAAGAAGGTGTTATCAAAATCTGATTACCTCTTGGGGTGTATCTCACACATGGATGCTGTCTGTCTAATATGGGAAGAGTTGGCATAGAAGAATAGAAGTAGAAAAATAGGGTATTAGCTATCATTTGAACACTTTGTAAGTGCCAGATCCTTCAAGTACTTTTTGAGTTTTATCTTATTTCATCTTCTATGAGCTAGATAGTATTACTAGTCCGGTTTTACAGGTGAGGAAACAGGCACAAAATGCTAAATAACTTGCCCCAAATCCAAGATTAGAGTCTGAATTTGAATCTAGAAAGCCTAATCACAATACATATATACTTGCCCACCACACTCTGCTACATACTGTGTGGCAACACTTAGCTATAATAATGTGATGGAGGCAAAAATTATGTTTAAAAAGGGAGTCAGGGAAGATGTCATTTTCTGAAATCATAAACAAGTTAAAGTCCATAAGGGCACGAGGAAAGAGCAAACCTTAGCCCTCTGCATTTCAGTAAAGAGTGAGGCCAGGTGATAGCAAGTAGATAGAAAACAAACCTAGTTAAGAATTGCTCTCTAAATCTTTTTAGTACATAGTAACGATTCTTTTATATCATATATATTTTCGCAATGTTTGGATATAACAATGCATTATGTTTTATAGGTAGCCTAAGGGAGAAAGATCTAGATGACAAAATAAATCGCAAACAAAATAGAGAAAGATGGATCAAGCCCTACGAGTGAAGAAAAATAGGTGAACAGGTCCATGATGAATAACTGGCCTATAGAAGTTTCCATAGGAAACTGAATAGCAATGAAGAGGAAGGCCATAAAGCTGCCCAGAGAAGCAGTTATCAGAGGACTTTTAGGCTTTGCTGACATGAAAATCAGAATTTTTAACAGAGCAAACACACATTAATTAAGCTCAACTTAATATTTTATAGCAATTTGACATTAAGAAAAAGAACTGCCAAGTGGGACAGGGCTTTGCTTCTCTCACCATTTCATTCTCTCCTCATAGGCATGCTATGTGGAATACATAAAATCTTATCCAAATTTTAATTGTTGAATCTGAACTTAGGATAAGGAGAATTTATTAGACTTCTATTTAATTGCACTCCTGTAATATGGATGTATTTGCCACAGGGACAAAATAATTTTTCTTTGGGCTAGGGCACTCTGAATACTGCTTGTTTGGGATTATCTTTGCTTGTCTTAGTGATGTTTTTGTTTGTATTTTACTGGTCAACGCTCCTAATTCTTTTTCTTTTTTTTTTTTGGTTCACTTAAAGTCAATTACATTTTAAAGAGATTTAAATAACAAGAAAGCAATCTTATCTATTTGCCCTCTCTAGTTACCATTTCCAGTGCTCTTTGTTTTGTGCAGATGTATTTTCCATCTGATATCTGTTTCCTTCTGCCCTAAGAACTTTCTTTAATATTTCTTGTGTTACTCATCTGTTGATGATGAATTATTTAATCATTTTGTTCCTCAAAAAGTCTTTATTTTACCTTTTCTATTAAAAGATATTTCCATTGAGCTATAGAAGTACAGGCTAATTTTTTTTTCTTTTAGTACTTGCTTGCATTGTTTCCAATGAGAAATCGGCTGTAATCCTACTCTCTGCTGCTCTATACAATTTGATTTGCTATGCCTTGGTGTTGCCTCCCCTGTTTCTTTTTATTAATTTATTTTTCTACTATGGTAAGAACACTTAACATACCCTCTTAACAAATTTTTAAGTGCACAATATGGTACTGTTAACTATTTTTTTGGATGTGCTGCTAATTGCAGTCAAGTCCCTGTCAAGGCTTGCAAGTCTGGGAATCATTTTCTTTCTTTCAGTTGCCTGAACAATTTTCTAATCTCATTGTTTGTATGTTTAAAACTTCAGTCTCAGAAGGCATTCATGTTTCCCTTGTTTCCATATTTCCCTTGGTTGAGAGATACCTCAGTATAACTCTAGCCATGTATGAAATTCTCATGTCGCTTGTTCTCTAGTTCATTTAGCTCTAGCAATGGCCTTCTTTTACTTGAAGACATTGAGCTCTCTCCCATCTCAGCTTTCATACATGTTGTTGCCTTTTCCTGGAAAGCTCTTCTTCCTATTCATTAAGAAACTAATTCCTGCTCATTGCTAAGGATACATCTTAAAAATAACTTCTTTGAGGAGCAATTCCTAGACTAGATTAAGATCCTTCCTTTAATTTTTTTTCTCCTATAGCATGCTGATTGCATAGAATATCAAGATGTATAATTATATATTTATGCAAGTTTTGTTTATTATCTATTTTCCCCACTTAATGGTGTAATATCAAATACAAATTAAGTGATTTAAATTCTCCCTATTGAAAATAAGGGAAGAGACTCCCCTCCCCCTTTTTCAAAATTTCTTTCCCTGTCTTTTTCAAATGTGTGTAAATCTTTTTAATGACTAAATAAGCCTCTTGTGAGTCTCACAACTCAGGAATATTTCCTCAAGGACCTGAGAGTCATCTCTTTGAAAGGTAATCATCAAAGAATATAACGTCCTATATCCCAGTTTCCTAGGAGGATATAGGCCTAAATTCAGCTGGCAAGTGACTCCAAAGGGCAAAACCTACCTTCAGTTATAAAAACAGCAGAAAATTAGCAACTTTATCTTGAGAACATGAATTTAATGTGTTGTATCCATTTAGCTATATAAACAAGTAATGTTTCTTTCTGTTGTTGCAATCTCTTTAGCGGATTGCCTGTGATGTGCATTGCATTCTGATTTATTGCTTGTTCAATAATACAGTTGTTTCTTTGCTACCTTTGTGAGGAGGTTTTCTGAGTTGGGAGGAGATTTTGTTTATAATTATATTTCCCCCAAAATGGTGAGCTCCATGAGAACAGGGACCAGATCTGTTTTGTTTATGACTGTATTCTCAGTGCATACACAGTGACTGGTCCAGAATATAAGTCAAATAATTGTTCAATGAAAGAATGAATGAAGAATCTAGCAGGAGACTCCATTTCTCCATTCACTTTTCTTGCAGGGCCATCATGAGGACCAAATGCAGTCATACCAACCTAGTTGGTAGCTTTAGTTCCATCAGTATTTTGTAGTGTGATCAAGGACATGTTGCTTAAATTCTCTGAGCTTGAATTTCCTTATCTATAGAACAGGGATAATAATAGCACCTATGTCTGAAAACCATTGTGGGCATAAATTGATAGAATGCATTTAAAATACGCAACATGGTGCCTTTACATAGAAGCAATAAATTCAGCTGATAATAGTTCATTACAATCATTTACCCCAAACAAACATCTTCTTTGGGACCCAAAGATCACAACAATAAGGAAGCTGTAGATTGGAAATGGTATGAAAAATTGCCTGTGGCATCATATCAGAAAATTCTGTAATTCTACCACCTCTGTCCTCAGGCTTATATGAATTTTTTCATTAGGCTGAAACTATGGGACTGAAGCTCTTACCACAACCCTTCTCCCTACCTTTCCTCAGTGATCCATAACCCATACCTCATTCAGCCAGGAATTCAAAGTGTGAGATACGTCAGAGTGCCTGTTAGCCACAGGAAAGCAAACTATGAACTTTCATTCTTAAGAGTCTGGCCTTTTCCATTTTCTCTCATGATCAGTCAGTAGCTTCTCTCTGTGGATAACTCTCTACCTTCCTGTCCCAACCCAGTTATGAGAGACCTCTTCTCCTTATGCTTTCAAGTGGATGAATCCAATAGGATTATTTATGGATTTGCAGTCTTTTAAAACTTGCTTTAACAGACCTAGTATAAATCATGCTATGATGTCACCCTCCCTCCCCACATCTCACATCCCCATACCCCACTCTGAACATCCTTAAGTATATACATGGTCAGAAAAAACCATCAACAGCCATGGTTTTAAATACTTTAGAAAATAAGGCTACAGAGTAGGGTGTGTATGTGTGTGTGTTTGTATGCGCAGAGTGAAAGAGAGAGAGAAAAAAAGAGTTATTCATGAAAGTTCACTGAGCTAAGATTAAGAAAGTGGCTTTCTCTGCTGGGATTACCAGTGTGTCATTATGTGAACTCAGGCTAATGATTTAATTTCTTAATTCATCTATTCCTCATTATTAAAATTGTAACTGACAATGCCTTTCTGCAAACTAGTTGGCTGCACCTACTACAGCACTAGGCACAAATACATCACACATTAATACCTGTAGATTAATGGACTGATCTATGAGGAAGTCATACATGGAAATGATGAGGGCATTTTAAATCCCTAGGATAAAAGCTTCCTTTGCATTTAATGTGATATACCATACATCATAGTACTGTCCTTAGAATTCAAGATTTTCAGCATTTTAGTAATGAAACCTCTAAGAATGGCAGTCATGTTCTTTTCAACATTTTAGTATGTCCGTTTAATATGGAAGCACTCTACTCAGAAGTCAGCTTAGGAAACCTGTGCGAAGAAAATGGGATGCTGAGATGCTTTTATGCTCAGCTGTAGGAACATATCTCACAGTGAGATAAAGTAATAACAGTGATTTCCTTGTGTGACTCATAAGCTGATACTGGTGACAGTTGCCAGAAAGAGTTCTACACATTGCTAGAATAACTACATAGCTTCTGTAACCGTATTTGCTGAACGCCAAATCACAATACATGATTTGATCAAGGACTTTTCCTGATTTATAAATATCTGTGAAAAGTCATACAAAATTATTCAGATTAATATTGCATTCTATCGTTCATGAATTACCTTTATTGAGAATAATAAAATTACAGGACATCTAGATTGTTTGTCCTGGACAATTTGGAACCAATTGTTATCATGTGTACAGCCAAGATGATTACTTTGACGAGGACAAAATTCACTGAAATCTAACAATGCTTGTATGTTTATTTAAACACTAATCTTGCTGTTTTATAGTCATGCCTTGTATTTGTGTAAGAAGCCCTAAAAGAAAAGTAAAACAAAATGACTGAATATGTTGTCTTTCTTTCCTAGAGTTAATTGATTGTCACAGCAGGTAATAATTCATTGTTCCTCTGTGTTAGGAAAAGGTAGTTATTAATAGACTACAGTGTAGTTGTTATTCAACCACACCTCTATACATCAGACAAAATGGCTTGGTGTACATCTATCATCTGGCATAATAGTGATCTTTGTCACTGAACTTTCACAAAGGATCAATTCAATTTTTTTTCAGGAAATATAGATATCCTGATTTCCCTTTGACATTTACATAGCTATAGAAGACCATTATCCCTGTGACAATACCTCTTTTTTAACTACCACTATCTTTAAAGAAAATAAAACATCCATAGCCCTTTTAACTTCCTTATTTAGAAGTCACAATTTAGCTTTTCTCTTTTTAGCTTCAGCATATTAGATATTTTTTTTTCCTCTAAAGTGTTCTAACTTTTCCATATGCCCTTGTGGTCCCCATGTGAACTACTAGATTTCTTATTTTCAACAAGTTGAAGTCACTGCTGCTGATCATGCTTGTTTCTTTCTTTGACTATTTACCAACCTCAAGCCTGAGGAAGGTAGAGCAGAGATGGCTGACAATTCACAGGCCAGAAGAAACCATCTGGGCCTGCTTCTACATCCTTATGCTTGGCAAATTCATAGGCCCCTCAGGACTATCCAGCCATTGAATTAGCCAATGTTTGGGAGTTTCCCCAGATTCAACTTGAATAAGGGGCAACTTTTCACAAACAAATTTACAGCACCAGCAGGCTGATGAAAGATGTTATCCTCTCTAGTCTTCTTAACATTAAAGAGATTTAGTTTATATCCAAATGATGAATGTCTTAGAAAATAGATGGCTGTGGGTAGGGGAGTGAGCAAATCAAATCATTATTTGATTCTTTGTTATTACTTTCAGCCAAAATAGAATTGAGGGCCCTAGAAGTATTATTAGAAGAATGAAATAGGAAACATATCTTATTAGCATACAAACTTAATTTTATTCTGATATCACAACATTACCAATCAAATTTAAACACAGTTCTCACCTAGTGAGTAGAAATGAATGTTAATTTTTTCTTGCAAATCTCTCTTCTCTAACACTGGAAAAAATCCAAGAGGGACTCTTTTCAGTTCTTTTTGCTAAATCATTCTGTCCTATTCTAATGCTGCCCCTCAAAGAGCATTGCAAAGAACCTCTTCAAAGGAGAGGAGAGCAGAAGTGGGCACACTTGAGACTGTGTTGCCATGTTAGCTCAAAATCATTTGAAAATGAAAACTAAACAAAAAATCAAGATAGGATTAGTGTGTTGGTAGTCATTAGGAGGCTACAAATGCTCAGTTTCTACCTTCACAAAATCCACTACCTCCATCAGTTTTTTGTTCAAAATGTATTGTTCCAGCATTAAAATAATCCAATGTAAGTGATAGTTTGTTCCCACCCCCCTGGAGCCTAATTTCCTGTGGTTGCTTCCTTGTTTGCAAGAAGCCAGGACTAATTGATAGGTGTAAGACTGAATAGAAAAAGACTGTTTATAAGTAGAATTGATTGCTATATAAATACCATTCTTCTACTAAATAATGTACTCAAATAGTACTAAGTATTTGATATAAAATATTCTCAGGTTACTTAATGTTTTTAATCCTGAGGCTGTGTACATGAGAATCCAAAAATGTTTTGCAAGGTCAAATAATTTTGTAGCCTTCTCTAGACACATCCAGAGTGTTCCAAATTAATGGATGGATGACAATGTGGTGTCATCGAAAGAACATGGGCTTTTGACTCAGACAGATGGCCTTTGGCAAGCTATTTAACTTCTCTGAGTTTTAGTTTCTTTCGGTGAAAAATATATATCACTACTATTTCAAAGAGTTGCAGAGATGATTAAAGTAGAAAGTTTTTACAAGATATCCAGCACAATGCTTGGCACACACTAGGTGTTCAAGAAAAGGTATTCTTGAACGTTTAAAATCTAACTTCCAGAACATTTAAAAAGGCACTTTAAAAAATGACAATTCTTATTGTCTACGTGTTTTCAGGTTATAAACTGTGTTTGATAGTAATAATAACCCTGTTGGATAGGAAGTGTAATTATTGTATTCTCATTTTACAAATGAAAAATCTGAGAACCTAATATGTATGGAACTTACTCTAAGTAATTCAGTTAGCAAGTGGCACAGTCAGAGCTAAAATGTGGTTCTTTTTTCCCAGTTTACTGCTGCCTCAATGGTGTACAATAGCCATGAGTTTGGAGGAATTTAAATACAAATGTAAAAGGGAAAAAATGTTACTTGCTATAAATAAATTTTTATTTATGATCACCCTGCAACTTCTAAGGAGAGTTGATCCTAAGGTCAGCCCTTTGTTAACAGAGTTATGCTATAATTGTGAAGTTAAAAGAATAAGAAAGAGCTAAATTGCTCTGCCTAAGAAAAGGGAAAATTTGTTGGGAAAACTGGACAGCTACATGCAAAAGAATCAAACTAGACTTCTTTCTCACACTATATACAAAAATAAATTAAAAATAGATTAAAGACTTAAATGCAAGACCTAAAACCATAAAATGCCTAGAAGAAAATATAAGGGAAAAAACTCCTTGACATTGGTCTTGGCAATGATTTTACGGATATGACACCCAAAGCACAAGGGACAAAAGCAGAAATAAACAAGTAGGTCTACAACAAATTAAACAGTTTTTGCACCATGAAGGAAACTACCAACAAAATGAAAAGGCAGCCTACTGAATGGGAGAATGTGTTTTCAAACAATAAATCTGATAAGGGGTTAATGTCCAAAATATGCAAAACTTCAGACAATTCAACATCAACAAAACAAACGACCGGATTAAAAAATGGGCATGGGACCTGAATAGACATTTTTCCAAAGAAGACATACAGATGGCCAACAGACACATGAAGAGATGGTCAAAATCTCTAATCATCAGGGAAATGCAAATTAAAACCACGTTGAGATACCACCTCACAGCCATCAGAATGGCTGCTCTCAAAAAGACAAGAAAAAACAAGTGTTGATGAGAATGTGGAGAAAATGGGACCCTCACACACTGTTAGTGGGATTGTAAATCAGTGCAGCCACAATGGAAAACAGTATGGAGGTTCCTCAAAAAATTAAAAATAGGACTACCATATGATCCAGCAGTTCCACTTCTGGGTATTTACCCAAAGAAAACAAAAACACTAATTTGAAAAGATATGCACACCAGTGCTCATTGCATCATTATTTACAATTGGAAAGATATGGAAGCAACCTAAGTGTCCATTGATAAATGAATGGATGAAGAAGATGTGGCATGTATGTATGTATGTGTATACGGAGAATATTACTCAGCCATTAAAAAATGAAATCATGCCATTTTCAACAACATGGATGGATCTGGAGGATGTTATGCTAAGTGAAATAAGTCAGAGAAATACAAATACCGTATGATCTCACATATATGTGGAATCTAAAAAACAAAACAAACTCGTAGGTAGAGAACAAATGAGTGGTTGCCAGAGGGAAGGGAACTGGGGTGGGGAAAAAGGTGAAGGGGATTAAGAGGTACAAATCTCTAGTTACAAAGTAAATAATCCATGGGGGTGTAATGTATAGCATAAGGCATATGGTCAATAATATTGCAGCAACTTTGTATGGGGACAGATGGTTTCTAGACTTATCATGGTGATCATTTCATAATGTAGTCAAATGTCAAATCACTATGTAGTACACCTGAAACTAATATATTATTCTAGGTCAACTATATTCCTTTTTTGTTTGTTTTTCTTTTATTTTTTATACAATTTTTAAAGGTTACTTTCCATTTACAGTTATTATAAAATTTTGGCTATAGTCTCCATGTTGCACAATACATCCTTGAGCCTATCTTATACCCAATAGTTTGTATCTCCCACTTCTCCACCCCTATAATGCCCCTACCCCACCTCCCCACTGGTAACCACTAGTTTGTTCTCTATATCTGTGAGTCTGCTTCATTTTTGTCATATTCACTAGTTTGTTGTATTTTAGATTGCACATATAACTGATATCATACAGTATTTGTCTTTCTCTGACTTTGACAGAGAATAATGCCCTTTGCATAATGCCCTCCAAGTTGATCTGTGTTGCTGAAAATGGCAAAATTTTGTTCTTTCTTATGGCTGAGTAGTATTCCATTGTATATATATACCACATCTTCTGTGTCCATTCATCTGTTGATGTACACTTAGGTTGCTTCCATATCTTGGCAATTGTAAATAATGCTACTATGAACATTGGGGTGCATGTATCTTTTCAAATTAGTGTTTTTGGTGTGTTTTTTTTTGATATATACCTAGGGTAGAATTGCTGGGCAACTATACACCAATAAAATGGATAAACTGGAAGAGTGGACAAATTCTTACAAAGGTACAATCTCCCAACACTGAACCAGGAAGAAATAGAAAATATGAAGAGACAAATTACCAGTAATAAAGTTGAATTGGTAATTAAACTCCCAACTAACAAACATCAAGGACCATGTGGCTTCACAGGTGAATACTACCAAACATTTAGAGAAGAGTTAACACCTATCCTTCTCAATCTATTCCAAAAAATTGCAGAGGAAGGGACACTTCCAAACTTATTCTATGAGCATCAGCATTACCCTGATACCAAAACCAGACAAAGGTCTCACAAAGAAAGAAAATTACAGACCAATATCACTCATGAATATAGATGCAAAAATCCTCAACAAAGTACTAGCAAACCGAATCCAACAATACATTAAAAGGATCATACACCATGATAAAGTGAGATTTATCCAGAGATGCAAGAATTTTTCAATATCCACAAATCAATCAGTGTGATACACCACATTAACAAACTGAACAATAAAAACCGTGTGATCATCTCAATAGATGCAGAAAAAACTTTTGATAAAATTCCACATCCATGATAAAAACTCTCCAGAAAGTGAGCATAGAGGGAACACACCTCAACATAATAAAGGCCATGTACATTAACCGTATTTTAATTAAAAAAAAAAAAAGAAGGAAAAGGGAGAACTGTTGGGAGTTAGTTGTGCTTGATTTGGGAGACCAAAGCCAGGCGGGCAGACCAGCTGAACTACGGGTCTGAGGGATAAGGGTGCCAGTGTTGAAGGAGAACTTTGGAGGAACGACAGAGATACCTCATGGATGCTTTCTTATAATTTTGCTTTTGAGGTGTGATGTAACTCTAACCTCTGCCCCCCTAACAAATGATCAGCAAACTAGCAATTTCTTAATACTGCTAATAGGAAGATTCTGTCAGGATATAGAAACTGAAAAGATGTATTCTAGGGTTAGTTGGAATTTTTTCTATCCTTACCTGGCACTAGTAATATCTGGGTTACAAAAGAATAAATAACCATCTTTTAACCTTTACAGACAATTAAGGGTGCTTTTTTAAAGGTCTTTGTATGTTCTATAGCAGATGCCATCAATTCCAATATGGCCAAACCTGTGATATAAGGAGTGAGGCAGACTGAGTGGAGGGTGCATGCCTTTTCTAAAGAGGACTGCCTCAACTCAGACCTGACGGATGGCTATGGTGCAGTCAAGAATATTTCCATATCTTCAGATTTTTTTCATAAAAAAGCAAAATAAAAACAACTGGTGATCTAAATATTATGTGTACTTTTGTGAATTTAAAATCTACCATATTTTTAAAACAAAAGGAAATAAACTAGCAAACATAAAATACAGTGCTGGCCAAACAAAACAATCTGCAAGCTGGATCTGCCTCTGGACCACCTGTTTATGACTTCTGCCAATATTCCCATTCTTTCACATGCTCCAAATTAAAATTGAGAAGCACTGGTATATATACAGCCTAAACACTTCAGACTAGTGTTTTATTAAGTAATTCTATGACCTTGAGTGAATACCTCTCCTCTTTGCACTTTAATTTTCATGTGGAAAGTAGGAAAAAATCATTGTCCTTACTTCATAGGATTGTTTTAAGGATTAAATATATTAATGCATTGTTTTCTTCATTCACTTCCCATCCTTTTTCTAAAATCACTCAGTCTATATTTGCCTTTAGTTAATCTCTAACCAGTAATGTCATTGCTCACCAACAGTGGTGTTTCTCAAGAAGGAAGTCTTCTCTTTATGCCCTTTTATTTTAATCCCTAGCCATAGTCAATAACCAAGTCATGTTTTTGACCACTACCATGTTTCTCCAAATTCTGCTAAAGACACAGGTAAATTTCTAACTGAACTCCAGTAGGATGTTATTTGTCAGTGTTCCTACTACATAATGCTGGGGAAGTGAGCTTTTTGCAGGCACTGCTTTAGTCCTGAAAACTCTATACTTGCTCTTCATCTACTACTTAAGATTAAGACAATTTTCTTGTTTTCATTTTTTTTCAGTTAAAAAAATGCTTATAAAATTTCAAATAATACAAGAAACTAAAACATTTTTTTAAACCAGTGAAATACTGCCAACCAGATATAACTACCACATTTTACATGCTGTTTCACAATCTGCTTTATTCATGCATCATTGTGTTATGGACATTTTTTCTAGTCAATGAATTTTACTCACAAATAAAACAGCATACTCAAGAATGAGTATTCATTTCAATATGCTCTCACCAATGCTGGATATTTCAATTTTTTGTTTTATTCTTTCATCTTTGCGAGGCTCATAAAGGACAAATGATATCTCCTTGCTGGTTTTTTGTTTGTTTTATTATATTTTTTGTTTTTATTTGTCTTCTGCATTTCCCTAATTGTTTGGTCAAAGATATTTTTATATACTTATTGACAAATTTTTGTGTTTGTTATGAATTTTCTGTTCTTGCTTTTCACAAGTATTTCTATCAGAATATTCATTTTTCTGTATTTATAAGAACTTTTTATATAATCCACTGTTTTACATAAATATTGCAAATATTTATCCAAGTATTCCTCCTTTGTAAATTGCCTACCAGTTTCTATGAAACAAGTTGCTGAGGAACAGTGCTGCGATAAGTAAAACCATCATGTAGCCTTCACTATGTGCCAGGAACTGTTTTAAGTTAATTACCTGGATTGTCTCGTGTAATCCTGTCTATAAGCCTACTATTATTATTCCTATTTTCCCATGAGTGAAATGAAATACAAAGGAGGTATATGACTTGACCAAGTTTCTACAACCAGTGGCTCTGCTGGTATTTGAGACAGAGTAGTCCGGCTACACTCCATGCTCTTAATCACTGTCAAAGATAAACAAAGCCAGACACTAGGTAAAGAGGTAAGGACAGGTTTTATTCAGTAACACTATTACAGTAGGGAAAAAAACTTCAGCATGAACTGAATCCAACTTTGATTTATGCAAAAGTGACTGGGCATTTTAAAGGGATAACGAGGGAATGGGGAGGAAGTATAGTGGGAGCTTGAGTAGAGTCAAGGAAGTGGAAATTTACAGAAAGTGGGAAAGTGGATTGGTTAATGTAATTATGTCATCTTGGTTTGTTAATTGGCACTTATCAAAGTTAGGCTCCTACACTCTCACAGAGATCAGGAGATAGGAGCCCTATCTTCAGGTGTTGGCTGGAACAAACAATAAATTCTTTTGGCAGCCTTGAGCTTTCCCAAGCAGGAACTTAAGGGGGCTGGAGTCATCATCCTAGAGATGCAGCCTTGAGGTGTTAGCAACTATGGTAGTGTTTTTCGAACTCTTTTAATGGGTGGAAGCTGTGAAAAACATCATTTGTGCAGTTTTTGTACACTAGGTCGAGGCCAAGTTAATAAGAAGGCTCAGAGGAGCCTGACTAGAGTTTAGCCAGGGAGAGAATCTTTCTCACTACTAGTCATTGTGGTAAACCATACATAGCTAAGTTTAAGTATACAGTTCAGTGCAGTAGGTACATTCACATTGTTGGCAACCCTCACCACTACCCATATCTAGAACATTTTCATCATCCCAAACTGAAACTCTGTACCTATAAAGCAATAATTCATCATTTCTTCCTCCTCTCAGTACCTGATACCCTCTATTCTATTTTCTTTCTCTATAAATTAGACTATTCTAGGTACCTTTATTACTAGAGTCATATTTGTCCTTTTGTGTCTGGCTTATTTTACTTAGCATAAGGTCTTCAAGGTTCAGTCATATCGTAGCATGTGTCAGAATTTTGGTCCTTTTCCAAGCTAATATTATTCCCTTTTATGTATATACCACCTTTTATTTATTCATTCATTCACCAATGGGCACTTGGGGTGCTTCCACCTTTTGGCTGTTACAAATAATGCTGCTATAAATATGAGCGTATAATATGTTTGAGTGCCTGTTTTCAATTTTTTGGAGTATATACCCAGAAGTGGAATTGCTGGATCATATAGTATTTCTTTTTTTTTAATTTGAAGTATAATTTATTTACAGTGTTGTGTTAGTTTCAGGTGTAGAGCACAGTGATTCAATTATATATATAGACATATGCATATATATATTCTTTTTCAGATTCTATTCCCTTATAGGTTATTATAAAATATTGGACATAGTTCCCTGTGCTATAAAGTATGTCCTTGTTGGTTATCTATTTTATATACAGTAGTGTGTATGTTGATCCCAAATTCCTAATTTATCCCTCCCCCCTTTCCCCTTTGGTAACCATAAGTTTGTTTTCTACGTCTGTGGGTCTATTTCTGTTTTGTAAATAAGTTCATTTGCATCTTTTTTTTATTTTTAGATTCCACATATAAGCAATATCATATGATATTTGTCTTTCTCTGTCTGGCTTACTTCACGTAGTATGATAATTTCTAGGCCATCCATGTTGCTGCAAATGGCATTATTTCATTCTTTTTTTAATGTCTGAGTAATATTTCATTGTATACATATACCACATTTTCTTTATCCATTCATCTGTTGATGGACATTTTAGGTTGCTTCCATGTCTTGGCTATTGTAAATAGAGCTGCAATGAACATTTTGGTACATGACTCTTTTTGAATTATGGTTTTCTCAGGGTATATGCCCAGTAGTGGGATTGCTGGGTCATATGGTAGTTCTATTTTTAGTTTTTTAAGGAACCTCCATACTGTTCTCCATAGTGGTTGCATCAATTTACATTCCCACCAACAGTGCAAGAGGGTTCCCTTTTCTCCACACCCTCTCCAGCATTTGTTGTTTGTAGATTTTCTTATGATGCCCATTCTAACTGGTGTTTTTGGATGGAATGTCCTATATATATCAATTAAATCTATCTGGTCTATTGTGTCATTTAAAGCTTCTGTTTCCTTATTTATTTTCATTTTGGATGATCTGTCCATTGGTGTAAGTGAGGTGTTAAAGTCCCCCACTATGATTGTGTTACTGTCAATTTCCTCTTTTATAGCTGTTAGCAGTTGCCTTATGTATTGAGGTGCTCCTATGTTGGGTGCATATATATTTATAATTGTTATATCTTCTTCTTGGATTGATCCCTTGATCATTATGTAGTGTCCTTCCTTGTCTCTTGTAACATTCTTTATTTTAAAATCTATTTTATCTGATATGAGTATTGGTACTCCAGCTTTCTTTTGATTTCCATTTGCATGGAATATCTTTTTCCATCCCCTCACTTTCAGTCTGTATGTGTCCCTAGGTCTGAAGTGGGTCTCTTGTAGACAGCATATATATGGGTCTTGTTTTTGAATCCATTCAGCAAGCCTGTGTCTTTTGGTTGGAGCATTTAATCCATTCACGTTTAAGGTAATTATCGATATGTATGTTCCTATGACCATTTTCTTAATTGTTTTGGGTTTGTTTTTGTAGGTCCTTTCCTTCTCTTGTGTTTCCCACTTAGAGAAGTTCCTTTAGCATTTGTTGTAGAGCTGGTTTGGTGGTGCTGAATTCTCTTAGCTTTTGCTTGTCTGTAAAGCTTTTGATTTCTCCATCGAATCTGAATGAGATCCTTGCCGGGTAGAGTAATCTTGGTTGTAGGTTCTTCCCTTTTATCACTTTAAATATATCGTGGCACTCCCTTCTGGCTTGTAGCGTTTCTGCTGAGAAATCAGCTGTTAACCTTATGGGAGTTCCCTTGTATGTTATTTGTTGTTTTTCCCTTGCTGCTTTCAGTAATTTTTCTTTGTCTTTAATTTTTGCCAATTTGATTACTGTGTGTCTCGGCATGTTTCTCCTTGGGTTTATCCTGTATGGGACTTGCTGCACTTCCTGGACTTGGGTGGCTCTTTCCTTTCCCATGTTAGGGAAGTTTTTGACTATAATCTCTTCAAATATTTTCTCTGGTCTTTTCTCTCTCTCTTCTCCTTCTGGGACCCCTATAATGCGAATGTTGTTGCGTTTAATGTTGTCCCAGAGGTCTCTTAGGCTGTCTTCATTTCCTTTCATTCTTTTTTCTTTATTCTGTTCTGCGGCAGTGAATTCCACCATTCTGTCTTCCAGGTCACTTATCCGTTCTTCTGCCTCAGTTATTCTGCTATTGATTCCTTCTAGTGTAGTTTTCATTTCAGTTATTGTATTGTTCATCTCTGTTTGTTTGTTCTTTAATTCTTCTAGGTCTTTGTTAAACATTTCTTGCATCTTCTCAATCTTTGCCTCCATTCTTTTTCTGAGGTCCTGGATCATCTTCACTACCATTATTCTGAATTCTTTTCCTGGAAGGTTGCCTATCTCCACTTCATTTAGTTGTTTTTCTGGGGTTTTATCTTGTTCCTTCGTCCGGTATATAGCCCTCTGCCTCTTCATCTTGTCTATCTCTCTGTGAATGTGGTTTTTGTTCCACAGGCTGTAGGATTGTAGTTCATCTTGCTTCTGCTGTCTGCCCTCTGGTGGATGAGGCTGTCTAAGAGGCTTGATGGGAGGGACTGGTGGTGGGTAGAGCTGCCTGTTGCTCAGGTGGACAGAGCTCAGTAAAACTTTAATCCACTTGACTGTTGATGGGTGGGACTGGGTTCCCTCCCTGTTGGTCCTTTGGCCTGAGGCAACCCAACACTGGAGCCTACCTGGGCACTTTGTTAGGGCTAATGACAGACTCTGGGAGGGCTCACGCCAAGGAGTACTTCCCAGAACTTCTGCTGCCAGTGTCCTTGTCCCCTCAGTGAGCCACAGCCCCCACCCCGCCTCTGCAGGAGACCCTCCAACAGTAGGAGGTAGGTCTGTTTCAGTCTCCCCTGGGGTCACTGCTCCTTCCCCTGGGTCCCTATGCTCACATTACTTTGTGTGCACCCTCCAAGAGTGGAGTGTCTGTTTCCCCCAGTCCTGTCAAAGTCCTGCAATCAATTCCCACTAGGCTTCAAAGTCTGATTCTCTAGGAATTCCTCCTCCTGTTGCCGGACCCCCAGGTTGGGAAGCCTGACGTGAGGCTCAGAACCTTCACTCCAGTGGGTGGACTTCTGCAGTATAAGTGTTCGCCAGTCTGTGAGTCATCCACCCACCAGTTATGGGATTTGATTTTACTGTGATTGCGCCCCTCCTACCATCTCATTGTGGCTTCTCCTTTTTCTTTGGATGTGGGGTATCTTTTTTGGTGAGTTCCAGTGTCTTCCTGTCGATGATTGTCCAGCAGCTAGTTGTGATTCTGGTGTTCTCACAAGAGGGAGTGAGAGCACTTCCTTCTACTCTGCTATCTTGGTTCCTCCTCCTATTTTTAGACTTTTTGGTGATGGCTATTGTTACTGGAGTGAGGTAATACTTCATTGTAGTTTTGATTTCCATTTCTCTAATAATTAGCAATGTTGAGCATTTTTTCATATGCCTGTTCGTCATCTGTATGTCTTCTTTGGAGAAATGTCTATTTAGGTCTTCTGCCCATTTTTTGTTTGGATTGTTTGTTTGTTTTTTGATATTGAGCTGTATGAGTTGTTTGCATATTTTGGAAGTTAATCCCTTGTCAGCTGCATCATTTGCAAATATTTTCTCCCATTCTGTAGGTTGTCTTTTTGTTTTGTTTATAGTTTCCTTTGCTGTGCAAAAGCATTTAAGTTTCATTAGGTCCCATTTGTTTATTTTCTTAAATTTATTGAGTATAGTTGATTTACAATGTCGTGTTGATTTCTACTGTATAGCTAAGTGATTCAGATATATATATATTATATATATATATATATATATAATATATATATTATTCTTTTCCATTATGGTTTATTGCAGTGTTTATTTTGTTTTTAGTTCTATTACTCTAGGAGACAGATCCAAAAAGATATTGCTTTGATTTATGTCAAAGAGTGTTATGCCTATGTTTTCCTCTGGGAGTTTTATAATATCTGGTCTTACATTTAGGTCTTTAATTCATTTTGAGTTTATTTTTGTATATGGTGTTAGAGAATGTTCTAATTTCCTTCTTTTACATGTAGTTGTCCAGTTTTCCCAGCACCACTAATTGAAGAGACTGTCTTTTCTCCATTGTATATTTTTACCTCCTTTGTCATAGATTAATTGACCATAGGTGTATGGGTTTATTTCTGGGCTTTGTATCCTGTTCCATTGATCTATATTTCTGTTTTTGTGCCAGTACCATACTATTTTGAGGACTGTAGCTTTGTAGTATAGTCTGAAGTCAGGGAGCCTGATTCCTCCATCTCCATTTTTCTTTCTCAAGATTGCTTTGGCTATTTGGGGTCTTTGTGTTTTCATACAAATTAAAAAATGTTTTGTTCTAGTTCTGTGAAAAATGCCATTGGCAATTTGTTAGGGATTGCACTAAATCTGTAGATTGCCTTATGTAGTATAGTCATTTTAACAATATTGAAAAAGAGGAAGTAAAACTGTGACTGTGTGCAAAGTACATGAAACTGTACAGAAATCTGTTACATTGCTATACACTAACAATGAAAGATCAGAAAGAGAAATTAAGGACACAATCCCATTTACCATCGTATCAAAAAGGATAAAATACCTAGGAATAAACCTACCTAAGGAGGCAAAATACCTGTACTCTGAGAACTATAAGATACTGATGAAAGAAATTGAAGATCACACAAATAGATGGAAAGATATACCGTGTTCTTGGATTGGAAGAATTAATATTGATCATACAGTATTTCTAACAGACATATATAGAACATATCAAACAAAAAACCTATTATATCAATTTAAAAATCAGTTTATTTGAAATATGGTCTCAAAGGAAATATTTAAGTGTTCTAAAAGGAAATTATTTTTTTAAAAAAAGACTTAAGCTGTGAGCTGGTAGAGAACAGGAAGAAAAAGAAAAAATAAAGTATTACTAAAATGAAAGCTAGATAAAAGTTAGCAAACAATAACAGATATAGCTGAAAACACAGTTAAGGACATGGAAGACTGGTGTAAGGAAAATGATAAAAATGAAATAAAAAGGAATGAAAGATTTTAAAGTTTCTATAGGACAAGATAGCTAATTTTGACAATTGAGTTGGAACATATGCATAATTTGTATACATGAAGTAATAGTATAAACAAACTTTCTTAAAATAGAGGAATGCACAAATGGCTCATTCAATGCCAATTTCTATCATATAGTACTAGGTGATGTGTCTGTATTGAGTACAGAAAGGATGCATGCGTTGCATGTATGTGTGCATATCAATGGTGGTTACTTCTGCTTTTGGAATTTGGGAGTAGGAGGGAAAATCATTTTTATTGTTTGCCCCTTCAAACTGAAAATGTAACCATTTTGTGTGTTGTTTTCATAATATTAATATTAAACAATTCAAAAATGTTAACTGTACCCCTTTTCTCTTCACAAGGGAATGAGTAATTTATTTGGGGACAAAGTTACCATTAACTGTTCCAATGTGATTTGTCCTCATAGGGAAAAATTCCATATTAGGATACATTAAAATTTATTTCAACTTCTGGGTGTGGGCTTGGAGAAATTGAACAGTAGCTGTTGAGGGAAGGCATGAAGCCCTACCTGGATCTTCTTTTCTATCTTCCCTATGGAACAAAAGCCTTAAGCCAAGAAAAGAAGGACACCAAACCGTGTGATCCTCATGCCACAGTTGAAGACCGATTGTGTCTCAGGAAATGGAACAGAAAATAAAAACCAAAAAACCTACCCTTTGTAATAGAGGTAAGAAAACATCCTAGGCCCAAATTATAACCTGATACTGGCAGAAAAGATAGGATCAGTGAAAAGACTCATCTCCAAAATCTAGGGATAAAGCACCTACTTAAGACTGAGGATGGACTAAAATGTTCCCCTACCCCAAACTGTCTCCCCAGTGTTGAGTAACTAGTAACAGAAATCTTATGTTAGTACAGAGGCTGGAATAGGAGAGATGCTGTCTCTGAGGTACAAGTTCAAATGGAAACTATAAACCTGAGAGTGGAACAAACATTGGAAAAACCTCTAATCCTTAGCAGCCCCATCCTAAGCAGAAGGTAACACTAGAGGAATTTGGAGATTGCCACACTGAAGGTACACTATAACAAAACTCAAACTCTACTCAATTAAAGGCCTTGAAAAAGAAGTACGTATGCTCACTTTAAGGCATAAGTACTGTTTGACACAAGATGCCTGGTCTTCAATAAAAACACCAACAACATACCCAAAAAAGTAAGGAAAAACACACTATCAAAGACAAAGCAATCAACAAAACAAGATGCAAATATGATGAAGATATTGGGACCAAAGATAAGAAATTTAAAATAGCTATGATTAACATATTAAATGCTCTAGTTCAAGAGTTAGCAAACTTTTTTTCTGTAAAGGGCCATATAGTAAATATTTTGGGCCCTGCAGGTCATATGGTCTCTGTCACAAATTTTGGATTCTGCCATTGTAGCACAAACCAGCCATAGACAACACATAAACCAAAGAGCATGGCTGTGTCCTGATAAGATTTTATTTACGAAAACAGGTTGTTGGTTATAGTTTGCCAGTTCATACTACACTGGAAAAGACAGATGACATAAATGAACAGATAGAGGATTTTGGCAGAGAGATAGAAATTATACAAAAGGATCAAATGAAAATACTAAAAGTGAAAAACACGAGAGAGATTAAATAATATCTTCAAGAGGCTTTTCAGTAGATTAGTCAGAATTAAGATCTGGATGCAGATTTCATTAAGTATATTCATTGTGTGAAAATTCATTAAATTACATACATTTATGATTTGTGTAGTTTTATGTACATATATGTATATTGTGTATGTATATGTATATTTTACATGTATATGTATATATATGTATACATATGTATTTATATCATTTATAAAAATTCATCTGACATTATTTCTATACTTGGCATCTGGTGATGTTGAAAATCTAAGAATAGCTCAATCACTTTTTTCCCTTGGTAAATGACTATAGTAGACACTTTGAGTCGCCTACCCATTAGCCAATCCCTTTTTACTGCTTACTTGCTGTCAGAGTCCCATCTTTGATTATAGAGCATGGAAATGCAGAAAATCACTTCCCCAGTCTCTCTTATAGCTAGAGTGTAGTAATATGGCCTTGTTGAAGTGAAGAGATGTAAGGAGAATTTTGCTGGAGTGTTCTAAGAAAGAGTTTCCTCGCTAATAAAAGAGATAATTGGGCTGCCTGGTTGCAGAGCAGGAGGCTGAGAGAGAGATCCTATCCACTTCCATCTGTTGCACAGGCCCCACTGTAGCTGCTGCACTATGCATGATCAAGAGAATCTGGTATACACGAGGAAGCTGGCCAAGGAGGCTGAATGATAGGATGGAATTAATGAAGAAAGTAGTTTCTATCTGTTGTATATAAAATTGTGATTGAAGCTAGAAGAGTCTCCTGGAGAATAATCAGCGCAGTAAACAGAAAGAAGAAACTAAGAAGGAGTAAACAAACTGAAAATGATTTAGGAATATTGGCAAATGGTTGAGATTGAGCTAAGGTTAATCTGTTGTTACAGTTTTGGATATACCAGACAAACACCTCATTCCAGCAGCTAACACTGGCGAGTCTAAGGTTTTCTATTATAAAATGAAAAGGGACTATCACAGGTATCTGGCTGAATTTGCCACAGGAAGGAGGCTGCAAAGAACAGCCTAGTAGCTTTAAAGCTGCTAATGATATTGCAATGACAGAACTTCCACCAACACATCCCGTTTACTTAGGTCTTGCTCTCAATTTTACTGTATTTTACTATGAACTTCTTTTCTTTTTATACAAATTTTAAAGATTACTTTCCATTTACAGTCATTACAAAATGTTGGCTCTATTCACCGTGTTGTATAATACATCCTTTGCCTATCTTACACTCAGTAGTTTGTACCTCCCACTCCCCCAACCCCCACCCCCCCACTGGTAACCACTGGTTTGTTCTCTATATCTGTGAATATGCTTCTTTTTCTCCTACTATGAAATTCTTAATTTCCCTGAGCATGCCTGCAGGTTGGCAAAATCAACTCTCGATGCAACTGCAGAACTGGATATGCTGAGTGAAGAAAGCTATAAGGACTCTACACATCATGCAGTTGTTATGTGATAATCTGACACTATTGAATTCAGACATGCAGGGTGATGGTGAAGAGTAGAATAAAGAATTTTTGCAGGATGTGGAAGATGAAAATCAGTGAGACCTAAAAGCCAACAAGAAAAACCATTCCTAGCCACCCTGTTCCTTCCCATCCCACCGCATAGGAAATTCCTCATGGTCAGTGAGAACCACCAAATCTGACTTCTACATTTGCTTTCAGAATTTAGGCTCTGCCCTGTTTTTTTTTTAAAAAAACAGTTTTCAAATGTTCTTAAAGGCAAGAGTGAATTTCTGTGCATTTTACTGGTTCCAGTTTTTAGGTTCTTTAAGACACTAATAGGACTACACAGAGGCTTTTTCAGCACTACTGTATCATCTCCTGCCAGATGTGGCAAGATCACCATTAGAAATGGAAATTACATTCAAAAGCGATTAGACTTCTAGGTGATGCAAACATCTAAGAGAGAGGTTAATCACACTGTAGAGGCATAAGTGGTATCATTTTTCCTTTTTCTAGTTGTTTAAATTGAATTTTATACCGATGTTTAAAATTAATTGGGTGTTAGCTTGAGGTGGTTAAAGGTCCTTTGGAGAGTTTGGTGTAATGGTCTTACTGTAAAAAAGTGCTTCAAACTCTGCTGAAATGTTGCTGAAAAACATGATGCTGGTAACAGAGCAACAATCTATGGCTGCTCATTCTTGCCTGCTTTCACTCTCCCTCTGAAGCAGGTTAGCATAGAAGGTGGTATGGAAAAGGCTGCATGCCTGTTATATTCTTTGTTTCTTCTCCTTCCCTCTTCCCCTGGGGAAATGAGTTCCTCAGCCATTCAATCGCTTAACTTCTTTTGTTCAGTTAATTTGTACTACTGGATGTCTGACTGGATCCACAGATACAGAAAATCGGTATTGTTCTTACTGAAACACAGCATGGAATTAATATTAAACTTAAATGAAGCAAACCTTAATTTAAAATGTCAAATATTATTGCACCACCATCCTCTGTATTTCTAAAATAAAATCTCTAGTCAAATAAATAAATAAATAAGACAAATGAGGAGACAGTATCTACTGTCTATTCCTGCTTTTGGGTGTGGTTGTGTGAGGACACGATGAGGGATGATGCAATAGCTAAGTGACCATGAGAGAACAAAACTGAAGACAAAAGTCTTACTGCTGCGGATGGTTATGTGAAAGGATACAAAGGGCCACAGATCCTTGTGGATATCATTAAGCCACTGTACCAACTGTGAAACAGCCTCTTTCAGATTTCTTGTAATGTGAGGAAAATAAAAACAAAAACAAATGAAAAACCAACAAGAATTGAAACACCTATTTTTAAAACCACTTTAAACTATATATTCCTTTACTTGCAGCCAAAAATATCTTAATGCTACAGCAAGTAACCTTCTTATATCTGGGTAGGTGTAATATTCCTTCTCCATCTCAAAAGTTATATAATGAGGAATATCTGGATTTTTTTGCCATTATAAATTTTTTTTGATAGTGAAGCCTTTTGCTTTGCAGAATCAGGACTTCTGTCATTTCTGGAACATTTTCTTCTTTTAGACTTGTGAATATTTTTGTTGTTATTGCTATATATGTTTTCTTTCATCAGTCATATCAATTATCTAGAGTCTTGAATCCCCATTTTATGAATATCCTTTTTTTTTTCTTAATGGGTTTTCTTCTTTGTCCCTTAATGCATTATCTGTTATGTACTTGCTCTTGTCTTCCATTCTAGTAGCTTAGTTTTTACTACTAAAAAAATAGGCAATTTTCTACTTTAATTGCATTTTAACATTACTATTATATTTCCTCAATTTGTTTCCCTGGCCAACATAATACTCTCAGTTGTCCACTCAGTTTGAAAAATGGAGTTTTTTTCATACTTTCTTCTGCTTATATCCTAACAAATTATATTGGCCTCTCTGTAGTTGATTCTTAGTATATTCTTTTAATTTCATTCAAAATGTTTTATATCTGGATGATATTCCTCACAGTTGTGTTATGTGATTGAGATATTGTCTTAATTTCAATGATATTTTAATCTTTCTTACCCTTTTTAAGCTCCCTTTGGGAAGGAGAGATATTATGAACCTGAACTTAAAACCAGTTTCTTTCTTGAAATGTACCCTACTCTCTACTTTGGTTATTTTACAGTCATAATTAGTCTTTTGTCCATAAACAAAGTGAAGTTTTCTTGGCTACCGCCTTAGAATCTTTGAATCTTACTTTTACAAACCATCTTTACTTTAGCTTACACTAAGTAGTTCTAAGAAGAACTAAAGGTGTAAAATATAACAGAATATGAATTATTTAGTCTCAATATATTTTTCTTGTGAAACTTTCCTAATTTTTACATGACTTTGAAATTGATATTTTTACAATTTCACATGAGAGTAGGAGCTTATATTCTTGTCCATGTATACTTTCTGTGTCTTTGTTTACACCATTTAATGGTTTATGGGGTGATGTTTAGTAAACCAATGTAATTGAAACATAACTAAAAAATATGTTGTCCACACAGTTACCCTGTAAGACCATACGCATACTCTAGCATTATTGACATTCCTGCAAATCTGGGTGGATTTTAATTTTGGGAGCTGCTGTCAGAGCCAGTTGATGTATCACACAAGAAAATAACTTTCATTATCTTATAATTACACTTCAATTCAGATCTTAAAGAGTAATATGAGATTTGTTTTCTAACCTCTTTTTCTAGACTTGACTTTTGAATGCAATTTACACCTTTATGTTTTGTGTTCCTACTTGTGCTAGCATTTTCTCCTCTGCCATCTAGGGCAGTGTTTTTAAGATAAGTTCTTTAATCATAAGAACAAACAATGCCATGTACTATGCTATGGAAATTAATGTAAAGCACAAATATAAATTTTTAATGTTAAAAATTTTTATTTCTGCATTAATGATGTCTTATGTAGCATCATAAGTGTGTTCCTTGCACAGTTAGAGAGTAGTGTGCTTTTTAGTTCCAGCTGAAAAATACCAAAGAGGGTTTGCATCAAGGGAGAAATTTTAGTGTCACATATTGTAGGATTTTATGTTTTGTTTGAATTATACTTGGAGGTCCAAGCCAACAAGCCAAAATACTGAGTTTCTCACTGTGGTTAATTTCAACTTTTCTTCCTTCCTTTCTTCCTCCTTTCCTCCCTCCTTCTTCTCTATCTCTCCCTCCCTCCCTCCCTTCCTATTTCCCTTCCTTCCTTTCTTGTTACTTTCTTTAAGATATCAGTACATTCATTGTAGATATTTCTTAAAAATAACAGGTGGTTATAAATTAATCTTCTGTTTAGAAGATGTGAAGAAAAAAACTTATGTACACTTTTGGATTGCAAGAGTGATAGGGCATAGTAGAAAATTTGTGTACATATTGTGATTAAGAATAGGAAGATAACTATTAAGGTGGCTGTGATAACCGAGTTAGGTTCGACTTCAAAGCTAGTGGTGGAAGCATAGGTAAACAAGTAAAATGGGGATGATTTGCTGACAAAATCATAAGACTAATTCCTGAGAGGGACAATCAATAGTTTAAATTAGAACATTCAATCAAATGTGGTTAAGCTGTGCTTGAACTTGGCTGTCAGTGGAGTCCTAGGGAATCAGATCTGGTGTGTAAGGTTACAGAAACAAGAGCCTTCAGAAAGTGGTGATTGACAATTTCAGATTTATTGTAGTAGGATATGGCTGTAGGTGGTATATTCAATTTTGAGCAAGAACCTTGAAGATGGAGGAAATATAGAGAAAGGTAATTGGCAACATGTAGAAAGTTTTTCAAGGCCCCAAACATGCTCTAGTATCTAGTATTTAGGGTCCAAACAAGGCTTCAGTTCCAATGAACAAATGAATAATCAGAAACCAAGACTTGTTCAGTAGCACAAATTGGACACATATGGTTTAAAAGGAAAGTTTAGGGATATTAGATATTTGACTTACAGCAGCAGGACTAATTCAAAATCTCAGTCAGTGATAGACATATTTCTCCTTATGTACAGTTTGCCTTGGTCAGGGTTGATTCCAGATCCTGCAGGATGAAGATATAAGTGCCTACAAATGAGCAATACTAAGAGAGGATTATAAGATATGTGAGTTCCTGGAGATTAAGAACCCTCTGCTTTTTTACCCTGTATATCTTACAATTTTATCACAGCCATTAGTAGGTGGCTATTGAATTGAAAAATATCTGGCTTCACACAGAGCATTACTTGATGAGTTTTAATGTGATAATATTTTCTATGTAATACATTTTTACAAGGTTGACTAGAGGCCAAATTGTAGAGGAAGTAAAGTTTTTATTGAGGGCTTTTTCATCCTGAGATAGCCTACCTATCTCTGGATGCCTGGGGACTCTCAAGGCAGATCCCCTCTTTGAAACGGAGGCAAATTGAGTTTTTGAGTCAACTGATTACTGAATTCTGTTTTCAAAGTTTATTTCAAGAAAAATGGTGACGTATGTCAAGTTGGTCCTCTGTTCACCCCATCTCTTCATCCCATCTGTTGGTATTCTCAAGCAGTCCTCTGCTGGCCCTTCTCTCTTCCTCTACTTCCCTTACATTTTACTAGACTAAGACATCACTTTAGAGCTCTCTCTGCAATTTTTTCACCCATTCCATTATCATCAATATCTCAGGACACTTGCTTCCTGGACAGTGACATCAAATTAACAATTAAATCCCTACAGTATGGTTACTAATATATTTCTCCTCCAGTGTAAGGGAATACCTAATCCAGTCAAAATATTCTTAAGAACCTTCTGAGCTTTCAAAAGCGTAGCTTATAGGCAGCTACCTATCCTACAAGATTGGTCCTTAGAGTGTACTCAAAGAGAACTCAAAAATATCAAGAAAACGCATCTGCTAATGTTTTGAATATAAATATAAATAGTTGGAGATAAAAAAACTAGTGAATAGTTTATTGCAGGTCTATAAATAAAAGCATCAGCTTCTCAGTTGAAGAAAAAAGAATTTCTTTCATTTTGACATTTATGAAAAATGAATGACTTCTATATATGTTGATATATTTTTATGGTCTACCTTCTGCCATCCACTGTTGTCTAATTGGACTACTGTCACTAATGCTATTATTATTGGCTCTATTATCATTGGCTCTTGTCTTATTACGCTCTCTGATTAGGAATCAAGCCAAAATAAAAATACTAGTAATAATAGCAACCTATATTAGTACAGTGCTTTAAAATTTGTCAATACCTATCCTCATGTATAACTTCATTTTCTTTTCAAAACATCCCTGCCAGTTAGGGGAAATGGGTATGATCCATACTTTATAGATGAGGGAACTGAAGCATGGAAGCTGTGACTTGTGTATAATCACACAGCTAATCAGTGGCAAAGCTGGGTTGAATGCTTTTTATATTTCTTTTGTACACCTTGCTGTTTCTACTACAAACAAAACTAGAAGGAAAATTGTGAAAGAATTATTAATTTTCATTTTTCTTTCCATTTAAAATACTAGCAGTCATCATAATAATACCAATAATTAGTATTTTGGGGCTGTTCTCATGTATACAAAATTAAGGATATATTAAACACCTACTTTTTATCCAACATGGTTTGTAGGTTCATGAAGGTTAATATTCTGGTTAACTGGTGACCAGAAAGAGTTAATCAGTTCTTCCTAAAAGCCTTGGTTACTTTCACAGTCATTAGGGATGTGAACAGTAGATAATTATCCAATAATAGGGTAATTGGATATTTCTTTAAACTAGTTCTAATTGTCACAACGAAAGTTCTACCTATACTTTTATTATACTGAAAATAACAGCTAATATTATTGAGCTGTTATATTGTGGAGTATTTTACTTTAAAAATACTTCAATATACACAGTGTGATATAAATGTGTACAAATTATGACTTCATTGTAAGCGCAGTTAATTAGCACTTGAGGTACCTTAAGTTGGAATCAACAAAACAAAAATAGTTATTTAGCATTTCCAATATTTTTATCAAAATCTACACCAGAGAGTTTGTAATTAGAATAAGAGATGTTAGAAATATGTTTCATTAGTGGTGTTCAAGAGAGAAGGCTGGTTGGAAAGATAATACAGGTCTCACTATCCTTATGAGAACCACGTAGAAGAATCTGGCAAGCCCAGCAACCTATAATCCTCTGTGTAGAGCTCGATACCTAGAACCCTACTGATCTGGTATCCCTCTACTTCACAGAGGACTCTACCACATTACAAGACTACCATATTGGTTATTCCTGCTGTAGAAATATCATAGTGTCTGCCCAAAGTAAATATTGCTGCAAAGTGTCAGTCTGTGTGTCTCAGTCAGAGTGGGAATTAACCTGAGCTACATGCAATTATGAATGTTTTGTGCTTATAAATATTTGTACACATGACAGAATTTAGTCAAAAACCTGTCTTCAATGAAGCATACCATCTGGTAGTGAGGTTTTGGGGTAGGAAATGTACAGCTTCTGCCAACTTCTAACTACCAAGGGCGCCTTTTATTTATCAAAAGGACCTGACAATTGCCAAATGGTGAAATTGCCATAGGACTTTTGTAAAAGGCTGCTTATGATGTACCAGGCACTCTGTGAAGTATATGAATCCCTTTCTCCTATTTATTCTTTATAGCAATTCTATGATTTTTATTTTGATTGTCCTCATTTTTCTGATAAGGAAACTGAGGCTTAGAGAGATTAGGTAACTAGGCCAAGATTTCACAGCTGGTAAGTGGTAGAGACGAGACTTTTATTCAGATCTGTCTACTTCAAAATGTAAATATGGTTTAGTGGTTGCCAAAATGAAAGACATGTACCTTGGTGGTATACATGGATTATTTCAGATCATACACAGACCTAGGCTTTACAAATAATAACTCAGTGAGAAAAGCTATCTTTTAAAAATTTTTCTGATTGTCCAATCAAAAATGATTCTCATCCCAGTCAATTTCATTTATATTATTCCATTTTATTTTCTTCAGTGAATTTGTCCTAGCTCAAATTAACTTGTTTATTTATTTGCATTGATTGCTTTTTTCCCCCATCTTCTCCCAGTAGGATCCCAATGAAACCAGGTATCTTGAGTATCCAGGCATATAGGAGAAAGACAACAAATATAAATTATATGAATGAATGGATTATGTTAAGGAGCAAGTCTCAGTTTGGTGCTAATGAGTCTTTAATATCTTTCTAACATTTAGTAATCTTTCTGTTTAATAAAAAGGAAGTAGGCTTGGGGTCAGGATTTAACAGAAGCTAGAAATCATAACTGTTTTTTGTGGCTATCAATCCTGACTTTCTATTTCAGCTGTTTCCTTTTTAATTATATAAGTGTGTATATATATATATATATATATATATATATATATATTTAAAATGAGTGTGTTGAGAGAAAATATCAAGTAAATGAGTATACAGGTGTTGGAAAGTTATGGCAATGATTGTGAATGTTACATTACATCATAAATGAAAATAGGTAGAAGAATATTTTATAGTGGAGAAATAAATAAACTGTGCTTAAAAATGCAGTTGAATAGCATGGCTCTAGGAGAGCTCCCAAAGAAGTCTATGTCATGATTTCTACTCTCAATTCAAATGGGAAGGCAACACATAATAACTGGTGTTTTTATATGATAAATGATCAAGATATAGATTATAATGCAAAAGGAAATTTCTAAAAGGGGAGAAATCAACTTGGGTTTGACTAGACAGGAAAAAACAGCTTCATAGAGGTGAATTCAGTTGTGTTCTAAAAATACGATTCCACTAAACACCACCTACTGATTCAACCAACATCAACTGAAAGCCCAGAGTAAGGAAAATAATGTACCGGACATTCTGGCAAAAACTCACCTAAAGGAGCTTCCTCCTGCTCTGAGAACAATTACAATCTAGTGAGGGATTGACTTATAGTACTTAACCTCTGTATAAGTTAATGTAAAGTGAAAGCTGATTCAGAGAAAAGGCTAATTGCATCTGAGGAGGGATGATCAAATCAAGAAAAACTTCCTACAGGTGATAGCTCTTGAGTTAACTCTTTAAGAATATTTGCTTAGTTGGGTACCCTGAGGATGGCTGACAAGCTAACCTGAATAAAAGTAGAAGCAAGTATCAACATGGTATATTTGAGGGATGGTAAGGAACTTGGCTTATTTCATGCGTGGCAGTTGGCTCAACTAATGAGGAGGGTTCATACTGGGAAACAGTGGGTGATAATTTTAAGTGGGTAGTGAGTGGTCAGATCAGGGGTATTACCTAGGTTTGGTGGGCTCTAAAGCTCATATAATCAGGGGCTCTCTTTAAGAGAAATGCTATAAAATTTTGAATGCAATATTTGGTATGAACAAAAATATTTAAAAGAGAAAAAAAATTTCAACAAACTTCAAACTTTAGAAAGCTGACAAACATTTTTAAAATCTAGAAAAATAACATTTTTATTAAATCATGGCTTGAAAACCTCTACACTACTTTTCTTCATACAAGTTTTGCCTGATACTTGTTGATTGCCTCTTCATAAGACAATGGTTTTATAATATAAACGTCTGAGGAAAAAATAGAGAAATGATTGCTTTTTACCTGTGGTGTGATAGATATTTATTTTTATCATTGCTAGTTTAAAACAGGCTTTTTCAGCCTCACAACTTATTATAAATAATGTCATAAATTTTTTTTAGGATTGTTGTCAAATTTGATAAAACTACTATTAAAATTCTTTTATATGTAAACTGAAAGATTTCTTGACACATGAAATTTTCTTGGGCAATGAATAATCTTACCACTCTTGGAATTGATGGCACTCATTAACACATTTGTCATCTATGTCCTCATTATAATGGCAAATTACGAGTTTTATGTTATCTTTGTCAGTTTCAGATTGCTTGTCAACGTCCCTTAGTCAGATTGTAAAAAGGCCTATGACTATGATCTCTCTAATGACATCTGACATGGAGCAAAATCAGAGTGGAATGCGACAGTGGTCTTAACTGAATATAGTTAAAGTATGATAATTTTGCAAATTTTTCAGAAATGTATGGCTATATGAATACATTGCTAAGGCCCTGCCAGGGCTGGAAAGGGGCCCATGCAAGTGAAGGACCCAGAGATTACATTCTATATTAGCTTCACAGAAATTCCACCTGAGTGAGATTTTTGAGAACTTTGAATGCCAGAATGAGAGTAAACCTAAAAGAAATATTTGATGAAGAATAAGATACATTGGATAAATGATGTAAGCTAAGGGAATATAAAACACTAGGGTGGATTTTTAAAGTGTAAACTCAATTTCTGTACTAAGTGATATTCTAGTGGTCCAAAAACAACTGTTCTTCTAAGGATGAACTTTGCTTACCTTTAAGAATCTGCTCCTATGAGGAGCTGTGAATACAATGACTATTAACTCATTTTGCAGCAAACTGCATGATTCAGATTAATAATATCATTCAGGACATTGTCAAGCCTTTACAAGCTAAAGAGCAATACAGAATGGTTAAGGAAAATGTTTTAATGTGTTAAACAGTGAAAAGTACAGATCATTTTAGAGTTTATCAGCTAATTTCGCCTTGAAGCTAAAATTTTTATGGAAGAATAAGCTCTGGATCATGTTGCAGAATAAAAGCTTGGAGCAAAGATTCTCCAGAGGATAGTCCTGGAAGAAAGAAATAAACTGATTTTTTTTAAATCACTAGTACATTACCCATTTCAATGATGCATCCTGTATGACTCTAGAGAATGTCATTTACCTTTTGAAAAGTGGAGTAGAGCAGTAAAGCAACCGTGATACACAGGATTGAGCTTAAGCAATGAAAATAAGATGGCTTTTAGTTGGTTTTTCTGTTCTTTTAAAGAGTAACTTATATTCACATCCAGCAGGTACAGTCAACTCTTTTTTAGTGTTTGTTACTGTTCACTGAATAGTGTGTAATGGTCACTGTATCTGAGCATCTACAATGAGCCATACTAACTTGCTTTCTGCCTTTCCAGCTCCAGGCAACATCTGTGAATTATGGTCACACATTTACCCACATTACAACTCAGATTCCCAAAGAAAAGGAAACGACTCTTTTAGAATAAAAGAGACTTAGGAGAAATATCAACTAAATGTAATGTATAGACGATGTTGGAATCCCGATTGGAAAAAATCAACTGTAAAAACGTTTTGAGAAAATCAGATCAATTTAAATATGGACTGAGTATTAGATGATAGTGTGGAATTAACATTATTGGGGGACTGCGATAATGGTATGGTATTTATGTTAGTAAAATGTCTATATCATGCAGACAAGAATTTGTGGCTGAAATGATGCCTATTATTATCTTTAAAATATTCCAACACCCACACATACAGAGTTAGGACCTGATACAGAAAACAGAATTGGCAAAATTTTGCTGAACTTTGAAACTGGGCCATGTGGACATTGGAGCTGATTACACAATTTTCTGTGCTTTTGTGAATGTTTGGAAAGATAGAGGCTTAGATTTCTCATCCCCAGTGTTTTCATTTTCTCTTTGTTGTGGTCCTGGCACTGTGCCCATCCTTCTCCTTCAGGAGTATATTTGGTGGTGGCCTTTGTCTCTATTGAACAGCAATCCAGAGGACACACTAATATAGGCTGAGAATAAATACTTTATGTGCAAGTGTCTACAGATACTGCCATGGATATATCATAAATATAGTTAGGCAATATTACCTCTCAATTATAATTTAGAACTGATGAATGTATTAAAAGTTGAGTTAAGACTAATGAGGAACTTTGGTTGAATAAAATACTCCAACAATAAATAATATCATGTGTTAAGCATCTACTTCGAACTAGGCACTGCAGTAATTATTTTACTTACATTATTCTCAGTCCTCCCATTAGTTTTGTGAGGATAATATTATTATCTGGATTTAACTTGTTCTGCATGATTCTATGGCATGATATTTTTTTGCTTTTGTTAGGGTCTTTCCAGGTCATTTCTGTAATTATTTGATTCAAATTAAAAAAACAGAGAAAAGGGAGTGAATATTTATTGCTTATGTCCGTTGCGTAAAGCAGGAAATGTGAGAGATAGATAATTCGCGGATGTTATTTCGTTTTACAACAAGCTTCTGAAGTAATTTAGAATCATTGATATTGTTCTCTGTACTATAGGTGAGAAACTGAGTATCAGCTTTGTCAAGTAATTTCTGTAAGATCACAAAGCTGGTGAATTTGTATCTGTTTATCCAATATTTTCTGTCTCTGAAGCCTGTGTCCTCCAAAGAAACTATATAGCCATTGTCTTGGAGATAAGTAATAAATCTGTTCATTCTAGAACTATATATGGAACGCTGACTACATGACATATCCTGTGTTTTGGTGCAGGGAAGAATACAAGAAAGGTTTGATGAAGTGATTCCTACACTTAGAAAAGTGTATAATCTAGCTGAGAAGAGAGGAAGTATACACAATAACAAATAATATGAGAATATATGCATCAGACCAACAAATTTTAGGAGACTGAATTTTGGTCCTTAATAAAATGCAAAAAGCACTGAAAGAGATTTGCACTTAAACCCTACTAGTATATACTGAGAAATATTTTATGGACAAGTACTCAAAATCAATATTTCTCTGGATAGGAGTTTGACAAGTTATGCATTTAAAAATTTTCCTATTTTTAGATTTAATATTGTTGTTCCTGGGAGTTCATGGTTAAAGTGCTTTGGAATAAAAATGAATTATACCATTAAGAAACCTTGAATCAATAGGTGAATAATGGGAAACACTTTAATACTAAATATCAAGGTTTGTTCAACTCATAATTCTTGAACATGAAAATATAGTGGTCAGAGAAGACCATTAGGGAGAAGATGTGGTTCTCTTTGGTCTTGAAATATGCACTGTTTCATCTTCAAGAGAAAGACAACATATTCCATAAACAGAAGTTTGTATTACAGGTCATGTTTGGGTAATCATTGCCCACACTGGGAGGGAAACGGGGAAACTGTCTGGTTATGTGAGGTATCTTACCAGACTAGCAATCAGGAGCTACAGGATCCAATCCAGGTTCTACCACTATCAGAGTGATCTTGTACAATCTCTCCCTAAGCCTCCATTTTTCCGTCTGTAAGAAATGTGGTAATTGAACTAGATGATCTCCAAGAGTCTGTCCAGATTTGAAATCCCAGGTTTTTATAGGATAGATAATACTGTTAAGATGCTTCATTCTTGCCTTTTATATGTGCAGGTGGTATATTGGTACCTATACTTGAGGTACAGCTTTCCTCATATGCATTATCAGAGCTTTCACATTTGTAGCCTAGAGTGGAACTAGTCAGTGGATGAATAATGGTCTTGTTCAGAGATGGAGACAGTAGTATGATTTTGTGACTTCACGGGTATTAGTAAATCACTTGTCCAAGGACCACCAAATTAGAATAGATGCCACATTTATAGTTTCTTTTTTGCTTATTTCTTTCATCCCCCGTTAAAGGATAGATAGCTTTGAGAGAAGTAATGTTTTGGGCTTCATCAGCCATCAGTATCTCATATACATTTATTTGACAGCATGAGGATAGTGAAAAATGGTAATGGAAAAGAGTAACAAAAGGCACCACCTCTAGTCTCACTGCAAGAAAACTTTATTTCACAGTCGTAAGGAGTGGTAAAGGGATGTGTTTCTTCTTTCTTATGCAGGGGATGTATTTTTTTCCCTAAAAAAGATACTTTCTTGCAGCCAGGAAACCTTTAGGGGTTCTTTGAAAAGGAGTATAAAGGGCAATTCTGAGAGCATCTGATGTTATCTTGTTTGTTTGCTAATGTAAAAGAGAAATACAACCTCACTGCTTATTGCTAATATCATAGGTATACAGAAAACTTCCATTATAAAGAACCCAGTATTCCATGCATCATTACCCTGTAGATCAAATGCAGTCCGCAACTGCACATCTAGTTATCTAGTTGTGTTCTCTCCCTCCCTCCCTCTTTCTCTCTCTCCCCCACCCCATCTCTCTCCACCATATGGAATATCTTTACTGTAACTGCAATCCTTTTCTGCAGATGCAAGCATTTTAACAGGCTTGACTTCATATTTCATTTATTTAGCTGATAAGTATTCTATCAGTTTATTTTGTATTTTTATCATATGTTTGTAACATAACTAAGCTTCATTAAAACAACTCACTTAGAACAGACTATCTTTTTCTAATTTTTTGGAATGGATTTTAAACTCTATGGCCCCTCACCTGAAGTTAATGGGTATTACTGTGGTGGTTCAGTGTTAGTTAGGCATATCACCTTGAAAATTATTTCTTTTTCTTATCTCTAAAACAATGGCAGCAGGTCTAATGAAGCTTTCTGCTTAATAACTTCATCCTGCAAAAATGAAAATTATTCATCGAGGGGCCATTTATTCCCTTGTTATATGTACAAAACAAAATTCTGGCTCTCTTAAAACATGGGAGCTGTCATAGACTTAGGGTAAATTTATGAGAGTGTTCTGGTTAAAAAGTGACACTTGGAAGGCAAATACAACATTTTAATAAGCTTAGGAAAGATGCCAGGGATATAGTCTGTTTTGAAAAACATTGCGTATGCCAATTCCAAAGGATGCCAGGCATATTTTCTCTTCAACAACCCTGGAACCGCAATATAAGTACAGTACTTTGAAATGTGTTTGCAGGATTATGGAAAGCACAGATAGAATTCAATTGCTAAAACCTGTTTTTGTCCAGATTAATGAGTGGAGACAAACATCTGCCAGTAACCTCTGTCTGGCTATATTCCTTTAGACTGCCTGAAAAAGATATAGATGCTTTTCTTTTTATTTCACTACACATTCATCAGCTTTCTGATAAAAAAGACTTTTAAATTATTTCTAATTTTCTTCACAGTTATCTGTTTGGTTCTTTTAATCTAGCATATTCTTTTAGCCTAATATATTGCTTTGAAACAGTCTTAACTCTCTTTATAGCATTGCTGCCATGGAAATTAGCCTGGCTCTAGGATTGGAACAACATTTTAACAAAAATCAGCCTCCTGACTATCATCCTTAAAACTTATTATATGGCAAATATTTTGTTCATTATAATATTTCATGGAAGGAAAATATAGATCATTTTATATCTTAAGCTTTCCCAACTATAGGAATATAGGCTACCCTACTTATACCTACAGGCTAGGATATACGTTTCTCCAATAGATATATAGTTTCTTACCGTTCTCCTTGTTTTTACTAAAGCTCTCTCCTTTTCCATGTCTTTTGATTTTTCAATTTTTCAAATGTTACAAGTCTGAAAGCCTGTATTGACATTAACTAATACACTTTTTAATAAGGAGGGTCTTCCCAGCCTACTGCAGAAGCAAGGCAAAGAAATAGAAGGCATAATTATCTATTGGGGGCAGGAAGGGAGTATCAGAACTGAGTCGTCTAAAACTCACTCCTAAATTTGGAAAACAGGAGGGTTTTCTGTACCTACTGATAAGGTAGCCCAAAATACTCAGAATACTTTTTCTTTACTGGCAGAGAAACATAAACGCATGAAAAAGTGTTTTAGAAACTGTTCCTCATATGAGTGTCGGATGAATGAAACTCAATATCCAAGTGTTGAGTCTCTATTACTGTCAGCCAAATGTATTTATCACTGCCAAATGCTATACAGCTTCATGAGCATTCAATAGTATTCTCTCTCAGCCTCAGTTGATGTAGGGCTCATACCTAAAGTACAGAGGGCTGGTAATCTATCATTTTGACTTGAAATACACAGAAAAAAGAAAAGCCATATTTAACTGGTGCATACTTAGGGTTGTTGGATTCTAGTTATTTGAATTTCAGGGTAGCTGAAGATTAGCAGAGGGTGACATTTATTTATTTATTAAATAGACGATTCTTTTAGAGGAGTTTTAGGTGTACAGCAAAATTAAGCAAAAGATATAGAGATTTCTCATGTAGAGACTGCTTCCCCACCCATTTTATTTTAATATTTGAGTAGCACAGTCTTGCCCTCTTCCCCATGACCCAAGGACTGTGCCAAATTACCTGATTTTACAATTTAGGAAGGTATAAAGGCTATCATCTTGATTGAAGATCCATTCTCATTATTCAGAACATTATATGTAGAGGCAGTAGATTTATGAAATTGGGGTGAATGTATGCTGACCCCAGGTTGACTACCCTGGATTAATTTTCTTTTTTTGCCTTTTAAAAATTAAAACGCTGATCTGTTCTTTTCTGGTGACGTGCAGATAAGACATTTGGTAACTTGAGGATATTGGTTAGTTGAGTTTTATTTAACATATGTATATTTTGATCTGTAAGTAAAGCTGGAACTTGGTCAGGGAACTTAGGACTTTGTCCCAGGTCATCAAAATTGAAGGGAGGCAAATAACAATAATAATGCTCATTTTAAAAGTGTAGCACCCAGTGTAAATAGGAATCAGCCAGAAATTAGGCTGTTACTTCTGTGAGCTATATCATGAATTTTTAAAAATTCAATTAACTCAGTTTTATTGCATTGTCTTTAGTAAGATTTGCCTTCTGAACAAAATATCTGTCTCCCCCAAAAAAGTCCTATTTTGACATCAAATATATATCAACTCTTACTTGTCTAAAGACCAGTTTTTCTTTCAAAATTTTATTTAACATTAGTTCTATCTACTTGAGTTTGTTGTTGACATTGACTTTATCTCAGAGTCACCTGAGTTAATGGAGCTAATTGAATTGAGATAATAAGATTTTTGTCAGCAAAAGTTTCTTAAAATTAGCACTGCATAGAATTTAGTTATTTAAAAATAATAAACATAGTTTTTCAGTACTTTTTCAGTTCGTTTGACTTAGGTACACATCATAGATTGAGAAAGAGTGCTTACTTGCTCTTCTGCACAGGGATTTTCCAGACTAATGCTTATCACATCTCGGCATCAGGAAGTTCATAAGAGTAGCTCAGCAAAGACACAGAAGAGACAATGAATAGTAGATCTGCCTGTGCGATTTTTAAACATGGCACTAATCCAGTTGGGAAAGAAAGGCCTTCAACAACCATGCTCATTAGGTTAAAATACTCTTGCTAACAAACACAGAAAATGTTATCTAGTAATTCTCAGCTAAGGAATGGTGGTTATCAGTGGGCAGCTTTTTGGGCCAGTATACCCAAATTCACCTTCTAGAATTCTGATGCCCTCCAAGGGGATAATGCCTCCTAACAAAGAAATCAAATGTAAACAAATGCAATAAATTTGAATGCGACTCCCCATGTACAATACTTACTTAATTGTCTAGCAAGTACAGCTGACTTATGATAAGGAAGTTTGGGTGGGTAAATGGTGGCAGTTTTAGATGTATGGAAGAGACAACTATTTGCATGAATTTCCTCTGCAAAGAAGACATCTAATGAGAATATCTGAGAAGGAATATGATTTTTGCTGTTGGATGTAGAACATTTTGGAGAAGTGTGAACCTGAAGAAAGTCTTGTATATTCATGGATATAATAAAATCTAATGGTTAAATTAAAAAGCACATTTTTATATTTGGAAAGAAAGTTGTAGTTATTTGTTATATTTTTCACGAGAGAGAAAGATTTGCTTCTGCGGCTATTTTTATTATGAGGTTCTTATCTCCAAACTTTAATGCTTCAAAAATCCTTTTCTGCAGAGATGTGCAGATGGCATCAGTATAACCTTTGATGTTACAATCAGGTCAGAATGAAGGAGGAAAAAGAGAATTTCCAATTTAGGAATAGAGTGTTAGAGATGCAAAGCCTTATCTGATGTTATTACTTGATTTGGGGCCATAGAATTAAAGAAGAAAGAAACATTTAAAAAGCTTTGAACAGTCTGTAAAAAAGAGAAAAACATTATGGTAGGTCCCTTATTCACAACGTTATAGTGTAAACCTAGTACCAGAAATAGAGTCATGTTGCATGATTATCTATGTAGAAAACCCCAAAGAATCAATATATTTTTTTAAACCTTCTAGAATTAACAAAGGAATTTAACATTATCACAGACACATGATCATCACATAAAAATAAATCATGTTTTTAAATACTAGCAATGAACAAATCAAATTTTAGCAATGGAAATCAAAACTTAAAATAAAACACCATTTACAGTATCACCAAACTGAAATATTTAGGCATATGTTTAACAAATCATGTACATGATCTATATGCTGAAAACTACAAAATGATGAAGAAAGTAATAAAAGACTGAAATAAATGGAGAGGCATATTGTGTTCATGGATTAGAAAACTCAAGGTAGCAAAAATGTCAATTCTTCCCCAATTGATCTACAGGTTTAATGCAATCCTCATGTAAATACCAACATGAGTGTTTGTGGATATAAACAAGCTCATTTTAAATTTTATATGAAAAAACAGAGAATGTAGAATACATAAAACAATTTTGAAAAAGAAGAATAAGGTTGGAGGAATCACACTACCTGATTTTAAGACACCATATAGCCACAGTAATCAAGATAGTATGGTATTAGCAGACAGACACATAGATCAATGGAACATAATAGACTCCAGAATAGACCCACACTAATATGGCTAACTGATTTTTGATAAAGGTGAAAAAACAATTCAAAGAAGGAAGGATAGACAGTCATTTCAACAACTGGATATTCATAGGTTAAGAAGACAAAGAAAAAGAAAAACTCAACCTAAACTTCATACCTCATATAAAAATTAACTAAAGCCATCTGGTCCTGGGCTTTTGTTTGTTGGAAGATTTTTAATCACAGTTTCAATTTCAGTGCTTGTGATTGGTCTGTTTATATTTTCTGTTTCTTCCTGGTTCAGTCTCAGAAGGTTGTGTTTTCTAAGAATTTGTCCATTTCTTCCAGGTTGTCCATTTTACTGGCATATAGTTGCTTATAGTAATCCCTCATGATCCTTTGTATTTCTTCAGTGTCAGTTGTTACTTCTCCTTTTTCATTTCTAATTCTGTTGATTTGAGTCTTCTCACTATTTTTCTTGATGAGTCTGGCTAATGGTTTATCAATTTTGTGTATCTTCTTAAAGAACCACCTTTTAGTTTTATTTATCTTTGCTATTGTTTCCTTCATTTCTTTTTCATTTATTTCTGATCTGATCTTTATGATTTCTTTCCATCTGCTAACTTTGAGGGGTTTTTGTTCTTCTTTCTCTAATTGCCTTAGGTGTAAGGTTAGGTTGTTTATTTGAGATGTTTCTTGTTTCTTGAGGTACGATTGTATTGCTATAAACTTCCCTCTTAGAGCTGCTTTTGATGAATCCCATAGGTTTTGGGTCATCGTGTTTTCATTGTCATTTGTTTCTAGGTATTTTTTAATTTCCTCTCATTTCTTCAGTGATCTCTTGGTTATTTAGTAGGGTATTGTTTAGCCTCCACGTGTTTGTATGTTTTACATTTTTTTTTTCCTGTAACTGATATCTAGTCTCATAGCATTGTGTTTGGAAATGATACTTGATATGATTTCAATTTTCTTAAATTTACCAGGGCTTCATTTGTGACCCAAGATATGGTCTATCCTGGAGAATGTTCCATGTGCACTTGAGAAGAAAGTGTATTCTGTTGTTTTTGATTGGAATGTCCTATAAATATCAGTTAAGATCATCTTGTTTAATGTGTCATTTAAAGCTTGTGTTTCCTTACTTATTTTCATTTTGGATGATTTGTCCATTGGTGAAAGTGGGGTGTTAAAGTCCCCTACTATTATTGTATTACTGTCGATTTCCCCTTTTATGGCTGTTAGCATTTGCCTTATGTATTGAGGTGCTCCTACGTTGGGTGCATAAATATTTGCAATTGTTATATCTTCTTCTTGAATTGATCCCTTGATCATTATGTAGTGTTCTTGTCTCTTGTAATAGTGTTTATTTTAAAGTCTATTTTGTCTGATATGAGAATTGCTACTCCAGCTTTCTTTTGCATGGAATATCTTTTTCCATCCCCTCACTTTCAGTCTGTATGTGTCCCTAGGTCTGAAGTGGGCTCCCTGTAGACAGCATAAACTCAAAATGGATTAAAGACCTAAAAGTAAGGCCAGACACTATAAAACTCTTAGAGGAAAACATAGGCAGAACACTCTATAACATAAATCACAGCAAGATCCTTTTTGACACGCCTCCTAGAGAAATGGAAATAAAAACAAAAATAAAGAAATGGGACCTAATGAAACTTAAAAGCTTTTGCACAGCAAAGGAAAGCATAAACAAGACGAAAAGACAACCCTCAGAATGGGAGAAAATATTTGCTAACGAAACAGTGGACTACGGATTAATCTCCAAAATATACAAGCAGCTCATGCAATTCAATATCAAAAAAACAAAACAACCCAATCCAAAAATGGGCAGAAGACCTAAATAGACATTTCTCCAAAGAAGATATATAGATTGCCAACAAACACATGAAAGGATGCTCAACATCACTAATCATTAGAGAAATGCAAATCAAAACTACAATGAGGTATCATCTCACACCAGTCAGAATGGCCATCATCAAAACATCTACAAACAATAAATGCTGGAGAGGGTGTGGAGAAAAGGGAACCCTCTTGCACTGTTGGTGGGAATGTAAATTGATACAGCCACGATGGGGAACAGTACGGAGGTTCCTTAAAAAACTAAAAATAGAACTACCATATGACCCAGCAATCCCACTACTGTGCATATACCCTGAGAAAACCATAATTCAAAAAGAGTCATGTACCACAATGTTCACTGCAGCACTATTTACTATAGCCAGGACGTGTAAACAACCTAAGTGTCCATCAACAGATGAATGGATAAAGAAGATGTGGTGCATATATACAATGGAATATTACTTAGCCATAAAAAGAAACGAAATTGAGTTATTTGTAGTGAGGTGGATGGACTTAGAGACTGTCATACAGAGTGAAGTAAGTCTAAAAGAGAAAAACAAATACTGTATGCTAACACATATATATGGAATCTAAAAAAATAAAATAAAATAAAAAATGGTTCTAATGAACCTAGGGGCAGGACAGGAATAAAGACGCAGACATAGAGAATGGACTTGAGGACACGGGAAGGGGGAAGGGTAAGGTGGGACGAGGTGAGAGAGTAGCATTGACATATATACACCACCAAATGTAAAATAGCTAGCTAGTGGGAAGCAGCTGCATAGCACAGGGAGGTCAGCTTGGTGCTTTATGACCACATAGAGTGATGGGATAGGGAGGGTGGGAGGGAGACGCAAGAGGGAGGTGATATGGGGATATATGTATACCTATAGCTGATTCACTTTGTTATGCAGCAGAAACTAACACAACATTATAAAGCAATTATACTCCAATAAAGATGTTATAAAAAATTAACTAAAAACAGATCATACTTCTAAACGTGAAGTGTAAAACTATAAAACTTAGAAAAAAAAATAGGAGAAACCTTCATGACTTAGGATTAAGCAAAGAATCCTTAAATTCAACACCAAAGGTGTGATCTATAAAAGGAAAAATTGGAAATTAGATTTCATTAAAATTTACAACTATTGCAATGTGAAAAATCTGCTAAGGGAATGCAAAGACAAGCCACAGACCGAGAGAAAAACTTTGCAAATCACCTATCGAACAAAGGACTTATATCCTGAACTTTTAAAAAACTCTGTAAAATCAACAGTAAAAAAAGCAAGAAATCCAATTCGAAAATGGGCCAAAGACAGGAACAGACATTTCACCAAAGAGCATATACAGATGATAAATAAGCACATGAAAGAATGTTCAACTTCATTAGCCATTAAGGAAATTCAAATCAAAGCCACAGTGAAATAGTACTACACACCTAAAAGAATGGCTAAAATAGAAAATAGTGACAACAGAAAATTTGGGCAAGGATATGTAAAGAGTGGATCATTCATACACCGGCAGTGGGAATGTAAAATGACACAGTCACTCTGGAAAATATGTTGGCAGTTTTTATAAGGTTAAACATACACCTACCAGATGACCCAGCAATTAATTAAAATAAACAGGAGTCTGCAGCTATACTGAATGGTTGATTAATGACAACATGTTAATAACGAAGAAAAAAGAAATGAAAATTGAAAATATGTTTTATTTTATATTGTTTTCCCTCATGTAGAAGATATTATTTTATAGTCAAAGCTTGGTACCACTGGGAATCCAGAAGCATTGAAGATGTTAAATATTTTACAGATCATTTCTAGGGTTGGCACAGGAAGACCAAAGATGGGCTCAAAGATGAACAAACCATACAGGACTTTGCAAGACATTCCCAGCAGCAGAATGATCTATGAGTCATTTGTTTATTTCAAGCTGAAATATCTAGAAAGCAGGAGTGGTTCCATCAGGACATGAGGAGAAAGAAAGGAGTATAGTGAAATTCTACCTGATGATTCAGTATCTGACTTTTATCTTCTGGTGCCATTTCTAACAAAGTGAATATCATACAAATAAAATTTTATTTTTTTATAAGCCTTTTGTATGATGATCAAAATGGCATGTGATTAAGGAAATATTTGTTTAATGCTCAAGAATTCCTTTTACGATAGCATACTGTATAAATGCTACAGTCAATATATCCTTCCCATTAGTGATGACACTGTCCTCTTGACCAACAGGGCCACGTGAGGGATGAAGGAATTACTAGTCTGCTTCAGATGGGGACCACAGGTTACAAAGTTCATAATATAATCTAAAAATATTTGATACTATTAATGATTATTCTTTCAAAATAAAGCCTTAGTCACTGTTTTCCCTCAGAAAGTAGTATTCTTTCTTTTATCAAAAGAGAGCATTGATATTTCTGATAAAAAGCAGTATTCATCAAATGTTTATTGAATGGCTACTATGTGTCAGTTACTGTGATAAGCATTGTGCACAGCCTGATAAACAAAACACACAAGAGCTCTGCATTCATGAAGCTTCTAGTACATTAGGGAAAGCAAACATTTAAAAAACACGAATACTTTATTTTTTTAAAGACTATAAAGACTATGACATAAAAAAAAATGGGTGCTATGAGAGAAAGTGACATGATATACATACTATATACAAATGGCCTCTCTGGAGAAATAACATTTAATCTAAATTCCAAAATATGAGGAGCCATTACCACGTGAAGGCAGAGGAGTCATTTCAAAGAAAGGCACTAACATGTACAAAAGCTCTGAGATAGGAAAGAGCTTGGAGAATTCAAGGAAGTAAAATAAATGTGTCTGCAGGGAGTGAATGACAGAAACAGTAAATAAAGGTTGGCAATATAGACGGCAGCCAGATCAGACTTGGTCTTTTAGATCATGGAAAGGAGCGTGGATTTTATTTTTAGTGTAATGGGAAGCCATCAAACAGTTTTAGGCAGGGGAATGACATGATGAATATTTTCATGTTTTAAAAAGTTTTCTCGGGCTACTGTAGGTCAAGCATGAAATCAAGAAAAACGTTTAGGAAGACATTTGAGAATCTATATTTGTGTTATTTTCCCACATCCTAATGTTGTGAAAAAGCACTAGATTTATCCATGTGGGGTGGTTTCTCATACTAACAGCATCCCTGGTGAAGTGCATAGCTGGGAACAAATCAATAAGAATACCTTGCATTTGCTTAGTGCCTATACTTTTGCAAAGTATTTTATCTGCATTTTATTTTACCTCACAACAGCCCCAATAGGTATATAGCACAGATTTTATCATCATTTCAAAAGGGGAATAAACAGGTAAATATCAAAAAAATGTCATGCAACCAGTTAATGGCTGCTAGGGAACCAGGTCATGTGTGTTCTTGTTCCTCATTCAGTTCTTTTTCCCACTCCACCATGCTGACTTTTATCTTACTCCTCTATCTCAATTTCTCCATATATCTGATAGAAATAACCATCTCTCTCATCTAATAATCACAGGAATTTTGTGGTTCAAATGAGACACAAAACATGCCGACTCAAAAAAATATAAAGTACTATTGAAATATAGTATCTTATAATTCTAAACACCAGGACTGCTATACATGCTGGTCAGAATTAAGGGGGATATATACTTTTATTCTTAAAGAAACAAGAAGAACAAGTCAGACCCAATGAGATATTACTCCTAGGTATGCTTCCAGGTAAGAAAGCTATTCTAGGACTCTAGCCCCAAATAGATGATTTTTGCATAAGTAGGCACTACGTATGCCTGTGAGCAACTATAGAGAAGAGCCACAGTCTTATCATGTTAATTTACCCTGTACCTAGTGTAGGGCCTGAAACACATTAGCCACACAGTAAATGACTGTTGAATAGAGAGAAACTCTGCAGATTCTTCTCCAATCCCTCTGGAGGGAAGCAGTGGGCTCAATTCATTTGGCCACATGGTATCCCTTATATCCCTATGAACGTATTTCTCCAACTGGGTTCTAATAATCATTGATTCCAAAAAATGTTACTAGGTAGTCTGATAAAAAGTTTCATGTTCAAGAAACTTGGGAAATTGTAAAGTCTGCCTTGCTAATTTAGGACTTTACAGAATATTAAAAGCCCCAATAATTCTTATAGTAAAGAAACTTGCTTAATTTTTTTAGGCCATTATTTTCCACAAATAGAGATTGTGTCTTTTCTCATAATACTTACCAATATCTTATGCTTTTGGAACATGGCTGGAAAAATGCCTTATGCCTTTTACTATACATGCTTATATGACCCTTATGTAACCAGAAGAATTAAATAATCTCTTAGCATGATACCACGCACCTCCCCCTCTCCTATTCAGAGACAAAGGACAGGCCCTTGTTAAGAATTACTGGCATCCTAAGTTTTCCTAGCTGAATTTTCCTAGGTAGAAAAGTGGATATTAAGAGGCATTCATGGCCATATTATGGCCCTCTGTTATCCAAAAGCATGTCGGGAGGGGCAAAATTTGAGAGGCATAATTGAGTGGTAAGTAATGAAAGAAAGGAACCAAGACTATCTTCATTATCATGTTAAATATGAACTATACTGAAAAACAACCTGTCTTACAAATTATGAGGCAGTCATGCCCAGTATAGGTCAGGGAAAACAGGAGGCACCTACTAAATGATTGTTGATTCTCTTACTCTTTGTGGGTTTAGAGTCATGTTTCTGAGAATATCTGTCCTTTGGGAGGTGTGTGTGTGTACGTGTGTGTGTGTGTGTGTGTGTGTACATTTCTACTGCTCAGAAATTCCACTTTAAGGTGTACACCAAAAGTGTGAGTGCATATAAAAATTTTGTTATAATAGTCAAAACTGAAAGTAACACAAATGTCCAACAATACAATATTTAAATTAATTGTTGTAAATTTATAAGAGGGAACAGCAATGAAAAGAACAAAATACTGCTGCATGGAAGAATATGAATGCATCCTAATTACATTCATGTTGAAAGAAAGAGCACATACTATATTCTATTTATATGAAGTTTAAAAAGAGCCAATACTTATATATGATGGTAGAATTCATAACAGTGGTTACCTCAGGGGGTTATTGACTGAGAATTAGTATGCGGAATTGGGTTATGTTTCTGTCTTTTTCTGGCTAGTTGTTACACAATTGTAGTCAGGAATTGCCACTGGCATGCACAGAAAGAGAATGGCAATTTATGAGGCAACTCTGTCCAGAATTTCTAAGGGGTGACAAGTGGTGAATAATGGCCTATAGTTGAAACAGGAGGCAAATGCCAAGGGAGAAGCTCCAGAGAGAGGAAATCGAGAATGGGGTAAAGACAGAGGAGGGACCAAGGCTCTGTTTACATGTAGCATGGTGACCTGGTTTCTTTTTCTATAGAGATATAAGTTGTATATTAGGTTGAATGAATCTTATGCTATAATACATGCTGAGAAGGCTAACATGGAATATCTTCTATTTTGCTTCCCCATGTATTTCCTGATTTAGGAGTTGTTTTGATACTCTGTCATCAAGCCCAGAATTCAAATAAAATTCAACACTTAATTACAATTGCTCAATCAGTACTGAAATTTCACATGAGTTAGCTAGAAGAAATGTTACAAGAATGATTCAGGAAGAAGGAACAGGATGTGAGACAGTGTAGAGGTTGAGAAAGCATGATTCCTTTGAATAATTTTAAGTATTTTGTTATGGCTTGAATCAAAGAAGTATGTAAGAGATTGATGAGAGATTGCAAGAAAGTAGCAGGCACCAGATTATGGAAGGAAGCAAGTGCTCTCAGTAACCCACTCCTGTTTTGTTGGCATCTAAAACACTTTGTAGAAAGGCACTCATCAAGTCCATATACAGCTCCTTGGCTTTATAAAGTGAGGTAGCATATGGACAATATATATTAGAATTCAACACATCTTGAGGGAAATATAGATCTAACATAACCTTTGCCAAAGAGGAAATTTCATGTAATTCTATTAATGGTGTTTGCATATGCCAAGCACTGTTCTAATTACTTTATAAATATTAGTACAGTTAATCCTCATAGCAATTCTATGAAATAGGTTCTAATATCATTATCCCTGTTTAACAGATCAGAAAGTTGAGGCCCAGAGAAGTCACCTGATTAACACAATGTGGCAAAGTAGTAGAAACAGGATCTAACTCAGGCAGTTTGGTTCCATAGCCCATGCTGTCAACCATTACACTATGCTGCACCTTTAACTGTTAGATTAACTCAGAAGCTATTTTATGCATACATATTAAAAAAGCATTCATGAATTTGGATTTTGCTAAGAGAGTAATGGGGTATTGGGGACCCACTAAATAGTGGCTCCTATACAGTATATTTGTTGGAAAATGATGCATATAAGGATGATTGGATGTTCAAGCAATTTAGATTCCAGCATATTCAGATTTAAAATACAAGGACAGTAAAAGGTTGAAATTAGTTTTTAATTGATGTCAGGGCATTTCAAGTCAATTTGAAAGGATTAAGGGATAATATGGATTTGCCAAGTACTTTGAGATACCAAGGAGCCATGAGGGCACTTGTAGGATTACACAGGATATTTATCAGCTTTAAGTCTCTCTCTGAGTTTTTAATTCTTTGCCTTAACTTTTGAAACTAACTTTACTGAATGAAATGGTAGCTACACTAGTTACCAAAGTAGAAGTTACAAGTCTGAACAGTTACAAGCATGAAGTGGTGATATTTCGAGCTATTTGACACTGTGGACAGCTTTCAAGTGTTCCTTTAGGGTACCACAGGGAGAGGAACAGGGCTGGGAGGCTGGAAAATTGGCAGAGCTCTGCTGCTCCCACCCTCATTTCAAACAGAATGGACATGTTGTTATCTCTTTTACAGAGTAAGCTTTTACATAGTAGTCTGTTTGAAAAAGGGGTTAAAGACTCTTAAACAACACTGAACCTCATTTAATTAAGTTTTCACTCATTTCATTTAATCAGTAGTCACTAAGGTTATATATTCACACCTATTAGGGTGGCTATTATTTTAAAAAGTGCGAGGATATGGAGAAACTGGAAACCTTGTGCACTTCTGGTGGGAATGTAAAACGGTGCAGCCGCTGTGGAAAATATGGTGGCAATTCCTAAAAAAATTAAACATTGAATTACCATATGATGGAGTAATTTCACTTCTGGGCATATTCCCAAAAGAAGTGAAATCAGGGACTTGAACAAATACTTGTACACCCATGTTCATAGCACCATTATTCACAATAGCCAAAAGGTGGAAGCTACCCAAATGCCCATCAATGGATGATGAATGGATAAAAATAAAGTGGTAAATACATACAATGGAATATTATTATCATTTTAAAAAGAAAGGAAATTCTAACACATGCTATAACATAGATGAACCTTGAAGATATTCTGCCTAGTGAGATAAGGCAGTCTCAAAAGCCCAAATATTGTGTGGTTCCACTTACATGACACACCTAGAGTAGTCAAATTCAAAGAGACAGAAAGTAGAATGGTGGTTGCCAGGGTCTGGAGGAGATGGGAATGGGGAGTTAGTGTTTAATGAGTACAGAGTTTCAGTTTTGTAAGATGAAAAAGTTCTGAAGATGCATGGTGGTTATGATTGCACAACAACGTGAATGTATTTAATGCCACAAAACTGTACACTTAAAAATATTAAAATGATAAATGTTATGTATATTTTACTTCAATAAAAATATGTTTTAAAAAACAGCTCATAGATACAGAGAATATATACAGTGGTTATCAGAGGCAGGAGGTTGGGGTGGGGGACAAAATGGGTGAAGCGATTCAAAAGGCACAAACTTCCAATTATAAAATGAATAAGTCATGGGGATGTAATGTACAGCATGGCAACTATAGTTACTAATACTCTATTGCATACTTGAAAGTTGCTGAGAGTAGATCCTAAAAGTTCTCATCAGAAGGAAAAAAATGTGTAACTGTATGGTGATGAATATTAACTAGACTTATTATGATGATCATTTTACAATATATACAAATATTGAATCATGTACACCCGAAACTAATGTAATGCTACATGTCAATTATATCTCAATTAAAAATAAGTTAAACATACCTACCTACTCTGATTCAGCATTCCATTCCTAGGCAGTTACACAAGAGAAATGAGAGCTTTGCCCATATGAACACTTGTACATGACTGTTTATAGCAGCTTTACATGTAGTAACCAAAAATCTAGAAGCAACCCAATATCTGCCCACAGGTGAAAGAATAAACAAATTGTGGTATATTCATGCAATGGAATACTACTTGCAATGTAATATTCTAAAAAGGAATTAACTGCTGATAACCCAACAACATAGATATATCTCAAATAGTTATGCTTAGTGAAAGAAGGCAGACAAAAAAGTACATACTTAGAATTCCATTTATATAAAGTTCTAGTAAATGCAAATTAATTTGTATTGACAAAAAAACAAATCAATGGTTACTTGGGGAGGGGAGGGTGCAAGGAGAGGCAAAGGGGCACAAGGAAACTTTTGAGAGTTGTGGATGATAAGTTCATTATATTGATTGTGGTGATTGTTTCACGGGTATACAGATATGTCAAAATTTATCAAATTGTACACTTTAAATATGTACAGCTTACTATATATCAATTACACCTCATTAAAGCTGTTAAAACAAAAAACAAAACAAACCAAAAAAACAGCATGGCAGGATTTAAAGATTAAATCCATGCAGATTAAAGATGAAAAATTTTCCCAAAGACTATCAGGTGAGATAGCTTCTAGTGTACATGAAAGATACTGAAGAGTACAAGGAGCTTTTTAGAAAGTGCTTGTCCTGGGTAAAAATTTTGGTTTCTGCTTCCTAAACAGAATAATTATTAAAGATAAAGGAAACGCAAAAGGAAAAAAAGATTCAAAGGCAATACATAGCAAACACTTTGACCAATCTAAAATAATTGGTCCTTAATCACTCATTAGGCAATTACCACTAAATTATTAATGGGTCATGTGATAGACATGACCATCATAACATACCAATCAATGTATACAATACAGTTAAAGTAGCTACTGTGCTTGGATGTAACTCAAATGATTCCTGACAGGCTAGAACTGTTATTGCACTTTTACTTTCTCTTCAGCAGGTTAAGTCACTTTAACCTGTATTTAACTTGTTGGAGCCTAAGGGACTGTTTCAGAATCTAAGACTATCCATTACTTAAACATTATTCTGTTAAGAACATTACAAAGAGATGGCTTTAAGCCATTGATTTTATCAACCCAATTTGGAAAGATTCAGACTTGGACATCAAAATATTATGAGTCACCCAATGTTAAAGAGCTAGCTGTTCACAATCCTGGAAATTTAAAAAATATACAAAATCTCCCCCAAAAACCAGACCTTGTGAACATTAAAAGAATTATCTTCTCAATGGTTCAATGAGACCCAAATTACATACCACCAAACAGAGCAACTTAGGGTACAAATTGCACTACCTTTCTGTGAAAAGAAAAATTAGATTCCAAGAACTGACTTTTCTCAATGATATGTTCATGAAATATCAAGGAAGGTTGGGATTTACCAAATCTTGTTCTACTTTGTACAAGTTCTCTCCTGCTTCCTAAAAGCTGACTATAATTGACGTGGAAAAGGTCTATTAGAATTCTTTCATTTCTGTAGCACACAGGAACTGTAGCTGAAAGTTTCCAAACAGGAAAGAGTTATTAAACCTGAATTAAGATTCAGTTACTCTTTGGTATGTGCTGCAAATTGGTGTGTCCATAGCAAAGCCTTTTTTCTTTGTATCCAAAATCTATGTGTATTTTGTGAGTTAAATTTTGAAATTTGGTTTTATCCCTAATAATTTTCAATCATTTAAAAATGTTTAATTTGAATTTTAAAAATACATTCCATTTTTTCTCCACCATATTAACCTTCTCATTTCACTTTGAAACTGAATGACAAGGTGACTGAGTATAATAGAAAAACACCAGGATCTTCCAGTTTTGTTTTGGGTAGACTGTAGGAGGTAAAGACTAGGATTTAGAGCCTAAGTACCTCAAACCCTTAATTTTCAGCTTCTCTCTTGATAAAGAAGTTTTTGTTGTTGCTGCTTTTCCTTTATTATCTTTAAAAAGTAAATTCTACTTATTTGTATTTATTTATTTTTAAATTTTTTAAAAAATTTATTTATTATTTATTTATTTTTGGCTGTGTTGGGTCTTCATTGCCGCGCACGGGCTTTCTCTAGTTGCAGCAAGCGGGGGCTACTCTTCATTGCAGTGTGCGGGCTTCTCACTGTGGTGGCTTCTCTTGTTGCAGAGCATGGGCTCTAGGCCCACGGGTTTCAGTATGTGGCACGTGGGCTCAGCAGTTGTGGCTTGTGGGCTCTAGAGCGCAGGCTCAGTAGTTGTGGCGCACCGGCTTAGTTGCTCCGCAGCATGTAGGATCTTCCTGGACTAGGGCTCAAACCCATGTCCCTTGCATTGGCAGGCAGATTCTTAATCACTGCGCCACCAGGGAAGTCCTATACTTATTTTTAAATAGGTAACACTTTCTCATGCTTCAAAATTCAAAATGCACAAAAGGATGTAAAATGAAAACTCCTTTGCCCTAAGCACCTGGTTTTATTGCATAAAATCTATGTTATTAGTTATGCTTCTAGAAAACTGTTATGCACGTATATGTGTATAAATGCATATACAAATACACACACACACAAGCAAATACAACTATCTTTTTTAGGCACTTATGCACCTAATTTTTTTCACTTCACAATGTATCTTGGAGATTGTTCCATCATAATACAAAAAGCTTTCCATGTGTTTGCTATGGTTTGTCTGTTCTTTCAGCTGCATAGTATTCCGCTATATTGCTGTATCATAATTCATTTTAACCTGTTCTCTACAGATGGCATTTAGGTTGTTCAAATTGTTTGCTATTACAAACAATTCTTTAGTAAACAAACTTGTACATGCATTATTTCTCCTATATGCAATTTTTTTCTGCAGATAAATTCCAAGAAGTAGGAATGTTGTGAAATTATTAAGGCCTAATTCTTGTTTTATGATAGATTTTTCTATGTCTTTTGAGTGAGTTTTGGTATATTTTTCTAAAGTATTATCCATTTCATTTTGGTCTTAGAATTTATTTGCACAGTTGAACAGAGTTGTGACATTATTCTTCAAGGTGTCTCCATCTGAGCTTATTTCATCATACTTTATTTAAAAAAATCCCCCCAATGTTTTATTTTGATCAGGTTAGCTAACTGCTTCTCAATTTTATTGTTATTATTCAAAGAACCAACAAATTTTTAAGAATCCATTAATTTTTAAAGTCTTTTAATTCTTCTAATCTCTTTTGATTTACCTTCTATTAGTCTTTTTTCCTTAACTTTTTTTTGGCTTGATGATTCATATATTTTTAATTTTTAAATTTTTGTTAAGTATTTAAGACTGGAATTTAATTTGGGCACTGCTCTAGAAGCATCACAAAAGTTCTGATATGTAGTATCAATATTTCTGTTATCATCATTTGTTCATATTCTAGTGTAAGGTTTCATTTTCTCTTTGAATTGTTTAAGAGAATGTATCTAAAGCAGGATTTTTTGTTTCCTAGTTTTGTTACTATCTTCTACTTTTATTGAATTGTGATTAATGAATATTCACATTGTTTTACTTTTCTTATACCTTGAAAAATGATGTATTTCTTTTAGCAAAATATATAGTCATTTTTTGGAGAATATTTCAGGGGTCCTTTAATACAAAATAGATTCTGCATTTTATGGTATAGAATATGATACATACCAATAACTCCACCTTACTAGTTGTGCTGTTTAGGTCTTCTATATTTATTCTCTGTCCACTTGGCATGACATCAACTGAGTGAATAAATCTGCTGCCAATAATGCATTTCTTTTTACTTTTTCTTTGATATCCTATAGTTTTGAATAGATAAATGTTGCTGCCATGTTATTTGATGCATAGGTATAATTGTTATAACTTCATTGTGATTATAACTTTTAGTATTATACAATGCTACATTTTTGTTTCATTTAAAACTCAGATTCAATATTGTCTCATATTAACGTCTCATTATAGATTCTGCTATCCTTTTTCCACACCTTTTACACATTCTTTTTATTTTCAATCTTTCTAAATCACTTTGTTGTAGTTATCTATTCTTTACAGCACGATTTTCTGTGGTGCCTCTTGATAGTCCTTTTAATTAGTGAGTTTAGTTCATTTACTTTTATTGAAATTTTGTTACATTTCTGTTTTTATACTTTCTTGAAATCATTCATTACATGAATTATTTATGTTCTGTGTGTGTTTCCTCTGATATTTAGGAAGGTTTGCTTTCATATATTAATATGTAATAATATGTTATTTGTTTATAAAGTATATATAAAATACATTATTTCATTAATGGCTTATTTAATAACTATAATTCTCTATTTAAAAATAATTATTTCCATGAGCATATCAGTCAGTGTTGGTCAGAAAAAAAAAAGCTAGTCTAGGAATTTTGTAGGAAATATTTTAATATAAAGACTTAGTGGTTCACAAAGCTTTTGTCAGAGCTAGGGATGTGAAGGTCAGGGAAGCTTCTGCTGGAGTTCATAAAATCAAGAAATGTCAGGATTGTAGGAAAGCCCATGTCTATCTCAGCTGCCTGCAACATTAAAGAAAGTGATTCATAGGAATTTATCCAGAAGCCAAAATAAACCTGAGTAATCTCAAGAAAGCCACCATCACCAATTTTAGCTGCTCATAGTTTCAGGAGATTACCTGAAGCCACTATAGGAATTCCATCTGTTATCTGTTCATAACTGCTCACAATTATACTTTCAATATGTGGATTCTAGCCTTATCTTCATTTCTTGATTTATAACTATAACATATTTATTTTATTTTATTACTTCTATTTTCTTATTCAGAGACACCAATTGTGTATATGTTAGATTTTTCTTTCTTCTGTGTCATTTTCTCTTTAATTATAATAGCACTTTCCAAATTCTGCCTTTTTTCCTACTATATTTGTAACTCATTGGGTTGATTGTAGTACCTATTTTTTATCTTGTGCTAGTTCTAATTTTGCCTTCATTTCTGTGGTGTGTTTTCTCTGATTTTTTCTGAAGTGTTATAGAAAAAGATCATATCTCCTTCCATTATCTCTCTCTATATTACAAGAGCTCTTGCATCTCTTCTTTATGCTCTTCTAGAGAGGATATGGTTTTGATGATTTTTTAAATTTCATGGTGAAATATTTTGCCACAGTTTTCATCTGTTTTGCTACAGTATTTTTCTGTTTTTTTTTTAACTTGCCAAGCACCTTCCCTGTCCCTGTCTCTCATATTTCTTCTGTTTTTGTTGCGATTTTTTGATCTTTGAATGAGGTTATTTTTTTCTAGACAAGCTATTTGCAGGAAGCTGTTGTCTTAAAGGGGATAGGACTCTATTCTAAGCTATGAGTAGACTTACTTGTGCCTGAGGATTTTGTGTGAGCTGTTAACTTTTATTGTTTTTCCTAGCCAAAGGAAATAGACAGATGTAAGCAGTTCACAATACAAATCACAATGCCACAAATACAAGTTGCTTCCTGGAAATATGAATTGTCTGTGTGCTTCCTTGTTCCACTATTACCTCTTCCATTTTGTAGAAGCAAACCAGATCCAGAGAAACTCACACTACTGGTGTATGCATAATTTTCTTGCTGTTGAAATTGAGGAGTTCTCATTTCACACTCCAAAGTGCACACCTTATATTAGGAAATAGAAAATTTCTGGATTTACAAGATTTGTGGTTTCTCCTTTCAGGTTCTTTCTACAGCCATGCTTGATTTCATTGCTTGGAACACATTTCAGTCTTCACTTCAAGGTTTTCTCTGAATATAGTTCAAACAAATTCATAGTTGTATCTATCATTCTCATGTTTCTTGTTGTTTTAGGGTGACTTCCAAGAAGAGAATGGAGTATACTGACAAAACATTGTCATCTTCAAACCGAAAGTGTCATATTTTTTAAATTAATTAAATGAACAAATACTATAAACAATAGGTTTCTTAAAACTACAATATACTCATAAACCACAAAGATTGCTCTAGCTCAGATTTTCCCTTATCACTACTCTGTCTGAATGAGCATTTCTAAATTTTGCTGGAATATTTTAAAGTTTGGTCAATCAATCTCACCAAATTAAGAGTGCTACTTACATTCCTATACCTACTTCACCCAAAATATAGAGCTCTTCCGCCTTTTAAAGTGATTCAAGCTTCAGAAAAAAAAATATTCTAACAACAATTTTAAATCAAAGTGAGAGGATGTGTGTATGAGTGGGTTTGGCTAGAGATGATGATTTAGTATATTTGGCTACATTCAAAAAGGAAATCACGTAAACAATGAGAGGGGATTAAGTTTCAATAAACAGATATGTAATCACATGGAAAATGTGATGTTAAAGTCTTTGGATTTCTAGTTCAGGTAATAGGTGAATCTAAGATAGCTTTAAAATTATCTCAAATCAAACAAAATTATTTCAGTCACTCTGTCTTTTTTAAGATTTTTCTCTTTTATAATTTATTTTTCTTACGGTTTTATTGAGATATAATTGACATATAACACTGTATAAGTTTAAGGTTTACAGCATAATGATTTAACTTACATACATCATGAAATGACTACCACAGTAAATTTAGTGAACATCCATCATTTCATATAGATACAAAATTAAGGAAATAGAAAAAGTACACTTTTTTCCTTGTGATGAGAACACTTAGGGTTTACTCTTAACTTCCACATATAACATATAGCAGAGTTAATTATATTTATCATGTCGTACATTACATCCCTAGTACGTATTTATCTTATAACTGGAAGTTTGTACCATTTGATTGCCTTCATCAAATTCTCCCTACCCCTACCCCACCACCCACCCACCCCCACCTCTGGTATCCACAAATCTGATCTCTTTTTCTATGAGATTGTTTGTTTTTTGGTTTATTTGTTCTAAGTATAACTGACCTAAAGCACTGTTAGTTCCTGTTAGACAACATGGTGATTCAGTATTTCTATACATTTCAAAATGATCACAACAAAGCTAGTTACCATCTGTCACCATACAAAGATATTACATAATTATTGACTATATTCCCTATACCTGTAACTCATTTATTTGCAGCTGGAAGATTTTAATTCTTAACCTCCCTCACCTATTTCTCTCCTACCTGCCACCCACCTCCCCTATGGAAACCACATGTTTGTTCTCTGTATCTATGATTCTGTTTCTATTTTCTTATGTATTTTTATTTGTTTTGTTTTTTAGATTCCACATATAAGTAAAATCATACAGCATTTGTCTTTCTCTGTCTAACTTATCTCACTTAGAATAATACTCTCTAGGTCCTTCCATGTTTTTGCAAATGGCAAGATTTCAATCTTTTTTATAGCTGAGTAATATACCATTGCATCTATATACCACATCTTCTTTATCTATTCACCTATTGACGGGTACTTGGGTTGCTTCCATATATTAGCTATTGTAAATGATGCTGCAATGAACATATTGAGTGCATATATTAATATCTTTTCTAATCAGTGTTTTTATTTTCTTCCAATAAATACCAAGGAGTGAAATTGCTGGATCCGATGGTAGTTCTATTTTTAATTTTTTGAGGACTATCCATACTGTTTTCCCTAGTGACTACACCAGTTTACATTCCCAATAACAGTGTACAAGGAGTCCCTTTTCTCCATGTCATCACCAACACCTGTTATTTCTTGTCTTGCTGACAAGTGTGAGGTGATATCTCATTGTAGTTTTGATTTGCATTTCTCTAATAATTAGTGATGTTGAGCATCTTTTCATGTGTCTCTTGGCCATCTGTACGTCTTCTTTGGAAAAATACCTATTCAGGTCCTCTGCCCATTTTTTTAATCAGGTTGTTTGTTTTTTTGATGTTGAGTTGTATGAGTTCTTTGTATATTTTGGATATTAACCTCTTATCAGATATATCATTTGCAAATATTTTCTCCCATTCAGTAGGTGGCCTTTTTGTTTTGTTGATAATTTCCTTCACTGTGAAAAAGATTTTTAGTTTCATATAGTCCCATTTGTTTATTTTTGCTTCTGTTTCCCTTGACTGAGGAGACATAACCCCCCCCCCCCCAAAAATTACTAAGACCAATTTTAAAGAATGTACTGCCTATGTTTTCTTCTAGGAGTTTTATTGTTTCAGGTCTTACATTTAAGTTTTCAAGCCATTTTGAAGTTATTTTTATGTTTGATGTGAGAAAGAACTTCAGTTTGATTCTTTTGCATGGAGCTGTCCAGTTTTCCCAACACCATTTATTGAAGAGGCTGTCTTTTCCCTATTGTATATTCTTGGCTTCTTTGTCTTGTATTAATTGACCATAGGTGTGTGGGCTTATTTCTGGGCTCTCTATTCTGACCATTGTATATGTGTCTTTTTTGGTGCCACTACCATACTGTTTTGATTACTGTAGCTTTGTACTATAGTTTGAAATCAGGGATCATGATACCTACAGCTTAGTTCTTCTTTCTCAATATTGTCTTGTCTATTTGGAGTCTCTTGTGTTTCCACACAAATTTTAAGATTATTTGTTCTAGTTCTGTGAAAAATGCCATAGGTATTTTGTTTGTTAGGGATTGCTCTGAATCTGTAGATTGACTTGGGTAGTATGGTCATTTTAACAGTATTAATTCTTCCAATACATGAGCACGGTATATCTTTCCATCTATTTGTGTGTTTTTAAGACAAAAAAATCCTTGAAAAAAGTGACAATTAAAACTTGAGCATTAAGGCAGAAATAGAGACACAGATGAAGAGAACAAACATATGGACACCAAGGGGGAAAAGTCGGGGTGGGGTGGTGGGATGAACTGGGAGATTGGGATTGACATATATACACTAATATGTATAAAATAGATAACTAATAAGAAACTGCTATATAAAAAATATTAAATTAAATTAAAAAAAAAACTTGAGCATTAAGTGAGTGAGATAATGTTGCAGTTGCCTTTATTGTGTGTGTGGAAGGAATGCCAGTTTCAGAAACCTTGGGGATTGGGTTAACTCTCCCCTCTCTCTGCTCTGAGATGAAGTCTTAGAGAAGTAGAAAGTTAGAACTGAGATTTATAAAACAAGTTGGCACACAAACTGTATTCTCTGTAAAAGCTGAGAGCAAATAAAAATATGTCTGTCAGCACAGAGGGACAATGAAATTTGTCTTTCTTGGCCTGAGGTGTGGATGAAAGAACAGAAAACTCTGTCTGATTATTTGAAACCTGGACCTTAACATGTAAGTTTAGCATTTAATGCTACAGTATCTATATGAGACAGAAACTCCCAAGGTAAGAAATTGACATTAAAATGTATCCTGAGTCTATAATATTACTGAATTACTTGGTGAAACAAGTAAAAATGGCTTTGTGGAAACATTTTCTCAATCCAAACTGTAAAGTGTTTTCATGTCTCATTATTAAACTGAAGAATATTACATACAAAAAGAAATTCATAAAAACATCCATGTAGTAAAGACAAATTTCCTATAAAATGTCTACAATTATGCTGACCACAGTTTTGTCAACAAAAATAATGAGATGTGTAGTAAATAAGGAAGCAAGAGTATAATGGAATGAATATTTTCAAATTTCTTAGGAAAATTTGTATGGCTTATTAAATAATAGATTCTCAGAATGGATTTAATTTTCATTTTAAATTTAGATTAATGCTATTTACAGGAGACACACTCAAACTCCTTTTCTTGAGATGGCATAGACTCACTCTTTTCAGCTCCTCCCCTCTAAATACAACTAAATATCTCAGAATAATTCAATAGTCCATCACAAAAGGATTCTCAAAGGTGGAAAGGAGTCAGATAGGCTAGGGCCTTTGTGAAATGAGGAAAGACACCAGGGTGATATCCCTTTGTTTTCATTTTATCTCTCATATATTAAAGAATGGGGACTGAAGAGTCCTGCAACCAAAATATCAGCAGACATAAATAGAAAAAAAAAAGAAAGAAAGAAAAGAAAAGGTATCCCACTAAACAGAATCATACAGCCTAGGTGGAACCTGTGGATTTCAGTGGGAGCACCAGAATAACAAAGCAGACCAAAATAACACTGTAAGAGCTATAAAAACTAATTTTTCCTTGGAACTGCAGATCTCCAAAGTAGACCAAGACCTATGTACTAAACCTAAATAGGGTGACTGAATGCTGAAATAGAATATTTAAATAGGATCAAGTGTCTCTTAACATAATAACCAAACTTTCCCAGATATAATGTAAAATCACTTGTCATGCCAAGAACCACGACAAACACCACTTGAGTGAGAAAAGACAGTCAACTGATGACAAAATTGAAAGAATCAGGTATTGAAATTATCTGAAAAGGATTTTAAAACAGGCATCATAAAAATGCTTCAACAAACAATTATGAGTTCTGTTGAAGTTCAATTTAAAAAAATAGAAAATCTCAGTAAAGAAATAGAAAGTATTAAAAAGTACTGAATGAAAATTACAGAATTAAAAAATACAGTAACTAAAATTTTAAAAACTCAGTTCATGAGCTCAATAGTAGAGTGATGACAGAAGTTACAATCAATGAATTTGACGACAGAGTAATAGAGTTTACACAGTCTGAACATCAGAGAGAAAATATTGTGGAAAGCTAATAAATATAGCCTCAGGGACTTGTGGGGGCAATAGCCAAAAATCTAGGATTAGTCTCACTGGAGTCCCATAAAAACAAGAAATGAAATTGTGGCAGAAAAAATGTATTTGAAGAAACAGTAGCTGAAAACTTACCAAATTTAGTGAAAGATACAAACCTGCAGATTCAAGAAGCAGACCAATACTCAGAAAGGATAGATCTAAAGAAGTCCTGATCATAACACTTCATAATTAAACTTCCAAAAACTAAGTACAAAAAAAAATCTTAAAAAAAAAAAAAACAGAGAGAACTGACACATTACCTATATAAGAACACCCATTTAAAGATATTGGATTTATTACCTGAAATGATAGAGGCCAGAAGGAAGTGACACAACATTTTTCAAATACTTAAAGAGAAGAAATGTTACCCACAAATCCTATACCCAGTGAAATATCCTTTAGGAACAAAGGGGATATCAAGACATTCTTGGACAAAGGAAAACTAAGAACTTATCATTAGCATACCTCTACTTTTAGAATGGCTAAAACAAACTCTCCAAACAAAAAGAAAATGATAACAGAAGACTGAGATCCTGAGAAAGGAAAAAACAATAGAATCAGTAAACATAAGAGTAAATACAAGATCCTTAACCCCATAAGTTTCTTAAATCGTATTTAATGAATGAATCAAAAGTTATATCATCGTCTAATATGGTGTTCAACATATCTAAAGGAAATACTTAAGACAATTATTTAATATTTTAAAAGAGCGGTGATCATTTTGTAATGTATAGAAATATAGACTCACTATGTTGTGCACCAGGTACTAACATAGTGTTGTGGGTCAATTATACTTAAAACAAACAAACAAAAAACAAACTCAAAGAAAAAGAGATGAGATTTGTGGTTACCAGAGGCAGGGGTGGAGGGAGGGGGAATTGGACGAAGGTAGTCAAAAAGTACAAACTTCCAGTTATAAGATAAATAAGTACTAGGGATGTAATGTACAACATGGTAAATATAATTAACACTGTTGCATGTTATATATGAATGTTCTTAAGACAGTAAATCCTAAGAGTTCTCATCACAAGGAAAAATCTTTTTTTCTTTTATTTTGTATCCATATGAGATGATGGATGTTCACTAAATGTATTGTAGTCCTCATGAAATGATGTATATAAGTCAAATCATTATGCTGTACACCTTAAACTTATACAGTGTGGTATGTCAATTATATCTCAATAAACCTGGAAGGAAAAAATTTTAACGAAAAAATAAAGTAAAATAGAGTAGATTCATTCAAAATCACTGAAGTTGGAGAAGGGAGAAGGCAGATTTCACCAGAGACTTCCCACCTGCAGTGTCTCCTGCCCCAGGTTAAAATGAAGAAATAACACTTTGATACATATGCATCATGGTGTATTGATCCTATTAATGTTATCTCTTAGGAAAAACTATTCTTCAGTCTTGCAGGAGACATGTAAAAAATGAAAAAGTGAGATAGAGAGTAAAGGTACATAAATGGTAAGGTTTCTATTCCTCACCCAAAGTGAAGTATCAATACTGATAGAGTGTGATAAGTTACTTATGTATATTACAATATCTACAGCAACAATTAAGAAAAGTATAATGTATACAACACTATATAAATGAAACAAGACAGAATTCTACAAGGTGTTCAAGTAACTCACAGGAAGCCAAGAAAGGAGAAACAGAGCACTGAGAAATAGAGTGAACAAACACAAATAATAAAATAGCAGACTTAAATACTAATATCACAATAGTTACTTCAAATGTAGATGATATAAATTCCCCAATTATGGATAGTTGGTAGAGAGGATAAGAAAACATGACCCAACTGTATACTGTCTACAGGAAACTAATTTCTAATATAATGGCATGGGCAGGTTGAAAATAAAAGCATAGAAAAAATATAGCATGCAAATATTAATAATAGCTATATTAATATCAGATAGAATAGACCCTCATAGCAAAGAATATCACAGGGGACAAAGAAGGATATAACATAATGATAAAAGGATCAATCCACCAAAATACATAGCGATCCTAATGTGTACTCACCAAACGCCAGAGTTTCAAAATACGTAAAGCAAAAACTGACAGAACTAAAATGAGAAATAGTTAAATCCACAATTATAGTTGGATGCTTAAACACCCTTTCTCCATAATTGTTAGAAAGACTAGACAGAAAATCAACAAGGATGTAGAACTGCCCAATATCATCAAGCACTAGACTCTGTCATATAAGGACACTCTACCCAATGATAGCAAAATGCATACTTTCTCAAGCATCCATGGAATATTCACCAAAATATATCATATCCTGGGCCATAAAACAAACTCAATAAATTTAAGAGAATTGAAATCATACAGACTATATTGTATGACCAAAGTTAAATTAGACTAGAAATGAACAACAGAAAGACAATAATAAAATCTCTAAACTTTTGGAAATTAAACATATCTGAAAATAATCCATGGGTCAAAAATAAAGTCTCAAAAATAATAATTTAAAAATACATAGAACTAAATGCAAATGAATATCAACATGTGTGAGTTCTAGCTGAAACAATACCAAAAGGGAAATTTATACCATTAATACTTACATTAGAAAGGAAGAGAGTTTTCAAATAAAAAAATCCAAGTTCCAACGTCAAGAAACTAGAAAAGAAGAGAAAAATAAACCAAATTTAAGTAGAAGGGAGGAAATAATAAAGATAGAAGCAGAAATAAATGACAGTGAAAATACGAAATACAGAAAATCAATAAAACCAAAAGCTGGTTCCTGAAAATAATAACATTGATAAAGTTTTAGCAAGTCAAAAATAAGAAGAATGAAGACACAAATCACTAATGTCAAATGAAACATGGCATATCATTAGCAATATTGCAACAATTAAAAGGATAATAAGGTATCTTAATACATTTTGCCTACTATAAAAATGCCATAGACTGGGTAGATAATGATGAACAGAATTTTATTTTTCACAGTTCTGAAGTCTGGAAGTCCAAGAACAGGGTGCCAGCATGGTTGGGTGAGGGCGCTCATCCAGGTTTCAGACTTCTCATTGTATTCTCAAACTGTGGAAGGGGCAAAAGATCTCTCTGGAATCTCTTTTGTAAGAGCACTAATGCTAGTAAATGAAGGCTTTGCCCTCATGACTTAATCACCTCCCAAACGCTCCACCTCCTCATATCATCACCTTGGATGTTTTGTTAGGATTCAACATATGAATCTTAGGAGGACACATTCACCATAGCATAAAAGAGCACTATAAACAACTTTATGAGTATAAGAAATGGATCAATACATCAAAAACCATAAACTCTTAAATCACAAACAAGATCAAATTTACAAAGGTAGTTGTCCTATATGCATTAAAAATTGAATATTTAGTTAAAAAGCTCCCCCAAAAGAAATCTCCAGGCCCATGTGGGTTCACTGAAGAATCTATTAAAGATTTAAAAAAGAACTAACATCGATTTTACACAATCTCTTCCAGAAAATAGAAAAGGAGGAAACATTTACTGACTCTTTTTAAAGGCTTGAAATTTCACAATACCTAAAACATACAAAAACAATAAAAAAAGGAAAACTATAGGCCAAATTATCTCATGAACTTAGATGCAGAAGTCCTCAATAAAACATCAGCAAATGAAATCCAGAAATGTATTAAAAGAATAACAAATGATTACCAAGTAGGATTTACTCCAGATATGCAAACCTGGATCAACATTCAAAATAAATTAGTGTAATGTATCATGTCAACAGACTAAAGATGAAAAATTCATAAGATAATATAAATTGACAAAGAAAATAACAAAATCCAAGATCCATTCTTAATAAAAACTCTCAGCAAATTAGGTATAGAGGGAAATTTCCTCAAATTACTTTTATTTATATTTTAAATTAATTTTTATTGGAGTATAGTTGATTTACAACGTTGTGTTAGTTTCTACTGTACAGCAAAGTGAATCAGTTATACATATACATATATCCACTCTTTTTAAGATTCTTTTCCAATATAGGTCATTAGAGAGTATTGAGTAGAGTTCCCTGTGCTATATAGTAGGTCCTCATTAGTTATCTATTTTATATATAGTACAGTATATATGTCAATTGCAATCTCCCAATTTATCCCTCTCCCCCGGTTCCCCCTTGGTAACCATAAGTTTGCTTTCTACATCTGTGACTCTATTTCTTTTTTGTAAATAAGTTCATTTGTGTCATTTTTTTAGATGCCAAATATAAGTGATATCATATAATATTTGTCCTCTGACTTACTTCACTCAGTACGACAATTTCTAGGTCCATCCATGTTGCTGCAGATGGTATTATTTCATTCTTTTTTATAACTGAGTAATATTCCATTGTAATATGTATCACATCTTCTTTATCCATTCATCTGTTGATGGACATTTAGGTTGATTCCATGTCCTGGCTATTGTAAATAGTGCTACAATGAACATTGTGGTGCATGTATCTTTTCAAATTATGGTTTTCTCCAGATGCATGACCAGGAGTGGGATTTCTGGGCAATGGTAGCTCTATTTTTAGTTGTTTAAGTAACCTCCATACTCTTCTCCATACTGGCTGCACCAATTTACATTCCCACCAACAGTGTAGGAGAGTTCCTTTTTCTCCCCACCCTTTCCAGCATTTATTGCTTGTAGATTTTTTGATGATGGCCATTCTGACTGGTGTGATGTGATACCTCACTGTAATTTTGATTTGCATTCCTCAACTAATTAGTGAGGCTGAGCATCTTTTCAGGTGCTTTTTAGTTGATCTGTATGTCTTCTTTGGAGAAATGTCTATTTAGATCTTCTGCCCATTTTTTGATTGTATTGTTTGTTTTATTGATATTGAGCTGCATGAGCAGTTTGTATATTTTGGAGATTAATACTTTGTCAGATGCTTCATTTACAAATATTTTCTCTCATTCTGAGAGTTGTCTTTTTGTTTTGTTTATGGTTTCCTTTGCTGTGCAAAAGCTTTTAAGTTTCATTAAGTCTCATTTATTTTTGTTCTTATTTTCATTACTCTAGGAGGTGGATCAAAAGAGATCTTGCTGTGATTTATGTCAAAGGATGTTCTGCCTATGTTTTCCTCAAAGAGTTTTAAAGTATCTGGTCTTACATTTAGGTCTTTAATCCATTTTGATTTTATTTTTGTGTGTGGTGTTAGGGAGTGTTCTAATTTCATCTGTTTACATGTAGCTGTCCAGTTTTCTCAGCACCACTTATTGAAGAGACTGTCTTTTCTCCATTGTGTATTCTTGCCTCCTTTGTCATAGATTAGGTGACCATAGGTGCATGGGTTTATCTCTGGACTTTTGATCCCGTTCCATTGATCTATATTTCTGTTTTTGTGCCAGTCCCATACTATTTTGATAACTGTAGCTTTGTAGTATAGTTTGAAGTCAGGGAGCCTGATTCCTCCAGCTCCATTTTTCTTTCTCAAGATGGCTTTAGCTATTCATGGTCTTTTGTGTTTCCATACAAATTGTAAAATTTTTTGTTCTAATTCTGTGAAAAATGCCCTTGGTAATTTGATAGGGATTGCATTGAGTCTGTAGATTGCTTTGGGTAGTATAGTCATTTTCACAATATTGATTCTTCCCATCCAAGAACACGGTATATCTCTCCATCTGTTTGTGTCATCTTTTACTTCTTTCATCAGTATCTTATAGTTTTCTGAGTACAGGTCTTTTGCCTCCTTAGGTAAGTTTATTCGTAGGTATTTTATTCTTTTTGATGTGATGGTAAATGGAATTGATTTCTACCTTGATTTCTCTTTCTGATCTTTCATTGTCAGTGTATAGGAATACAAGAGATTTCTGTGTATTAATTTTGTACCTTGCAACTTTACCAAATTCATTGATGAACTCTAGTAATTTTCTGGTAGCATCTTTAGGATTCTCTATATATAGTATCATGTCATCAGCAAACAGTGACAGTTTTACTTCTTCTTTTCCAATTTGGATTCCTTTTATTTCTTTTTCTTCTCTGGTTGCCATGGCTAGGACTTCCAAAACCATGTTGAATAATAGTTGAGAGAGTAGACATCCTTGTCTTGTTCCTGATCTTAGAGGAAATGCTTACAGTTTTTCACCACTGAGAATGATGTTTGCTGTGGATTCGTCATATATGGCCTTTATTATGTTGAGGTAGGTTCCCTCTATGCCCACTTTCTGGAGAGTTTTTTATCATAAATGGGTGTTCAATTTTGTCAAAAGCTTTTTCTGCATAACTGTGATGATTATATGGTTTTTATTCTTCCATTTGTTGATGTGGTCTATCACACTGATTGATTGCAGATATTGAAGAAATCTTGCATCCCTAAGATAAATCCCTTTTGATCATGGTGTATGATCCCTTTAATGTGTTGTTGGATTTGGTTTGCTAGTTATTTATGAGGATTTTTGTGTCTATATTCATCAGGGATATTGGCCTGTAATTTTCTTTCTATTTAAAAAAAAATCTATAAAAACTCTACAGTCAGCATCATACCTAATAGTGAAAGACTCAATGCTTTCCTTTTAAGTTTGGGTACATGGAGAGGATGTCCACTTTCACTACTCTTATTCAACATGGTATTGGAAGTTCTAGCTGCTTCAATAAGGCAAGAAATAATTGCCATAAATGTTGGAATAGAAGAAGTAATATTCCCTATTTGAAAATTACATGAGAGTCTACATATAAAATCCCAAGCAATTTACAGAAATAAAGTAATAAAATAAACTGTTAGAACTAATAAGTGAGTTCAGCAAGATTGAGGGTTACAAGATCAATGCAAAAATATCAATCATATTTCCATAGACTAACAATGAATAACTGGAAATAAACTAGAAAAAAGCAACATCATTTATAATTGCTCTAAAAAATGAAATACCTATTTATATATCTAAGAAAGCATGCACAGGATCTCTATGTTTAGAAGTATAAAACATTGTTGTAATAAACCAAAAATCTGAATAATTGGAGAGACCATATTCATGCATTGGAATACTCATCTAGTAAAGATGTCAGTTGTCTTCAAAGTGTTCTATAGGTTTAAGGAAATTCTCATCAAAATCCTAGCAAAGTTTTTTGAAGACATAGACAAGCAAATTCTAAAATTTATATCGGAAGGGTAAAGACTTACAATAACCAAAGCAAATTTCGAAAAGAATAATAATGCAGAAGGAATCACTTTTTCTATTGTCACAGCTTACTACTATACAGCCATTAATCAAAACTGCATGGTACTAGA